>NC_091060.1:20630557-21230557 GCF_000393655.2 Nicotiana sylvestris
ATCTCCCCGTCGATGCACCCCATCTTCTTCAACAATTAAAATGACTGCATCAGTTGATGAAAAGAAGAAAACTTTCACTCTTCAAAAGTCTGAAGAAGCTTTCAGCAAAGCCAAGGTACAATTTCGATTTTTTTTTTTTTATGGTTATTGTTCAGTGTTTAGTTTTCGTTTTGAAATTGGGTTGCTTCAAGATTCAATCTTTTATATTAATTACTAATATTGCTAGTAAAAATGCTAGCTTTAAGGGTTAGAGGAAGAAGAGGAGATTTTGGTTTGATAAAATTGGTGCATTTTCCAAGATCGGCATTTACTCCTTTGCTAGAATCTTACCTTATGTCAAGGGGATTCAATACTTTAATATAATACGACAATAACAAACTCAATGTAATCCCACAAGTGAGGTCAAGTGAGGTCTGGGGAGGGTAGTGTGTACGCTGCCTTCAAGCAGGCAGATAGTCTGTTTCTGGAGAGAGGCTGTTTCCGGTATAGTTTAATATAATAAGAAGTAAAAAAGTTCGTTTTTGCCCTATTTACACAGTGTAATTTTGCGGCCAAGTGGATTCAATTGAACCCTTTTTTCTCAACTTAGCTCCGTCTCTGCTGATATACAAAATGTGGTTATCCTCCCATATAAGTTATAATTGAATTGCCATTTGTATGTGTCGCTATGAGAATCTTGAGTATGTTTTAGGTGTGTAGTTGCGCTGAAAAGGTGCAATTTATTACACTCTTTAAATATCTTGAAAATTGTAGGTGTTTGACTACAAAGAGGAGATATACTGAGTAATCTGATAATGTAGCAAAATGTGTGTCTTTGCTTTAGTTGGTTTCTGTTCCCTTTACATATTCTTATATTTTTAACATATCTTCTGATGTAACTTATTGAGATTGGAACTTATAAGGGAAAGATGCTAAAACTTATCACATTTTCTAGATGGGGGAAACGTTAGGAAAATGCGCTTGAGAAAGAACGAATTGTACAATCCCTTGTTTGAAAGGGAATTGCACTTTCAACTAGTTGTCTGTGGTTGTTTGCATCAGTAGGAGGCGCTGAAAATACAAGTTAAAGTTCAGTTATATGGTGCAAACAGTCAATCTACAGATGCACTTGATTCGTGCTATTCTTTTTGTGTTGTGCTCAACATTCTATATTTTTTAACTTCTAGCAGCATAATATTAAAAAATGGAAGCAGACAAGATTCCAGTTCAGTTTTATTGATTTCAAGTCCCTACAAGTCCATTGATTTGCATCTCGTGTTTCACTGTTGGTAGGAGTTGATGCCAGGAGGTGTAAATTCCCCTGTTCGCGCTTTCAAGTCAGTTGGCGGACAACCTATCATTATTGACTCCGTGAAGGGCTCTCGTATGCGGGACATAGATGGTAACGACTACATTGACTATGTCGGATCATGGGGTCCAGCTATAATCGGTCATGCAGATGATGAGGTTCAATTTTCTGCTTTTAACTCTATGTTCAGCTTGAAATTTCAATACACTGCATTTATTTGGCCTGGCTCATAACTGCATCTGCATGCTTTGTATTTGGTAACATGTTTCAGAAACACAATCTTAAAGCTGTGTTTTTTTTTTGGCTCCCATTATGTTAGAAATGTTTTTTTTAATAGAACCCTTGTCCTGGAATTATTTTGGCCTTCGATGAATTTTATGATTTCCAAGAACATATGGTTTAATTTTTTTTCTTTTGTTCATTTCTTAAACGGAAGTCGCTATATGACGTTCATGTCATAGACAGTTCTCATGATAAAGTGAAGACTCAAGTAGAACATGGTAGACCTAGGTGGGAATTGTCTAAATGCTTCCTCCACTTGTTTCTCCTCCTTTCTGAGAAAGAAGAAGACCGATATGTCAACTGGATTCTCTTGAGCTCAGCTTTAATAACTATTGTGCAAGACACCTCAAAATCTTCTATGCCCCTCTGTCTTATTGCATTGTACAATGAGAAACGTGTTTGAAAGAGAGTCTTGTGAATGTCTTAGCACTGTATGGGGGGGGAGGGTCTTGGTTGTTGTGGATTGTGGAAGATCTAGGGACGAAGACAAAAGAGTGAAATTTTGCGTTGTTTTTCCGTTGCTTTTGACGCAACAATCCTGGTATGACCTTTTCCTGCAGGTGTTAGCAGCATTGGCTGAAACAATGAAGAAAGGAACGAGTTTTGGTGCTCCATGTCTCCTTGAAAACACTCTGGCCGAGATGGTTATTTCAGCTGTTCCAAGCATAGAAATGGTTCGGTTTGTCAACTCCGGTACAGAGGCGTGCATGGGAGTACTACGGCTGGCTCGTGCTTTCACTGGCCGGCCTAAGATCATCAAATTCGAGGGTTGTTACCATGGTCATGCTGATCCATTTCTTGTTAAAGCAGGCAGTGGTGTTGCCACCCTAGGACTCCCCGACTCCCCTGGAGTTCCAAAGGCAGCTACTACTGATACACTGACAGCGCCTTACAATGATATTTCTGCTGTTGAGAGCCTCTTTAAGGAGCACAAAGGCGAAGTCGCTGCTATAATTCTTGAGCCTGTAGTTGGAAATGCTGGCTTCATTCAACCTAATCCAGATTTTCTTGCTGCCATTCGCAAGATCACCAAAGAAAATGATGCACTTCTTATTTTCGACGAAGTCATGACTGGATTTAGGTTGGCATATGGCGGAGCTCAGGAGTATTTTGGAATAACTCCAGATTTGACGACACTTGGGAAGATTATCGGCGGTGGCTTGCCAGTAGGTGCATACGGAGGAAGGCGGGATATTATGGAGATGGTAGCACCTGCAGGTCCGATGTATCAGGCCGGGACACTAAGTGGAAACCCATTGGCCATGACTGCTGGAATTCACACGCTTAAGCGGTTACAGGGACCAGGTACATACGACTACTTGGACAAGATCACGGGTGAACTTACTCAAGGAATCTTGGATGCTGGAAAGAAGACCGGGCATGCAATGTGTGGCGGGTACATAAGGGGGATGTTTGGCTTCTTTTTCGCGGAGGGTCCTGTCAATAACTTTTCGGATGCAAAGAAGAGTGATACAGAAAAATTTGGCAGATTCTATAGGGGAATGCTGGAGGAAGGTGTATATTTTGCACCATCACAGTTTGAGGCTGGATTTACTAGCTTAGCACACACTTCAGAGGACATTCAAAGGACGGTAGCTGCAGCTGAAAAAGTTCTTAAGCAAATTTAACTACTAGGCTTTGTTCATTTGTATCCTAGATGGAAATGTTTTTCTTGTTTGGCGAGAAAAACAAAAGGTGATGCGTACTGAGAAGTTTTGTAGCATATCTTTTATTCAGAAACATGCTGTACCATTTGTACTCCTTTTCGGTTGTTATTCTTACTCATTTTGAAGTATATCCCTCTGTAGTGTAGTGTAGTGTATATGAGGATTCTATTCTTCTTTGGAACTTATCTCCTACCTATAAATTCCTAAAATATGACTTTTGGATTAAGGATGAATTCCTACTCCAACACTTACAAATCTCTAACCAAATAGAAAATGGTGTATCATAAACCTAAATATTAGCAATGATGACCATGCATTAGTTCCAACTAGTAGATACCACCTATATGTAGGGGCGTATCTAGGTCTTAGAATACCCATACTCCTCTCCCTAAATTATGTATAGCGATGTTATATTTCTTCAAAATTACTTAAATATATGTGTGCACTCATGCTCAAAAACTCTTATGGTGCAATAATTATTGGATGCACCTCTACGAGTGAATTTAACGATTCAAATTTCATTTCGGATAGTCTTATTTCCAACACGGAATATAGATATATATAAAAATCACTAAAATTTCAAAAAGAACATAATTTTGAATTTGTAATTTCAAAAGTGTAGCGAGTTGTTCATAGACTAAAATTAAACATGTTAAATGTAAATTCTAACTCTACCTCTTCACAATTAGTTCACCCATCCTCTTGAAAACATTGATCCACCTCTGCGGCTATATGGATCAATTGCATCATTTGCTTCCATGGCATTATATACTTTTTATTAACTTCGCATGGATTTCAAAATTTTAAGATAAAACCTATAAAAAATATTCAGCTGTATATAGATCGAATTGAGCACAATGATAAACCCACAAGAGAAGGAAGATCCACCCCTCACTATGAAAAGGAGTGGATATATATTGTATGCAGCTTTCTCCCAACATTTCTGCAAAGAGACTCTTTTGCACCCAATTTGTAACATACAGGCTAATACAACCAATTTATTTTTACAGCCATTCTTTCAAAACGAGCTTTCTTAAAAGTAATGATCAACCGAAACTCGAGGAAACTTAGGAATTAGTATGCCAAATTACCCTGGTAGGGAGTAGGTGTTCAGCACTTCCAGTGCAAAACCTAATATGCTATATATATAGAGAGAGGCGAATCCAGGATTTAAACTCTATGGGTTCTACTTTTAATGTTTTAGCATTGAATCCATCATATTTTTAAAATTATGGGTTCATATTTATTATTTTTGTAATTTTAATGAATTTTTACTCCGCGTCGAAAGCTATGGGTTCAATTGAACCCATCATCAACACTCTACATCCGCCCCTGTATATATACCCGTGTAATGAACATGAGCTTCAAAATTATTACAGATATTTGTAGGAAGTCATTAGTCTAGTGTATCACCCATATAATAGATTATAATCCATGCACACCTGAAAGAAACATATACCAGCCTTACATAATATACACATGCAAGCTCATTGTCACAGAAAACGCGAAATTCAGGTAGCTTTAAACAAAGAGGTATATCGAGTTCTAAGCAGGCTGTGACTGGTATGATCGACGCCTGAGTTCAGACTCTGAATTAGGCTGCTGCAAGTAGATTTTGGTTGGATCATTGGGGTCAACATAACTGCAAAATTGACAAAAACAATAAGTATTCAGCACACCAGCTAGCATATTGAGAAAAAGGATCTATAACAATTTTAATTGTAAAAGGTACAAGCAACGTGACATACGCATGTCTCATCATCTCATCAACTGGAGTTTGTGCAGCTTGGAGAGGATCCACCCGTGGCTCTGCAGTGGACTGTTGCTGAGATCGTCTCACGGAGGCGATTAAATTGAAAAATAATGGCACGAAAGTCCCACAACCACCTTCCTTGAACAAAATTTTGAATGAATGTGTGGAGTACAAAGCCCTGTTTTCATTATCTGGAACAACCTGAAATTGGCCAGAATCGATCATCTAAAGTAGTGCGCATAATCCAAACATATCTGAATTTATCTATTCAACTTACCGGATCAACATGTCCGGAAATATTGTTGCAGTGGAATACTGGTTGATTAAATTTTTCATCATGAATAAAGAGCTGCAGAATGAAGTTAAACTTGGTCAAGCAAAAGTAGCTTGTATAATCTAGGATTATTTTGAGAACAAAGAGCTAAAAGATTAACAAAAACGAAAGCAAGAAAAAAAACAGGATTCAGCAAAGCATAACACTAGGAAAACCGTGGGACATGAAGCAACAGAGAAAGTACCAGAAACTACAGAAGCAACCTTATCCCAACAACAAAAAAAGGCACAGCAGCAAGATTGACCAACACTGGACGAGCCGAATCTAAGGTGATATACGCAAGAAATAGTATGCTACATGAAGCTAGCATCAACCAGACAACAGGCTTTTAGGTATCTTATACACGTCGGAGCTACGACGTATTCAAAATTCAAATGTTTACTGCTCTGCCACCTGCAGCAATGCAAGTGGCACACACGCAGGTAAAGCAACTTGGGATAAGAATGTTGTCTTCTTCTTTTTTTTTACCTCTAAACCACCATATCCTAAATTGCACATTATGCATTTCTTGTTCCGGTTGCATATGATTTTCATGGAATGCTATACAAGGTCACGCCTTTTTAACTTTTGGGAAACTATCAATGGAGTCAGAGATGAACACGTTATCCCTTCACTTTGATTAAACAAATATTTCCTCTTTACTATGGTTTTGATAATAACATCTTGACATTTTAGTAAAAGTAGTAAAAAAAAGTTGTCTTCTTTGATCCGTGAGAAAAAATCTTCTCAGACGAGGAACTGGAACCCAACATATGACCCTGCTAGCACGTAGGACATATAAGTGTAACATACCAAGGGCATGTCAAAAGCAATGAAATCCTCCGGCTTCTTTGCAACGAAGACCATCCGAATATTCGACAAGTAGATCGTTCCTCTTGTTCTTATTTTTCCTGCACTGTGAGCAAACAGTCTCGTCAACACAAAGTCATGAACTAAAAGAAACTAAAGAAAAGGAGAAAGAAAAAGAGAGAGGGCAATGCAAGAATTATGTGTTCAAAGAAAGGTAGAACTAAACACAAAATAAAGCAAATGCAGGCATCCCATGCAAACTCAACAGCCAAATGTAATAACTACCTTATTCCTCTATACCGTATATCCACATAAATGATAAATAAGTTCCTTGTGCAATTTCTAACTACCACCTAAGTGGTATAAATAATTTTCTTATGCACTAACCTACCAACTGATCAAATGTCCAAGCCTGTGTTGAGACATTTAATTCTTTTAAAGTATCCATGTGAATATATCTTAGCAAGCCCAAAATCATACAGACATCTGTACTCACATGTTGAGCAGTTCATACTGCATCCCAAGCAAGTTCACCCCCATAACCATATTAAATGGAAACAAATGGTGGATAGTTTTTTATAGGTAGAAGTAAATGGTAGTAGTAGTATAGCATGCATAAGTAGAGAAGTGCAATTTATATTGTTGCAGCTACTGCTATTGATGCTGCTTTTTGAACACCCTCTTTGTGTCCATGGTAGAGAAATGCAGGCAAAACCCCTAATGCATTAGGAGCACCAACTACTGCAATTGTAACATATCCAAATGCATCATCTCAAAGTTCTCAACAACAACAAAAAAACCCATTGTAACCCCATAGTGGGGTGTGGGGAAGATAGCGTGTAAGCAGACCAACATTTATTAGTAATCTCTAAAGCAGAAATCAGAATCACAAAAAAAAATGTTCAACAGAAAGAAACCCATTACGGATAACGATTAACGAAATGAAAATGGTAAAAATTAATGATGCACTATATACAGACCCAAAGAAACAATAGAAAGATAGCATCTATAATCAAACCTCGATCCCAAACTATTTTCTTTCAATCCTAATTCCAGAATATCCATTTTACTCCATTTCGATCCGATTCTTTCAGAGATAACTAATTTAAAAGAGAGAAAAAACAGAGAAATAAAAGTTAGGCCGGTTACCCAGGGATTTTATCGATCTCAAACTCAACACCATCTCTAGAAAGGACAAACAATTCATTGAGGAAAGGGACGGGCATTCCGTTTGGAAATAGTTGAGGATTCAGTGCCATTTTTTCTGATCGGAAAAAGAAACCTCTTCCCTTTGTCAACCGAATGAAGAAAATGTTGCGTAGAATCTGGAATTCTGGATTCTGGAATTTGCGATTGTATGATAAAGGGGTTATTTTGAGGCAGTGGCGGTTTCGGGAAAGACGCGGACTTGTCGTTTTGACAAGTGTGCCTTTGTTATGAATCAACAGCCCAATGTCACACAAGTAGCTGTTGGGCTAACAAGACTTATTGGGCCGAGAACAAGCAGTAGGGCCAGATTAATTTGGTGAAAATAGCATGTAAAAATTGCACGGAGCATCTTATTTGGTCGCCCCCATTTAATTTATTTTTATTTTTTTAAAAACTTTTAACTTGTACCCACTTTTTAAACAATTTCAGCCCCCTTTCTCCTCCTTCTCCCAGTAATCTCCATATCTCTCCGGAACTTAACATTGATGTAACAATATCTCTCTCTTTCTGTGGCTTCACTCAATTCCTCAGAAGTTATCTTACTATACATAATTAAAATAATTATAACGTAAGAAAACCTTTTTGTGATATGGTTGATGTGGCTCAAAATGTTTTTTTACGTCATTAGTTCAAATCTCAAATATATTTTTGCATTTCTCTGAATCCCCTTGACACTGTCTCCATCGTTGAGATGTTATGGTCAAGCAGAACCATAGTGCGTTCCTCGATGTTTCGATCGAGAATAAATCAATGAAGTCATATCCATACTTAGAATATGGAATTTGAAAGGTCAATCTTCCTCCCCCAAAATAGAAACTTCAGCAGTACATACTCAAGGGTTTTAAATACCTCAGCTCTAGAGCTGAAGTTCGCTAGTTACAAAAACAAAAACTTTAGCTCTAGAGCTGAAGTTCATCAGTTACAAAACAAAAACTTCAGCTTTAGAGCTGAAGTTCGCCAGTTACAAAAACAAAAACTTTAGCTCTAGAGCTGAAGTTCATCAGTTGCAAAACAAAAATTCAGCTCTAGAGCTGAAGTTCGAGAGTTACAAAACAAAAACTTCAGCTCTAGAGCTGAAGTTCGCTAGTTACAAAACAAAAACTGCAACTCTAAAGCTGAACTTTAGGCCCGGCTACTAGAATGCTGAAGTTTTGCATGATTGCCTTTGCTACTTCAGCCCCGTATGCTGAAGTTATGCGAAAAACGGGTACGCTTGCAATATTTTTTGCAAAGCGGGCACAAGTTAAAACGTGACACAAAAAACGGGTATAGATGCAAATGCCCCAAATAGCATGGGCTAGCCAATTTTCGGATTAGTAATCAAATAATAAGCAGTGTTTGTAAAGTCATCGAAAAATAATCACTATTTTAGCTAAAATACGGAAAGTTTCAACATAATATGATGGATTATGGAGCTCATGTGTATAGACTTACAACATATTATGGTGGAACTCCAACACATTATGTTGGAATCTCAAATGTAAAATTCGGATTTTTAAGAGTATTTTTGTTCAGATTTTATCCTTACATGAAAAAGTGACTATATTTTAATTACTTTTAGAACTGTGACTTCAATTATTAGTTGTAAATGAGACAATTTCTAATTAATTTCGGATATTGGACGAGTAGCACGCGTAAGAATGGTTCTATGATAAAGGGCAATCATTTGTGATTTGGGGTTATGTGAATTTTGTTGAGAAAAATATATTAATCCTCTCATCTCCAATTCTAAGTTTGAGCTTCACATCTCCCCTTTTCTCTATCTCTTGTATTTAATTAGTATTTTTAATTTCTGTAATAGTTTTGAGTTGAGTTCTAATTCTTTTCACTATTGAAGTAATAGAAGTGTTGAAGTTGAAACAAAATTGTTACCGCCTTTTTTAGTTCCACAACACAAAATAAGAATTTATATTGTGTCCTTTTAGTCAGGAGCTGACGCACATTATGAAGCGGTGTCATGCCACACTATCTCGTCAAATTTTTTTCCTAAATATATGTATTAATATTGTGAGAAAACGACTAAATAGAAAAAGAATGACACAGCTTGACACAAATTGTCTCCTGACGTGTTGGTTATGTGCTCATCTACCATGTATTTTTTTTTTGCAAATATTTGAAAGAACCTCTATGGTTTTAAAATTGTGATTAAATTGAATTGAGGGTCTCATTTAACTTAAGATTCAGTGATACCAATAAATTAAAGTTATTTTTTTTATCTAAAAATATAATAATTAAAGTTATTTATTCTCGTTCTCCTATAAATTTTGACACGGCTTACAAAAATTTATGCATATGCCCTGATTTTAGTACGGGATAGGAAGAAACTTTTACTAAGGAATTGGATAAATTTTCCATATTGCAAGAGATGTCAATAAAAATCCAAGTTTTTATTTACAAATTAAAATATACTAGCATCAATAAATTGCACACATTTCGGATACGTTTGTTCATAATAAAAAAAAATCTATTTTTTTTTTCCAAAAATATGTTCGTTTATGAAATTTTGGGAACTTTTCGAAAATGAGGTTTTCAAAACAAAAAATTAGTTTTGACCACTTTTTCAAAATTTTCAAGAAAAAAAAAATTCCACCTACAAAACTGTAACATTTTTTCAAGTGAAATGCATGTCCAAACATAATTTCAAATTTCAAATACTGTTATTCAACTTAACTTCAAATACTATTTTATTCCAAAATAATAATTTCTATATCCAAATCTACTTCATCAATTCCAACTTTCCAAAGAATCAGGGGAAGTGAATCTTTACAAATGTCGAACTATTTTATAACATCGGTCAAAATTGGGCTTCTCTAATTTTGTGTGGCTAATCGAAACCAGGGTGGCGGATCAAAGTTCTGCCTCGCATTGTATCGAACCATGGCATAGAGATGGGTTGATAAGTTCATTAATTAGTAATCGATCAAGAATGAGACCGGCCGTGATTGAGACCGAAATGGGATAGAGATCGAGTGATATCGAAGAAGGCCTCCTAAAGTCAAATAATACAAAGCCGAGATATCCGTGATGGGGGCAAGGATCATGGCGAAAATCACGGCACACATCAAGTCAAGGCCAGACATTTAGTCAATCATGGGATTTCCTTCTGTATTTAGAATTGTACCATAAGTAGAATTCCTCTACTATATAAATGGGGTTCTAATCATTTTGTAATAATCATATTCACGCACAACAAAGCAATACATTACATTTTCTCTATTAAGATCTATTGTTCAGTTCATACTTTTTATTAGCGTACTCTGTTGGTTCGAGGGCAATCTAGCTCGAAAGCCATAACCGCTCATTATATTGATTTGCTTTATTTTACAGTTAATTTCTAACATTCATTCTCATATTTCTCAGTTTATGCCAAGTGAAATCACATATCCTTAAAATCACTTATAAGTTTAATTGTTATCCAATTTTAAGGGTAAACAGTTTGGCACCCACCGTGGGGCTAAGGATAATAGTGATTGCCTGGTACGAATTTTTGAAACACACACTATTTTACGCTTGCTCTTTGAAGTGTTTTTTATTACAGTATTAAAAGATGTCAAACTTTTAGTCAGCACCTCAACACATTGACAATGATCTCAGCTACCACGGTGTGAATGTGAATATTGCACCAGGAAATGTTCCAGCTATAGATCCAACCGACGTCAGCTCGCATGCGATGGAAATTTGGCCGCCGATCCCAAAAGCAGCATTTGTGGGGGTACCCGATCAACTACTTAGAATGCACACGACAATGAAATCAGCCTGCAGGTAATCTTCGAAATGTTGCAAGCCCAACAGGCAGTAATAGCTCAGCTCCAAAATTAGAATCATACATCGAGCAAGGTCGAAGTCGAGCCATCCCAGGAAATCATACATAGGGTCAAATTGGTTTCAAAGAGGTCGAGCGAGAAGGAATCGGAGACAAACCCTTCTATCATTAAGATGCTCGAAGAACTGACAAAGCGAATTGAGACAGGGGAAAAGAAGATCGAGGAAAATGACAAGAAGGTAGAAACCTATAATTCCAGGGTCGACCAGATCCCGGGAACTCCACCAATATTGAAAGGTCCAGATTCCAAAATGTTTGTACAAAAGCTTCCTCCCCCCCTCCAAGCGCAGCTCCGAAGCCAATCCCCAAAAAGTTCTGTATGCCCGAGATTCCTAAATATAACGGGACGACTAATCCAAATGAATATGTCACCTCTTACACGTGTGCTATCAAAGGAAATGACTTGGAAGATGACGAGATTGAATCCGTCTTGTTGAAAAAATTTGGGGAGACTTTATTGAAGGGTGTTATGATATGGTATCATAATTTACCACCTAATTCTATTAACGCGTTTGCTATGCTTGCAGATTCCTTTGTAAAGGCACACGTCGGGGCCATCAAGGTCGCAACAAGAAAATCAGACCTTTTCAAGTTAAGGCAGAAGGGCAACGAGATGCTTAGGAAATTCGTATCCCAATTCCAAATGGAACGATGGATTTTCCACCGGGCACCGATGATTGGGCCGTTCAAGCTTTCACTCAAGGTCTTAATGTTTGAAGTTCAGTAGCTTTCCAGCATTTGAAGTAGAATTTGATCGAATACCCAACTGTAACTTAGGCCGATGTACACAATCGATATCAATCAAAGATTAGGGTTGAAGATGATCAACTAGGGGCTCCTTCTGGGTCTGTTTATCCTAACAGGCTAGTGGATAGAATCAAGAAAGATATCGACCAAGAACCGAGGTCAAAAAGAGATCGATATCAACTGTATAATGGGGACCGCAGAGATAGCAGGTTTGGGAGAAATTCTACATGGAATGAGAGGGGAAATTATTGAGGTCAAAGTTCATGGACACTTGGTACTAAAGAAGGTCACATTAAACATCCAAAATCCAAATGAAGTTGCATAGTTACGAACCCCTAGCATCCCTTTAAGAGGAGCAGCGCTTGACCAAATGTGCCACATAGAAGGTACAAAGCGTTGGATCTTAAAGCAAGCATTGCACTCTTTTTCCTTGGAACCGTTTTTGTCCCATTGGGTTTTTCGGCAAGTTTGTTAGCAACATCGGATCGTGCTAACTTAGAATCGAAGGCCAACCACGAATTAGTGTCAAATACAACATTTAATAGTATCTGAGGTTCCCTACAATAAACCTCGAATACTGGGGGCATTGCATTTGAATGTCAACTTTGTTGTGAGGAAATTACTTCATAATGACGGGGTCTCGATGGGGCCAAATGGTCGAACGAACCGTGCCCACATAGGTTGTTTGAGCCCTAGCTCAAAACATGTACGCACATGTAATCATTTTTCTCAAGAATAAAGAGAAGTATTTTTCCTTGCAATCATCTCATATCTTAGAAAAAGTTTTTCTACTTTACAATTCCATGCTTTCAATCTATTATGGGAATGAGCTTAAGGGTCGATCATAACCAGAGTTCGGATATTCCCCCTACACTCGTGGACTGCCATCCGAAAATAAAACTCGAACATATCGAACTATTGAGCGTCAAGGGCATAAGACCTTTTAGGCAACCCTCGAATTTTAAGAAAAAATCGTGGTCATTCCCACTCGGGACTGTTATCTTAGGCACGCTTGGATAACTAGAGGAAGCAAGCTCACTGGGCTACACCCGAACCAAAAGGCTACGGGCAATTTAACACGGCTCGGAGACGTCCGAAACCCGTAGTAAAATGGCATCGAAAAAGACACAAAAGAAAGAAAAACTACAAAGCCCAAGGACTATCTTAACCCGAGTTTGAGCAAATTCTCATACGGGGACTATATATCGAGCCTAAGGGCCACCTTATCTTGAGTTCGAGCAAGTCCTCACTCGATCATAAAGCCTAAAGGTTACTTTTACTGTGAGTTCGAGCAAATTCTCACTCGACTAGAAAGACTAAGGTCTACTATTACTTCGAGTTCGAGCAAATCCTCACTCGACCATAAAGCCTAAGAGATACCTTCACTTCGAGTTAGAGCAAGTCCTCACTCGACTATAAAGCCCAAGGGCTAGCTTAACCCGATTTCGAGCAAATTCTCACTCGGGGACAACCTATCAAGCCCAAGGGCTACCTTATCTCGAGTTCAAGCAAATCCTCACTCGACCATAAAGCATAAGGGCTGCCTTCGCTTCGAGTTCGAACAAGTCCTCACTCGGGGACTACCTATCAAGCCCAAGGGCTACCTTATCTCGAGTTCGAGCAAGTCTTCACTCGATCATAAAGCGTAAGGGAGAACTTCACTTCGAGTTCGAGCAAATCCTCACTCGATTATAAAGCCTAAGGGCTACTTTTACTTCGAGTTCAAACAAGTTCTCACTCGATCATAAAGCCCAAGGTTACCTTATCTTGAGTTCGAGCAAATCCCCACTCGACTGTTAAGCCTAAGAGCTACTCAAACTCAAGTTCAAATGGTCATTCGGAGTCCATCGATCAGAAACGATCGAGGGCAGTACTTATTATTTGTCCTTACCATCTCAAACTTTGGACCTTCGAAAATAACTTCTTAATTTTATTTTAAGGCGCTTTGGCCCGTACAAAAAGATAACAGATTTAGAAGCCATTGGAAGGAAAAAGTTTAATATATTCATCAAAACCTTTTTACAAGGGCAACACGACCCGATGGAAGTTCTTTACAAAAAGCCAAAGCGACCTCGACAGAAATACAAAAACTAACCAAAAGCCTAAATGGCTGGGTCATCTCCAGGAGTGGCATTTCCGCCCTCAGGGTCTTCTGCACTTTCGAATTCTTCGCCATCATCGAGATAAGCTAATTTCTCAGGCTCAGCTTTAAGCTTCTTAGCACCCTCGATCTCGGTCGAAAGATCAAAGCCCCGAGCATGGATTTCTTCAAGGGTCTCCCTCCGAGATTGACACTTGGTGTGCTCGCCATTCTTCTCTGCACGAATCTAAGCGGTCTCGACAACCTTCTTTGCTCGAACCTGAGCAGCTTCAGCGTCAGCCCTGTAGATAGCCATCACTGCATCAGCATTGGCCTTGGTCGTTTCGACCTCCGATTTGGCCACTTCGAGCTCTATGACTAGCTTTTCCCGATCAGAAATTGTAGAACCCAACTTAGAATAGAGAACCTCGACTTTATTGGCTTGCTCCAAGGTTTTTTCCTTTAGATTTATTAGTTGAACTTCAGTCGAGGCTAGTTGGGCCCGGGCAATCTCCTTTTTCTGAGGCTAAGCGATCCATGTTCTTTTCCCACACTTCGGCCTCAGTCTTTACAGTCTCTACCTCTTCACAGAGCTGCCCAATTGTGCCAATCTTTTGGTGCACCTGTGGGTTCAAATCGTTAGTCACAATACCCAATTCGTCTTTAGTAACTTCAAAGATTCTGCTTACCTGCTTGACAAGATCGGCATGTTCTTTTTGGGCTACCTCTAAATTAGCTCGAAGACTTTCAACCTCCATTTCTCTTTGCTCACTAAGAAGTTTGAAGGTATCTTTCTTCTCGGTGAACCCCTGGATCTCGGCCTCATGCCAGCTCATCTCCCCTCGGAATCGGAGTAAAGCCTCGTGATGAAGCACTGAAGCCTGCAAACATAGAAGGGAAAGTTATACAAAGGGAGAAAAATCTAAGTATGAAAATTGACAAGGAAATCAGAGATTACTCGGTTTAGAGCTTGTTGGGCTTCGTTGAAAAGACAAGGCGCTCCCACATCGTGCATCTAGGATCAGTCTTCTTCTGTGACCAAACATCGGAGGTAAGGCTAGAAAATAGACCGGGCCCGGGCCTAAACGGGCCTCGTGGGGGGACTTCGTGGGTCGGACTTAAACGGTCCCCGGCTTCGTGGGCTATTGGTAGGAATCGGTCCGGGACCACGAACTAATGGTCCTGGGCTAAGTGGGTCGGTCCTGGGCCTAAGTGGGTCTGGCCTTTTTTTTACATTTTTTATCCGAGACAATTTCTTGTAAATTATATTATATAGTTGTGAATTAAAAATTTTAATTCAAATTTAAAACACAAAATATTGTAAAGAGATATTCAAAGGAATGCGTTATAATTTTTATTATTATGACATTAACAAAACATGGCCCAATCTTTCTTAGTCTTCCCCCCCCCCTCCAAAAAAAAGCACAACAAGGTGCTAATACCACCATTGAGAAGAAAAAGAAACTAATCAAGATGTGCCAAAATACAAGTTATATATTAATTTTATATGGTATCTCTTACAAATTTCATAAATCCTTCAAGGTTCGGAGGAATTTCCGTTAGTGGTGTCGGAAAAGAAGCCTGTTCATCACCGCTTCTGGGCGAAGCTGCATCCTCCGTAAGTTCAGCTAGCATTTCTTCGTAAGCTTCGTCTACCTCTGGTTGTGATTCAGCAAGTCAAAAATTTCTTCGTTTCGAACGGATCCAATCTCTGAAAAGTACTGATTTTTCCAAGCTCTCCCTTATAGACGCTCTATAATCACTGAGTTGAAGTCTTGCTTGACTGAAAGCGCTCTCCGATGCCACTATTGAAGCTTGAATGGTTAAAATATCTTGGACCATCATTGAATCGGAAAGTGTTTTTCCTTGTCCTTCCACCATTCCAAAATATTAAAGGAGCCGTCGAGATCCACTTCCTCAATTCTTTGTGACAAATAAACTTCAAGCTCATTTAGTTGTGAACAATCACTAGTACTAGAACCTTGATAACCCCTGAACCCGGCCCAAGCAGTAAGTGCTCTTACTCCCGTAGTTCTTTTATATGGTTGAGAACTAGAAGAAAAAGGAGTTGGAACATTTGGTCTAGAATTATCTATTGCAATTTGATAAGCACTATACATAGTTTGAGCATTTATTTTAATTGAGGCTTGTGCGTCCGAAAGTCTAGACAACTTCTCATCTTCAAGTGCTAAACTATGGTAAATAGATTGACACTAATATTGAGGACCTCCTAATTTCATAGTAGGATTTAACAAGGTAACAACACCATAAATAGGGGGAATAGGAAAAAATATTTTTTAAATTTCTTTCTCATAGAATCAATAGCTTGTTCATAAATTTCCCCACCCTCTGCAAAGTAAGCAAACAAATTTGCAAGTTCTGTAAGATAAACTAAACAATTAGAACTAGTAGGATAATATTACCCAGAAAATTCATTTGTAGCAATATAAAATTTTTCTAAAACATCTACAAGCATTTTAACATTAGCTCAATCCGCATTTGTAAGGTGCTCATCATCATCACTTACATGAGCATTAAACGTTGAGTTTATGGGGTTTCTATATTCATATGCAACAACTAAACTTTCATACATGTAATTCCATCTAGATGTACAAGGTTTAGGAACCTTTCTTTCTCTTAGGCCAAATTCATCGCAACCTTTAAAATATTCTCTAAGTCTACTTTTACGGTTTAAATAAAAAAGTCAGTGAAGAGCCATTTTAACCTTTTCAATTTCAACATTTAAAATTCTCATACCATCACCCACAATTAAATAGTAAATATGACATATACATCTAACATGAAAAATATTACGAAATGCAGGATTTAGTATAGTGGTAAATAAGGCTACAATATTAGTATTACTAGTAGCATTATCCATTGAAATTGATATTATTTTATCACTAATGCAAAAATATAAATATCCGTAACCGTGCTAGAAATAAACTGCCCTGTGTGATGTAAATTAATTATTCTATAAGCAATAATGCGCTTTTGCATTATTCAGTCCTCATCAATCCAATGACTGGTAACAGTAAGATAATCACAGTCATTACCATTTCTATCAATATCAGTAGTAATAGTAACACGACAATTAATATGAGTAAATAAATAGCATAAATATTATTCATATTTATATTTATATTTATAAATATCGCTCTTTACAGTTGTGTGAGGCCATCCTTTATAAGTAGGATTAAAAAAATTTCTAATATAATGCACAAAGTGAGGGTTAGACGGAAAACTGTAGGGTAAACACATAACAGTAACCATTTTTGCCAATTCTTCCATATCTTTTCTTGGGTCATAATATAAAATACTACCGGTAACAGTGTTAATTCCCGGTTAAAATTGATTTGACCCGGTACTAGGGTCAGACTGACTAGGTAGACTTGTCCCCCCAGCTGCAGCTTTCATTTGAAAATATTTAACTTTATCTTGAGGATGTATTATTATGTGTCTCCTCAAACTTCTCCACCTCCTCTCCCCAGTAACATAGTTAAAAGCTAACTCTTTGCCACAAGTTTTACATTTAGCTTTATTTTTTTCTCTTATTTGAATAAAAAATGTCCAAACAAGAGATGTTTCGGCCGTTTAGAAGGTTGTCTAGAAAAAGTGGGAGTAGTAACAGGGGAGTCATACGGGGCATCATTTGGATTAGTTGGGTTAACTTCAGTAACAAGACTAGTGGGTATATCGTCATCCGGTTGTGTTTCATCCAAATGTATTTCCTGCTCATCTTCTTCATCAATAGTTGGATTACCATAAAGAGAATTTGTATATTCATGATCTAAGTATTCACCACCTCCAACATTATGCACATATTTACTCTCAATAATTTATAATGGAGTATTATCACTATCAAGAATAGGAGCAGGTGGAGGGCGGGTATGGGGTTTGGGTAGGGGAGCCCGGGAAATAAGAGGAGGAATAGATTGGCCACTAGATTCACTACTCTTGTATTTTTCCTTATTTTTACTAAACATTTTTAAGGAATAGGTCATCTTAATTATAATTATACAAAGTAAATAAAATAAACAAAGCTATAATTTTAAAACTAAAGAATTGGAACAAGTTTACTGAATTGACGAACAACTTGTTAAAAATTAATTATCGTTGAAGATTTGAATACTTCAATTCAACAACTTCACAATTTTTCACACAAATTGCAACAATAAAGTAACCAATTATAGAAGAAAATTAGAGAGGGATTGATGATTTTGTGAGAAAAATAAATGAATAAGGGGGTACTTATAGTTGAAAATAGGCAAAAGTGTAATTATAAAAAGTTTGAGGTTAAAACAAAGTTGGGGGGTTAAATGACTATTTTACAAAGCCCAAACGGTTATTTTTGCAGGCTAACGACCATATTTTAAATGTTGCAACTGTTAAAAAAAATTGAAAAAAATAAATAGTTGTTGGGCCCGTTTGAGCCCGTTTAGGACCGGTTGAACTGACCCACTTAGCACCGGTCCCGAGCCCAAACGGTCCGGTCCTAACGGGCTTTATAACGGAACCGACCCACTTAGCAGGGCCACCATCTGGTCCCAGGCTTAAATAGTTAGGCCCGTTTAATCCCACTACCCATATGGGCTCGCGGGCCTGGGTCAGGCCCGGACCTAACTGGCCTACATGCCAACCTTAATCAGAGGTATCTAGACACCCCTACGGGGGCAACAAGAACCCGGGCATCCTTCGGGACCGTAATAACAATTGTTTGCTTGCACGCGGGATCGGCACTAGGGGCCGAAAACTGATTGGTCAATTTGAAACTCGAGGAAGCCTCGTCCAAGCTTTTCTTTGAAACCTCCAAGTCACTCAGACCGGTGACATCTTCTACCCCAACAAAATAACCACGAAAAATATCTTCCTCTCCGTGGGCTCCTTCCCCATGACAAGTCTCCGCGGCCTGAGCATCGCGTATCATCAAATCGGAAAACTGAAGGAAACAAGGGGGAATCCCCGATATCTATTGCCCCAAGTGGGTCTTTTTTAAGGCACTACCTCCGTCTTGGGGAGCCTCAAGCCTGGTTTCTGCACCAATATCCACTGCCTCTTCAACGGTCTCTTTGCCTTGAGGTAAAGCATCTTTGTTTCCTCTTGGCTCGGGGACTTGAGCTGAAATTTCCTCCTCGACCTTATCAAGCCTAGGTGGAGCAGTATTAACTCCCACCGGTTTTGAAGTTTTCTGAACCTCGATTCTAGCTCGCGCACGGGCCACCATCCCGGAATCATCTTCATTCTCTTCGGGCTCATCCAGTAGTCGACGGACTGAGTCCATTGTTAAAGGGATGATGTTCCCCTTGGGTTTACGGGTTGTCTTCTTTTTGGGCTTCTGCCCTCAGAGTTCGCGGAAGTTGAAACCCTCTTCCTCTTCTTCTCCCCCACTGGCTTCGAAATTGATGATGGGAGAAGGATTTCTTCATCACCAGACGGAGGTATCATCATCACCTCCTTCCCAAGACCTTCAAAAGAAGAGAAATGAGTAAGTTCGGATAAACACTCGAACGGTGGTCAAATCATTAAGTCGAGGAGAAAAGCTTACCATGGCTACTAGCCTCCAATCGACCATTCGCCAAATCGCGCCATGTGCGCTCAGTGTGTGTCGATTGTGATATCATGCTCCTGACCCAGTCCTCGAGTTGAGGGACGGCACCCGACATCCAGGCAACAACTGCATCCAGTAAAACACTAATAAGAAAGGGTGAAAAAAACGAAGACGATGGAGCAATCTCCTTTCGAGGAACAGTTTTAGATGTTTTGGCCATTTTGTTTTTGTAAGCAATGAAGAATAGAGATTAGAATATTGGGTGGTTTGGGAAGAACAAGAAAAGAAACTCAAAGACCTGGAGATAGGAAGCTTTGAAGAATGCAAAGAATTATGAAGATTAGAATGGAAGAAGTTGAAAGTAAAGTTTGGGAAAAAGAAGGAAGATACATTTATAGGTTGAAGACGACGGTTCAGAACCGATAGTGGCCGACTACAACTAACATGCATTTAATGCCTCGACATCCGAACCGACGGGACGTTTTAATGCCCAGTTGTTACTGGCGTCATGGTCGGGCTCGTCGCTTATGTCATGGTAAACCGAGGGGAAGCTCGAAGACTCAATTCGTTTCTTGTCATTACACTCTAAAAAATGAGGGGACTATTTGTATACGGTCAAAATAAGATTTCCAAAATTTTGTGTGGCTAATCGAAACCAGGGTGGCAGACCAAAACTCGGCCTCGTATTGTATCGAACCATGGAATGGAGATGGGTTGCTAAGTTCATTAATCGGTAATCGATCAAGAACGAGACCAGCCATGATTGAGACCGAAACGCGATAGAGATCAAGCGAGATCGAAAAAGGCCTACTAAAGTCGAATAACAGAAAGCCGAGATATCCGTGATCGGGCAAGGATCTTGGCGGAAATCTTGGCACGTATCAAGTCAAGGCCGGACATTTAGCCAATCATGGGATTTCCTTCTGTATTTAGAATTGTACCATAAGTAGAATTCATCTACTAAATAAAGGGGTTTCTAATCATTTTATAATCATCAAATTCACGCATAACAAAGCAATACATTACATTTTCTCTCTTAAGCTCTGCTGTTCAGTTCAAACTTTTTATTAGCGTGCTATGTTGGTTTGAGGGAGATCTAGATCGAAGGCCATAACCGCTCATTATATTGGTTTTCTTTATTTTACAGTTAATTTCTAACATTCATTCTCATATTTCTCAGTTTGTGCCAAGTGAAATCACATATCCTTAAAACCACTTATAAATTAAATTGTTATCCGATTTTAAGGGTAAACACATACTATGATGAATTTAAGAGGTCAAGTTTATCTAGTAGAGTAAAACTGAATAACAAGTGAATGAATATTCAAGTACAACATCAATTTTTTTTAAAATAATACAGAGTTTTGGAATGGATAGTATTAGGTGCTTAGCGTAGACAGATGCAACCAAGGACAAATTTCACATATGGTAATATAAATATGACTTTTTTTCACCAAAGTCATATAATTATGTTTTCTCATACAAAAATCATAGAACTTTCACTAAATCACACAAAAATCATAATAACTGAAAAACACAACTTTTAGTTAGTATTTTCTCATTTTTTGTTTTTTTTGTTTCAATCTAATAAACAATAATAGGAATCACCCAACCCAAATAGTATTAAGCTAATTTTAAAGTGAATCCTTCCCCAAAATATGCTATTTATATCTTTTTATTTCTTTTTGAAGATTTTCGTTTAAATTTAGCATTATTTTTTCATGATATATATATATATATAGTGATGACTTGATAGGTCATCTAGAGTTTTGAACCTTAAATCTGTGTTTTGAAGCCTCCAATAGCTTCTTTATGCCTTTCTCGATATGCATGCGTTGTTCCGGTATTTTTCCAAAAGGCTTTTATGTTAAAAATTGATAAAATATGAAATTTTGCCTTAAAAATCTATTTGAGTTGAGTTGACTTCAGTAAACGTTTTGAGAAAACAGATTCGAATCTGTATTTTGACGGTCCCGGTGGATCCGTATCATGATTTGGGACTTGTGCGTATGCCCAAATCTAACTCAGAGGTCCTTACCTTGAGTTATAGTATTTTGTTGAAAAATTAAAGTTTAAATGCTTAATGAATCTAAAAGATTGACCAATGTTTGACTTTGTTGATACCGGGTCCTTATTTTTGTTCCGAAACTTGGTATAGGTCCATTACTATATTTAGAACTTGCCTGTCGAATTTGATGAATAGCAGAGTTAGTTTGGCATGATTTGGACGTCCGGTTGTTGAAATAGCAATTCTAAAATTTTCTCAAAAATTTCATTTGATTTGGTGTCTGATTCCTAGTTCTAGGTGTTATTTTGGCGATTTGATCGAGCAAACAAGTTCGTATGATGTTCTTGGACTTATGTGCACGTTTGGTTTGGAGCCCCGATGGCTTAGAAGAGTTTCAGATAGGCTACAAAGTGAGTTTTAGACTTAGGAAAATAGCTAGTGTATCTGGTGCTGGTGCTGGTCTCTGATCTCGCAATTGAGAGGTCAGTTTTTACAATTGCGAACATTCAATTCCTTGTCAGGTTCGCATTTGGGAAGAATGGTTGGGTCAGCAAGGGATCGCAATTGTGATCAAAAGGTTGCATTTGCGGGGGACCAGAGTTTGCATTTGCGAACATTTCCTCGCAAATGCGATGAAAGCAGAGGTGCGAAGGCTTCACAATTGCGAGGTATTTTTTGCATTTGCGGGGGATCGCAATGGCGAATCCCAGGTCGCAATTACGACATCTGCAACTGGTCAAAAGCTGAGTTAGATGGGAATTATCTCATTCTTTCAAATTTTCAAACCTAGAGAACCCTAGAGACGATTTTCCCAAGAGCCCTTCTTCCCCAATTCATTGGTAAGTGATAGACGATTTTTCCAAGAGCCCTTCTTCCCCAATTCATTGGTAAGTGATTCTAAACTATTTTCTTTCAATCTTCCATTACATTTCATAAGATTTCAACCTAAAATCTAGAATTTTCATGGTAGAATTGGGGATTTGGGTAGAATTAGGAATTTTTGTAAAATTAGAATTTAGACCTCAAATTGAGGTCGGATTTCAAAACAAATTACATAACCGGGCTCGGGGGTGAATGGGTAATCGAATTTCAGGTTTGGACCAAGCAAGACCCAGGAGTTGACTTTTGTTGACTTTTTCAAGAATGACCTAAATTGAACCTTTTTTCATTTGTGGGTAGTTCCTAAGGCTTATTTTGAATTGTTTGGTTGATAATTTGCTAGATTTGGTTAGTTCAGAGGCTTTCTTGAAAGACAAAGTTATGGTTGAGCTTTGAGTTGATTTTTTGGAGCGAGGTAGGTGTCGCGGTTAACCTTGACTTGAGGGATTAGGACTTGTTTGCCTATTTGCTACTTGTTTAGATGTTGGGTACATTGTATATGTGAGGTGAAAAGTACTTATGCGTTGTTTTTGGGCTAAAGCATGCGGGTGGAACTTGTTTCTTGTACTTTATTGCTTTCTTTGATCATGATATCCATGCTTAGACTAGTTAATTACTAAATTGATCGTTCTTTCCCCATTTATGGGTTAAATGTGATAATTGAGTATTTTATTTCTGAATTTGAGGTTGGTATTGTGGAGCCATTGTTGACGTACGACTTATTTTTGTTTATTCTATCTCCTTATTGTTATATGTTCATTGTTATATGGTAAGGGAGAGTATTAATGCACGAAGGATGATGACGTGCCGTATTTGAGAATTAATGCACGAAGAGTGATGTCGTGTCGTATTTGAGAGTTAATGCACGAAGTGTGATGTCGTGATGTATTTATTGATTCATGATGATATTGAGTGCTAATGCACGAAGAGTGATGGCGTGTCGTACTTATCATTTTATGGTAAAGTTGAGAGTAAAAGCACGAAGGGTGATGCCGTGCCATTATTATTGTTTTATGGTGAGGTTAAGAGTGAAAGCACGAAGGGTGATGCCGTGCAGTTTTTGCTCATTATATATATCTGCTTTCTTTGTTGAAAGTTTATCGACTGTTCTTATTATCATTCCCTGTTGTAGTTACTGTATTTTGCACCCTCTTTCGCATATACCTTCCCAATAGTACATGTTTAGCCTTTATTTGTTGTTATATTATACGTATATTGTTACCTGCACAGGTTTATTTACGTTGGTGTCCTGTCATAGCCTCGTCACTACCTCGTCAAGGTTAAGCTCGACACTTACGAAGTACATTGGGTCGGTTATACTCATACTACACTCTACACTTCTTGTACAAATTTTTGGTACTGGTCCCAACTATCCGTGAGGCGTATCAGCTCGGAATTGCTTTTGGAGACTCGAGGTAGATCTGTTGTCGTACGCAGACCTTGAAGTCTCATTCCATCTTCCCCCTATTTACTTTTCTTATCATTCGAGACAGTTGTACTTATTTCAAATTCTGTATGTAGCAACTCTAGAAACTCGTGAACTTGTGACTCCAGATCCGGATTATACTTAAATATATTTGGTTTTTATGTCATACCGCACTCAGTTTTAGTTTCATTTCGGCTTAATTGATTTTACTTATTGAAATTGATTAAAATTGACTTAAAGTTCCTCTAACGTTGGTTTGCCTAGCAAGTGTTAGGTGACATCACGATCTTGAATGTTCAAATTCCGTGTCGTAATATATATATATATATATATGTATATATATGTATATATATATATATATATATATATGTGTGTGTGTGTGTGTGTGACTTTTTCAAATAATATTTCTTTCTTTCTTTGGAGCATTTTGCATGAGATTTTTACCCCATGATTTTGTGTGAGATTTTTTCAAATATATTTTGCATTTACTTTTAGTGTTATTTTAATTTATATATAGTCAGATCTCTCTATAACAACAATTCACAAGAAAAGCCAAACTTTTCCGGAACCAATTTTATTTTTTTATTTTTTTGAAAAGGTAACATGTTATGTTATAATATATATTCTCTATAACAACACTTCGCTATAACATCAAAAAATATTTGGAACAAACGAGGTTGTCTCATGAAATGAAAAACTCTCTTTGAAGCAAGCAACTATATATGAGACCAAACACACATAATTATGTGATCAAGGCTAATATGATACTAAGGGTGACAAACGAGCGGGTCAGATCGAATATGAGAGGGTTGAAAACGAGTAATACAAAAACGAATAAATTATTCGACCTGACTTATATTTAATACGAATAAAAAACGGATTAATCAGCGGATAATATGGACATCCATATTATCCATTTGGATATCTATATTATCCATGACGTCTTGAATATGACTTATTAGTTATCCATTGGTTATCCATTCTCTAAGTGGATAATATGGTTCGTATCCATCCGTTTTTAAAAAGTTCAATTACCCAACTCATTTTTAATGAATAATATGGGTGGATAAATGTCTTTTAACCATTTTGCCATTGTAGATACATTCTTATCTTCCTGCAGTTGATTACCAACTAATAGTTGATTTGACAACTAAAATTGAAATTCCATATGTGATAATCATTACGAAACACTATATTAGCAAGAGTAACATCTGAAACTTGTTCCAAAATCTGATGAGATCATGAAACAAGCAGGTAATAGAGTAGGTACAGCCCAATGCCAAACCCTGTCTTATAATGCGGAAATGGCGTGACTGCTCCCATGCAGTGGCTCAAGACACCCCTTCATCGGGTTAAAAAAAAAAAAGTATGTATACATACGACATGTTGACACCCCTCCCCGGCTTCTTCATGGGTTACTTCTTTACATTTTGACCTGCTTAGTTAAAACTCCGGCTCCGTCATTGCTCCCATGATTGCAACATATACTTTTCTTATGAATATAACAGAAACAGATACAACAAGATTAACATGAGAGAAGATGACTAACGTGATTCATAGGCATGTGGAGAACAATAACATTACCTTTGCTAAGCACCTGTCTGGTGTTATGACAAGGTTTAGTAGTCTTTGGCTTTGAATATCCCATGGATCTCCCAGAGTATATGAATTGTGTTGTAAAGTAGGCTATGTTGCTCGGACTCTCCCAAAATGCGGCCAGGTGCATGTCGGATCCTCCAAAAGTAGTGCATTTTACAGCTTAACATAGAAAGTAGGAAGTAAATAGAATATCATTCACAGCTTAAAGATTCTAGATTCTGCAATTCCTTATATTATGACCTTCTATCAGATATGCAGTCTTGCACCATTTGCTACTCCAGATGAAACTAATGCAGAAAGAAAATCAGCCAGCTCATGGAGTTAAAATTGATGATGGAGGCATATTTGCTAGCTGGCGTGTAAAAATAGTATATCAGACAGGAAAAAAATAGTTTAAATGTAATGAAAACTTTAGCAACTTAAAGAGTTAGCAGAGTTTGAAAAGAAACAGTAAAATCAAACTCATTCTAGAAATTGCATCTCAATATGTAAAGAAGAATCATACTAACCTTAGGGACAAGTAGTTGTTAAAAAGAGCCTTCAAGTAACAAAGCATGATATACTACATTGAACCACCCTATATTAAAGAAACAATCTACAAAAAAAACATAAGGGAGAGCTGCAAATCTCCACAATATACGTAAACCCCCTCAATTTCCTGCCAGGATAGTTAGGAGGTAGCTCTGTGTCAACTCGAAATAAGACTAACCAGAACATAAGGAGGCGCTGACATCTCCACGACATACATAAACCTTCTCGTGTTTCTACCAGGATAGCTAGCAGGCATGCCTAGCTCTCGTCAACTTGAAATTTGACTAACCAGATGTTACAAATCAATTTGTTCTCTCGCTTTCGGAGGTCAGATAACTTATCTATATGCTTCTAAACTTAAAAGATTCGAAAAGGAATTCATAAGCACAAAGAATTTAACCACATGTTACCTAATCTGATGCAAAATTGAAGCTGGAAGCTGGAAGGTGTCGTTAGTCTCAGATGCTGCACAACGGAATCCTCCCAGTTGCTGTAGAAAATAGCAGATGCTGCAGTATAATCCTTTCCTCCTTCAAGTTGAAGCAGCACATGATAGAATAGGGCATCATGTCGTCCCTAAATGTATAGGACACTGTAACATTTTTAATAACTACACTATCTTCTGAGTACTAGGGAGGAATTTATAGCATTAAGATCATTAACGTAAAATCATCTGGCACTCATCGCACATTTATTTATGGAATAGACATCAAGCTGCAGCAAAATTATCTGGTCCATTATCAATTTAAGAAAGCTCGAGTGTAGAAATATTTTCTTTCCTCCATTTCTATATATTCGATTCAACAGCATTTCACATGATCAATCAAGATCCTGTTCTAGTTATGTTCATCAGTGTATTGATTTCACTTCTCACTGTCCCATGAATAAGTTGATCAGTCGCAAGTGAATCGAGTAATGCTTTTAAAATGATTCAGGGAGGGGGGTGGGGGTGTGGGCAGAGGAATTGGGCAGAGCAAGAAATGAATATTTCATTTTATCCAATATGGTATCATACTGGATGAGATCATTGACGTAACTGGTAAAGTTGTTGTCATGTGACCAAGAGGTCACGGATTCAAGCCGTGGAAACAACCTCTTGTAGAAATGCAGGATAAGGCTGCGTACAACAAACCCTTGTGGTCTGGCTTTTCCTCGGACCCCACACATAGCAGACGCTTAGTGCACCGGGTAGTCCAGTATGGTATCAAATCAATTATTGAGTAGCAAACATCCCATTCAAGATAACACAAAGTAAGTTCAGTAATGAAAGTCCATAGCACTCTTTTGAGTAGGAAAGTTTAGCTCACAATTGATAGTTTCAACAAATTACAGAACTGAATTAAATAGAAACCTCCACGGTTTCCTTACAAAACATTCATGTGGAACTACAGGTTTTCATAGTCCACACTTGTCCCTATTATCTCTACTAACCACTTGATCAAGCAGCTTATTATGAGGTCTGCAACAACAAAAGTGGAAATCCCCACCAACTTCATCACAAGCAAATCCCCTAATACTTGTGTCCCTTGTTATCTTCCCACAGCTACAACAACACCCAAAATTTGGAGAATTTAAATGCTAACAAATTCGACGAAGCAAACAACCTAATCCTAGCAATAATTCATCACTCACTAGAACCTAACCCCCAAAATTCAACAACAATTTCTCAACTAACACAACATGAACAAACTAGAACATTAACACATATTTATACGATATATTAACAACAACAATAATAATAATAATATCCATATCTTCAGCGTCCGTCGTCGTCTCTTCTACCAGAAGAAGGCTGCGGCGGACCTGATAAAGAAGCTAGCAAATTGAGGTGTCCTTGAGTCATGGGTAAATAATTCCCCACTCTAGCAGCTGAAGCCTCTCCCATTTGCTGCTGAAAGAATCTTGAACTCTGCAAACTTAACGCTGCTGATGTTGGCGCCATCATTTCTGGTGGCGCCGCAGCAAAGCTCCAAACTTGGCCAAAATCTGGCCGAGCTGGAACAGCCCAGAACCCGGATGTGGGACCCACATCGTCCTTATTCCCGTTTTCAATGCTCTCATCATCAGGCCGGAGGCGTTTCCCAAGTATAAACGGAGCAGGAGAAATCAACGGCTGTGATGATGGCGGCTGCTTATGATCAAGCGGAGCCGAAATGGATGAAGTTAATATCGATGACGATGAGCTTCGAACTGAAACCGACACAGTAGAGAAACTAGCTGGTATTGTACCAGTACCAGTTGCAGCTATAATTGACGGCTCAGCTTGACGAAGCAACCATTCAATAGTTTGACCATCGGACTTGTGACCTAGTTCACGAGTGAGCTGAAAAACCCTAGCTGCACACACAATTGGCATCCTTATACGCCTTCCTCTACCGTCAACTTTGCTATGACGGTCTTTTACCGGCGGCTTTTTCACTGTTAAAGCGCCGTTTGTACCTCCGCCCCCAGAAGGATTTTGCTGTTGCTGCCTTTGATGAGGATCAATTATAGCTCCGTTTCCTTCTGCTGACGTCGACATAGAAGCAAAAATACAGGATCAACAATGAAGAAGTAACAAATATGATAAATTACTTGATAACCAAATTATGAGTAATGTGTGCCTAAGAGGGTAAATAGAGCGAAAATTGCACCTCAACAAAGGAGTAGAAAAAGATTACTTGAGAAATAAGTTGAAGGGAGTGGTGGATAAGAGTTCGAGTTCAACAATGGAGGAAAATATGGGGAGAGAGAGGAGGGGTCAAATGATTGAGAAGCAGGAACTGGTGGAGACAGGAGAGGGGCACATGGGTGGTGGGGACTAGTACTTATCTTACACAAAATTCACAGCTCATTGCTACTGCTCATCTAGTACACCCACCCTTTACTTCACGCGCTCACTCTTGTTTGGTAGTCGTATTCTCAAAGTAAAAATTTATTGGATTTAGCCACTAAGATTAATGGTTTATTCATTATGAAGCAAATTCTCAGCTTTAACGTCATGTTTTTGTGGGTAAGAATGCAAGTTTAGATTGTTTGATATCTCTTTGCTCAAGTAAATCATTTAACTTGATAACTGAAGCAAAATTATGTTAACTGAACTTCTATTACCAGTTAAGGATCCCCAATTTGTATTTTAGCTTGCATATTATTAAAGAAGAAGAAACTATCATCAATAACGAGAGCTTCATTGGCGTATTGAAGTGTGACTGTGATTGAATCGGTTATCTATTGTTTAATATTTTATTTATTTATGTAGTTTTTATTGTCTATTTGATTTAGCCGATAAACCTTCCAATAATCGTTAATCCGATACCAATCCGCCCAATATTATATCGAGTGGCTAGTGGAGTAGTGTATTTACAAGCAAATAATCAATAAACCGAACCGTCAAGCGAAAATATCTGTCCGCTGAGCAGACATAGGTGAGACGAGGAAAAGACAACTCGATGTATAAAGCATAAATAGCCTTAATAGAAGCATTAACAATTACTTCTACGATTCAAGCTCGTAACTTATAAGTCACGTGATTGAGGGAAATTCTACAATAATAAATTGGTTACGGTTCAAGTTCTCCTCTGTTTAGGGTTTCGTGCCCCCTGTTTCATTTTATGCTTTTAGTTTTATTATTTCCTTCGGCTCAATTTATGTGATACTTTTAATTTATCGAAAGTCAAAATTATTAATTTTTGAAGCTAAATTATATTAGATTAATTTAATATTTTAAAATTTAGATGTTCAAAAACTGATAAAATAGATCTGTCATCTTAAGTAAGAAATGAAGATATTAAATATAAGGTTAAAAATATTAATATCATAAGTACCATTTGCATTTAATTTTTGTTTTTTAAACCCGTTAACATAGATTATATGTCAATCACGGAATCACCCAATTGCAAAAGAAACATGCAAAAATAAATAATTTTAATTATAAAAAGGTATTTAGTAGTATTATACTATTTGGAACAGATAACAACTTACTAACATATGTCAAATCAAGAAGGAAAATAGGGAGAATTTAAGCTTTAAAGGTTGTCAGAGTGGGTCCATTTTAATCCGTACTGTGGACCAAAAGTCTCCAGGGAGGGAAATATTTTGAAACTTTTTTACATCGGATAAATTTATTGTTTAAGTATTTTTTAGTTGATATATATAAATTATATATTGATCATATATGGTTATATGTATATTATATCTAAATCATACTTATATTATATATTTTTCGGTTATTTTTAATTTAAGCGGTTATAGTGACGATTAGTTAGGTTAATTTTTCTATACTATTATTTTTCAATTTAAATTTCAAGTTAAAATTGGTCCCCTCATTTTCCTCATTTAATTTATTGTTAGGTCATTGGTGGGTCCCACATTTTTTTTTCCTCCCTCTTGATCAATAATTGGTCTGTTCAGGCTTGAGTTTTAAATGACTTGTAGTCTGGCATTGTAATTTGTACACCTCTTTATAACCAAAGTGGACAATAAAATGTTGCATGTGTTCCAACTGTGTTTTAAATGTTTTACCAAAAATAAATAAGCTTTGAATTTTGAAATCTTATAAACAGATTTTGAAATAAAGTAAAAAATTATTCTGGATAAAAGTGAATAAAATTCATGGCTAAACATCTCCTAAAGTCTATTACTTAGAAAAGAAAAAAAGGAGTTGCAACACATGCACCTTTCTGCACATCCTCCCTCCATTTTTGGAGTATTTTTTGGTATTCCAAGATTATAGTAGCTCTACACCTTGATTTTATATTCTCTTATTTTGATTTATGTGATGCAGTGATTCATAATAAAATATAAAAAAGAAATAATGACTTTTGAAACTTATAATTTATAACATGCTGCAACATTTGTTGGGAGAAATTCAAAAACAGTCAGATTTACAAGTGGTAATTGAAAAATAGCCACAGTTTCAAAAATAATCGAATTTTAGCCACTTTACATGTAAAGATAAATCTGAACGAAAATACTGTTCAAAATTCGGAAATATACTGGAACTCCAGCATAATATGCTATACTGGAACTCCAATATAATATACTGGAAGTTCATATACAGGTACTCCAATCTCCAGTATATTATGCTGGAACTTTTCGTGTGTTGGAGTTCGAGCATAACATGCTGGAAGTTCATACACAGGCGTACCAATCTTCAGTATATTATGCTGGAACTTTCCGTGTTGCAGTGAAATAGTGACTATTTTTGAATGACTTTACAAACACTTGCTATTTTTCAATTACCAATCCGAAAACTGGCTAGTCCGTGTTATTTTCAGACATTCGTTTGTTATATGAAGAAACTTATGGATTTAAACTTTAAACCCATTATGACATTTGTTTAGCTAAATCGGGGTTTAAAGCTAAGTTATTTTCAATTATAAAATATGTTATTCTTTTTGAAACAGAGTATGTTATTATCTCAATTAAATAATTAATTAAATTATTCGAAAGGAGCACACTTTTGTTACTTAATATATTTGAACTCGCTTCCTATTTATTTCATCAGTCAAACATATTTAAAAGAATTATGTAAGTATGAGGTATCACAAACTTCAACACGATATCATTTGTTAGGATTGAAATAATCAGGTATCATGCAGAGCAAACCTTGAACGATAATAAATCAAACAACAAAAGAGAAATATACCAAAAGAGACACAAATATTTAACGTGGTTCGGTCAATTAACCTACATCCACAGATAGAGATGAGCAATCCACTATATAAAAGAGAGTACAAAATATTAAGAGAACAACCTCAAAAAGAGACAAACACAAGTGACACACTAACACTTGTACTGAAAAGTTCTCTATAATGACTGTATAGTGAGCATTTATATTTGGTTTGGAGGTTTGAGGTCGTGATAGCTTCGTATGGAGTATTACGACTTGGGTGTATCGTCAGTTTTGATTTTTGGGTGATTCAAAATTTATTTGAAAGAATGATCTTCATTATGGAAGCTTTAAGTTTGAATAGTTGACCAAGTTTGACTTTCATATATTTGCCTTCGGATCGAAGTTTTGTTGGTTCCGTTAGATCCGGATGGTGATTTCTTAGACTTGGGCATATGCTTGGATTTATATTTAGATGTTTCTAAAAGGTTTCGGCACTATTTGGCGAAATTTGACAATGTGAAGGTTTGGAAAGTTCAAGGGTTAGACCGTGAGTTGACTTTGGCGTTATCAGATGTTTATTGTAGTTTCAGGAGTTGGAATATGTTTATTATTTCATTTGGGACTTATGCACAGAATTTGAGGTCATTCCAAGTTGATTTGATATGATTTAGCACAAATTTTAAAAGTTGAAAGTTCAAAAATTCATTAAGTTTGATTTGAAGTGTTATGCATGATTTTGATGTTGTTGGGTGTGATTTGAGGCCCCCGAGTGGATCCGCGTTATGTTTTGGGACTTGTTGATATATTTGGACGGGGTTTTCGAGGGGCCCGGATGTTTTTCAGATTGATTCAGACCACTTCGGACTTGTATTCGAATGAATTATCTGAATTTGAGAGTTTTGTCGGGTCCCAAGGTACGAGCCCGAATTTGACTTTTTGGTTGACTTTAAATAATTGATCAAAGATTCGACCTTTATCATTTGGGTTTATTTTCTTTGGCATTATTTGATATTATTGAGTTGCTTTTGGCTAGTTTCAAGCCGTTCAGAGATCGATTTGTGCGGGATGGCGCTTATAGAGTATTGTTTAGCTTGCTCGATATTTGATTTGGCTTGCTTGAGTAAGTATCTTATATAAACTTGGTTGAGGCACTAGTTGCCTGAGTTATTTGTGATAGCTATGTGCTATGAGTGCGCATATGTGTGGGGTTTGAGCCCATGTGCGAGCACCAGTGGTATTTATCCATGCTCGGGTAGCTCTTAGGCTATGATATACCTTGAATTGACTATTATGAGCTATTTGCCTATATTTTGAGATTGCATAGTATTTGATTTCCTGATTGAGCTTGATATGTGCTATTCTCGTGATGAAATTATCGGTTTAAGATATGATCGCATGCTTTGCACATGCATACATTCTAGCATAACACTTATGCCGGTCCAAGAGCATGAAATCTGATATTCATTGATCATATATATGTATTCTTGTATATTTACTTCTATATGATATAATTTGGACCGGATACCTTTGACCATACTGGGCGGATTGTATTATTATGCATGTGACCACGTATGACGGATTGTATTGTTATGCATGTGACCACGCCTAACATATTGTATTATTATGCTTGTAACCACACTAGGCAGATTGTATTGTTATTCATGTAAGCACAATGGGCGGATTGTATATTTATACTTGTGACCACGCCGGATGGATCTATTATGTTGAGTTTGTGACCATGTTGGGCGGATTATAATATTGAGCCAGTAATCACACCGGACTGGTAGCACGTTGAATTGGACGTGCTTGTTTGTGGATATGGATCCATCCACCTAGGGTCACACTCTCATGTTTGTCTCTTGAATGGTGTACACGCTAATTATAAGAAACCGACATGTTTCTGGTTGATGTGAGTTCTGGGAGAGCTAGTTATTATTATTTGAATCGGGTTGCATGCCGTAATAGGCCTTATTGGCTTATTGTTATTTGGACCGGATTGTGCGGCCCAACGAATTGATATTTGGTTATTGCGTTTCATCTTTACTTGCAATTTCCTTGACTATTTACCTGATTTACTTGCATATCTTAATTATATACTGGATTGTTAACTGAGTAGAACACTTTAAAATAAAAAAAATTGTGAGCAGCAAAGTGGTTTTACTAGTATTTTCTTGATTTGATCATACACATGTTCTATACCTGTTGGATTTAAGAACTAGTACAAGTGACTGGTGAATATTATTTATAATTCTTGCTCTTATTATCTCGCCGAGGTTAGTTATGATATTTATTGAGTATAAAGGGTCGGTTGTACTCATACTATACTTCTGCACCTTACATTCAGATCTTGAGCTGATGTTACGGTACATGGTGGGAGTTGGCACTGAAGATGTGTAAGCACGTGATTTTTGACCCTCCCCGAGAATTTTCACATTTTTAGCGTGAATATGTGAAATTGGGTCTAGAACAGCTATTTTAACTATTTTTACTTTATTTCAAAGAAAAAAAGAAAATCACAAAAAAATATATATATAATTTTAGTTTATGTATTTCTCATAAACTTGAAAAATACAAAAATTGCACTTTATTTTTGTACTTTGTATAATTTCGAAAATTACAAAAAATAATAAATAAAACATAGTTCTATTAAAGTTTTATAGTCATTTTTAACTTGGAAAAAGTACAAAAATATTACCTCATATTTTATATTAATATTTAAAACGAAAATTACAAAAAATAGTTTTATTAATATTTTGTAGCTATTTTAAAATCTTGAAAAATATTTAAAAATATATAGTTTTGTTTAAATACTAGTCTTATTTTTGGTAGTTATTTTGCTTACATAGGACTAGTTAAGCAACGTGTTCCTATTTCTCGGGTCCGGGCAAAAGAATAATATTCGGGTTCAAACTACCCGGTTTTAGGCCTAATTTTCGGACCTAGCCCGTAATAAACCGTGTCTAGGACACATGGGGAACCCCACCACGCGTGGGGAACATATGTCTCGAACCCCACCACGCGTGGGGCTCATTTTCCTTGACAAACCCATGCTAAATACACGGGTGAAAGGAACGAACAGGGGGAATTTTTTGGAAAAAATATACTGTTCACGCTTCTTCTTCTCTAGAGAAGAAGCAGAAACCCTAGAAAAAAAAGCTTCCCTCCGTCCATAACCCAGCACCGGACCAACTCCCACCGGCAACCTCCTCCTCCTCCTGTCCAAACAACCACCACCAAACGTCACTTTCCCGGCGCCGGAACCCCCACCAAACAAGCTCGTCGTCAACCTCCATTGCCGCCCGCTGCAAGCTCTCGTCGTCCTTAACCAACGCCTAAAACCCAGCTCCTCACCACCACCCAAACACCATCACCCTCGCACCCCCAGCAGCACCCATCAACCACCCGTCGAGCAGCAGCCATCGCTGCTGCATCGTCCAACCAACCCCCATCGTCAAAGACCCACGAGACCCTCCTCCTCGCGGCGTCAAAAACACACAAACCTCCCCGTCAAAAATACTACTGTCCCCTCCAACGCCATCACCACCATCTCCTCCGCCATAACCACCAAGCCTCTCAAACGACCACCCTCGTTCCACCCAAAACCACTCCGTCAACGACCCACCGCGTCTAGCCCCCGTCAAGCAGCGACTGCTGCTACGTTTCCATCGCGTCGTCGCTGCCCCCTCGCCGGAACTCGAGCAGCTGTTGCTGCGTTGTCGAGCTCTCCACCATGTCCGGCGACCATAACCCAAAACCAACCACTCTCTCACGTCCGAACTCCAGCCATTAACCACTGCCCAAACAACCCACCCTACTGTCGCAACCAACGCCCTCGTCATTTTCCAGTCGACAACCATCACCCCGTCACCATTAAACACTGCCAGTCGACCCCCACAATCGTCGACTAAACAGTCCGTCAGCTTCACGCCACTAGTTGAGCCGGAGTTCGTGGAGGTGAGCTGCTTGACCTTGTGTTGAGGTCGGGTTCCAGTCCAAGTTCCAAAGGTTGAGTCGAGGTCCGGTACGGCGAGGCGCTGTCCGAGGTTCCGCTGTTGTTCTTCGTTCAGAAAGGTCCGGCTTAAGTTCCGTCGGAATCGTGTTTGTCGCTCTGAGTTTGTCGAGGTGCAAAGGTTAGTAAATCTCGATGTATTAGATAAAGAAATTTTACGTTAAATGTTCGAAGATGCAATATATAAAGTGATACGATAGCTTTCTGCTTATGTTTTCGTCGTATGCATTTCATTCATTTTTGCGTTATATTATTCTTGTTTATTTGCTGTCATTTAATTAAGTTGGGTTAATTGTTCTATGACACAAGTTTGATGTTAATTTGTTCGTGGCCCTTTGCCTAGTTCATTCGGATAAAATTAGCATTAGTACTTGTTGTTAATACTCCCGAAACACTCATTCGCTAAACTCATTTTATTAATTTTTTGACAAGTTATGAGATTTTAGTTGTAAAGAAGTCGTAAGGTTTAGTATTGTCAAAGGCGTAGAAATGAAATGACATCCTTTTTTTTTAAAAAAAAAAAAATAATAATAATAATAAAAAATAATAATAATAAAAAAAAAAAAGTAAATAAAAACAAATAAATAAATAAAAAAATAAAAAAAGAGACGAGCTTCGCTAAATAAAAAAATGTACAAATTGCGGAGCCCTCACAAAATATATGTATTAAATACTTAGATTCCGGGACGGGCCGTTTAACAAATTTCACGGCCCTAGCCCAAAATAATAATGCGCTAGTTGCTTTAGGCGCGCCTTTAATAATGCTATCTCCCTAAACTCGGGTGCACATTTATGTGACCCAAATCCAAATCTCAACGGAGTCGAAATATGTCTCTAGTCACGGGCGCATTGATTGTGGCGTGGCCCGAGATGCATTTTCATGACGTTGCAAATTCTTTTAAAAAAAAATAAGAATGAGATGAGCCTCGCCAAATAAAAACACAAATTGTGGGGCCCTCAGTAAAAACTTGTTTAAATTACTTAGAATTCAGGAGGGTTGTTTAGCGAATTTCACGGCCTCCGCAAAAATAATAATGCGCTAGTTGCTTTAGGCGCGTCTTTAATAATTTAATTTTCTTAAACTCGGGTGTGCATTTCATGCGACCCAAATCCAAATTCTAAAACATCAAATAAAATATGTTTCGGATTGTGGGTGCATTTCATGTGACACAGTCCAAAGATATGTTTTAAGCGATGTTCACATTTCTTAATAATAATAATTAATAAAGCGGTTAAAAGATAAAATTTGCACATAAGTTCATATTGTATTAAAAATCAGATAAATAAGCCAAATATAACAGTTGAGCGACCGTGCTAGAACCACGGAACTCGGGAATGCCTAACACCTTCTCCCGGGTTAACAGAATTCCTTATCTAGATTTCTGGTACGCAGACTGTAATATAGAGTCATTATTTTCCTCGATTCGGGATTAAAATTGGTGACTTGGGACACCCTAAATCTCCCAAGTGGCGACTCTGAAATAATTAAACGAATCCCGTTTCGATTGTCCTTTAATTGGAAAAAACTCCCCTGCGCCCCTCGGGCGCGTAAAAAGGAGGTGTGACAGCTCTGGCGACTCTGCTGGGGATTTGGTGACCCAGAACCGCTGGTTCAGGGTTAAGAATTCGAGCTTAAAATAATTGTTATTATTTGGCTTTATTTATTATCTGATTTTTACATGTTTGAGCCTAATGTGCTAAATGCTGCTGTTACCGCTTTGATATTATTTGGACTGTATATAAACTGTGCCGAAACCCTTCTCTTCTTACCTCCGGGGAGAAGCTCGCTGGTCGAGACTCCCTATTCTGTTAGTGTCAATACCCGAAATAAGAAAGAGGACGGATAAGTTACGAAGCCGGACGGCCTTTTGGTTCCCGGTAAGTTGCCCCTCCTCAACTCGAGTTGTCCGCTCGGGTACACTGTCTAGAACACTGACCCAGGTTTTTGAACCTAGTATAACAAAGCCACATGCCGGATCCCTAGTAGGAACGTTTATTTGCATCATGTGCATTTGACTTAGGGGACTCAACACAGGGGTTGGGTCCGTCTAGGACAAGCAACCTGAAAATAATAGACCATCTTTGGCATCCTATGTGCTACATGTTATATTTATTCAAGGGTGAATGAGTCATTTGGCGGACAAATGATATTTGCGGACAAATGACACTTCTTATCATGCTGATCACGTTAAATAAGAAAGTTGCACGATTTTTTATTAAGCATGCTATTATATTAATCAAAGCATGGGGAACATTTGTGGAATCCAAGAAGCCTTGGAATTCCCTATGTCCCCCACGCTTGCTTTTGGGAAAGCACATGGGGAACATTTGTGGAATCCAAGAAGTCTTGGAATTCCCATATGTCCCCCACGCTTCATATGTTGGGAAAAGCGCATGGGGAGCATTTGCGGAATCCAAGAAGTCTTGGAAATCATTATGTCTCCCATGCCACATTTTTGAAAGAAATAATAAATATAAAAAATAAAAATACAAAAAAAATAAAAAATAAATATACATATAAAAACAAGGCATGAAAATTCAAAAGATTTTGTATATTGTCATCGTTTTCCACAAATTAGAAAATCGTGAAAAGATGAGGAAATGGCAGTATAGAAATATAACTACTTATTTTTAGAAAAAAAAAACAAATGTCCAAGTAGTGTCGAAACTCTGCCGAAATTTTGAGAATATAAAATAAAAAAAAATATGTCTTATTAGCTTGTTTTATATATATAAAAAAAAGAGCGTTAATAGAAAAGCAAATTGTTTGTCTTGCCATAAAAATGAAAAAAAGTGTCTTGTTTTTAAAATATGTGTTATTTATTTATTTATGAAAATGACAAAAATTAAAATAATCCAAAAATATTTTCTCCATTATTGGCTTCTCTAGGAAGTTTTTCTAATTGTTTTCAAAAAATAATATAATATAAAATAAAATAAAAAAACAGCAAATCCGAAAATATTTTGATTCTTTTTTTCAAAATTGAAAAGAAGATTCAAAATTCAAAAAAAAAAAACATTTTTGAGAAAGCACTTCTTTTATTAAAAGTAAAATTCCGAAAAAATATTTTCTTCTTCTTCTTTAGAGTAAAGAAAAAAGAGCAAATGAAAATTCAAAAAAAATATATCTTAGAACTGTTTATTTTAAAAAGAAAATCAATCAAAAAAAAATGCTTCCTTTCTTCTTTTAAAGTAGTTTATTTGACCGAACTACGCGGGTTTGATTCTCACCGGATGTGAGATACGTAGGCAACCCTCATCGGGTCCAACCCCCACCTTCTCAAAAAAGAAGGAATGATTTATGTTTTTCGTTAATTCGTTTGATTGTTATAAATGAAAAATAATAGAATAATAGTCTATTTGATCGTTGTGAAAGTAATAATAAAAAAAAAAAAATATAGAAAATGGAAAAGGGTCTCCTCAAAAACAGTTTATTTGACCGAACTACGCGGGTTTGATTCTCACCGGATGTGAGATACGTAGGCAACCCTCATCGGGTCCAACCCCCACCTTCTCAAAAAGAATGAATGTTTTATGTTTTTCGTTAATTCGTTTGTTTGTTATAAATGAAAAATAATAGAATAATAGTCTATTTGATTGTTGTGAAAATAATAATAAAAAAAAATATAGAAAATGGAAAAGGGTCCTCTCAAAAACAGTTTATTTGCCCGAACTACGCGGGTTTGATTCTCACCGGATGTGAGATACGTAGGCAACCCTCATCGGGTCCAACCCCACCGTTTTGCTAAAAAGCCAAAAAAAACAAATAATAATAATAATAACAAAAAATACATGTCAAATTTTAGTTTTTATCATAAAGAAGTCAGGTGACGCTGTTTTATCAAGACATAGCCGAATGTTCCCGAAAGGGACGCCGGAAGGCTGACTTTGCGTAAACAGCCACCTTTTAGGTCATGTTTTGGATTTGGTCCAATTGGCCCACACAGCCTTAAAAATCTTCGTCCCCGAGATGTTGAAAGGCCGTGCTTGCAATATTGAGTTTTCTAATTTGAAAAACGACAAAAGAGTCATAAATAAGTCAGGTGATGCTGTTTTGTCATAAAGAGCCGAATGTTCCCGAAAGGGACGCCGGAAGGCTGACTTTGCATAAATAGCCACCTTCGGGTCATGTTTAGAATTTTTGGTCCAAGTTGACCCACACAGCCTTATAAATCTTCGTCCCCGAGGCGCTGAAGGGCCGTGTTTACAACGCCAAGTCTTTTATTGTAATTTTTAAAAGAAAAAAAAATCAAAGAGTCAGCGGTCATGTGAATACCGTCTTTTGTCATAATAAGCCGAGCCAGCTTCGGCCGCGTCTTAAACCGTTCTTGCCGAAATAGCCTTAGAGTATCTTTCAGTTGTCGAAAGGTTATTTTCGTAAAAGAATGGACAAGTTTTAAAGTGTCAAAATAATCCTCCCCGGCCTCAAAATTCATGTGAAAGTTGGAAGGGGCCACATTTGCAAAAAATAACCATTTGGTCGCATTTGTCGAACAGAGAAAGGGAGCTGGAATTTTGTTTTTAAGTCTACCAATCTTTTGATTAGAACATGCGGGTTGTTTAATTTTCAAGTTGGTGGGTAATCTTTAAATCTTTGAAACCCAGTTTGTTTTAAATTTTTTTTTAAAAAAATGTGTGTTTAGTGTTGTTTACCTTTTATTGGCACGAACTACGCAAGGTCTGATTCATGCGGGGTCATGATACGTAGGCAATCTCCATAAGATTCGACCACAACAAAAAAAATGAAAAAAGAGAATGAAAAAGAGAATGAAAAAGAAAAAGAAAAAAAATAGAAAAAGCAAAATGAAAAAGCAATGAAAAAAAGAAGAAAGAAAAATCGAAAAAAAAAGAAAGAGAAAAAAAAGAAAGAAAAAAAAACGAAAAAAGGATGTTGTCACCTGTTTTGTTTTGAAGCATAAACTTAAGGTGGTTGGTTTGTGGTAATCCGGACAACGACGCCCAGAATCCTTTGCTTGCACCTCATGATATACAGTCTGCGGGGATCAGGCCTAATAACAGAAGCACTTGAATCCTATTGGAAACTTGTTGACGGAGGTTGCTGATATTGAAGCTGGCAATGGTCTTCACAATACTAATGCAAAGCTCAGTGGCTAAAATGCCAGTTTTGATAAAGTGGGAGGACGCTCCGTTCCTTGGTTAACAAGAAGGAGGCATTTGGTGGCTTATTTTGTTGTCACTTCTGTTTGTTCGGTTCATTAGGATTGTAATTCGGATTGTTTTGTGTCAATATCTTTCCGTTTATCATTCCGTTTTGTCATAGCGGTCTGTTTAAGTTTTGTCAGGGTTGTTTAGGATTTCGTTCTGGTTTGTTTTGTTTTGTTACTCAAACCATTTCACCGGTAATCTAATGCAAAATCCGGTCTTTTATTATTTCCAATCATCTTTTCATTTAGTCCTTTGTCATTTTTGTTCAGTGCTGATTCTAGTGACATGACATGCGCACGCAGTTTGGGCCTAATCTTAAAGTTAATCATAAAACCCCGAAAAGGTGATCAAAAGCATTTAAAGGAAATAAGAACGGTTTGAGATTATTTGGGTCCCGAGTCATGTGGAACTGGGGCAAGTTAAACACAAAGAAAACCGTTAAAAAGCAAAGATTCGCCAAATTGGCATGAAGGGTGTTCATGATAATGAGAGTATCGCCCAGCGGTGTTTAGAAGTGACAAATGAACAAACAGATGTTGAATATAATTGTCAAGTCTAGCACCATCGGAAGAGACTATAAATCTATTGTTTAATTGTGTTGTTTGCACTTGGCATGTCTTGAAGACTGGAATGACGAAGGCATTTTGTTCTGCTACCTAAACACTTTATCCTTCGTTACCCCTTTTGAGCCTTATTTATTTTTCTTTCATACCCCTCGTTTGGAATTAGTAGCAACGAATAAAATACGCAAGCATGGCGGATAAGAGAAAAGAAAGAAAAGAAAACAACAAAATGGAAAAAGAAGAATAAAAGAAAAAGAGAGAGAAAAAAAAAACGACAAAAGAAAATGAGAAAAGAAAAAGAGAAAAGAAAAATGATAACAAAAAGAACAAAAGAAAGTCAAATGAAAAAGAGGAATTGGGAACTACGTTTGACCTGATTCCTCAAAGAGGATACGTAGGCGCTTCACGGCTCGGTCATAGTTTTGAAAAATGAAAAAAATCAATTAAAATATCCCCAAGCAAGAAACTGGGGCAAAAGTTGCGTTTGATGTAAATAAATCTAATTCCGAAGGTTGTAATTAATAACCCAAAATTAATGCATTTTTGAGCCTTTAATACCCTTTCTTTCTAACCCTATCCAAAACCCACATTACGGTCCAAAGAAAGACCTTCCGATCAGTCTTCAAAAGATGCCAAGTCAGACGAATAAGATTCTTACCGGCGAACATAACATTCTGTTTCCACAACAGAAAGGACTCTAATCTCCAGCAGAAAGAGTCATACCGGCGACACTCCAAATCCCTAGCTGGAAAGTGATACAAATGAGAGAGTCTTATCGGTGAAAACCTTCACAGGCACCATAAGGCGATGAAAGCTGAGAGAAGAACCCAAAAATGAGAGAGACTTGACAGTGAAAACCCTTCGGGCACTACAAGTCGAATAAGATTGGGAGTCAGAGGGGGAATCGCCAATTGAAGATCTTAAAAGATGATTGACGGTAGAGGATAGGCCACATACGCATGTCATGGCCATTAGAGTCTGTGTCTGCATTTGATAGGGTTTTTATTTTTAGTTTCTTTTGTTAAAAAGTCATGTGTTATCTTTCTCCTTTCATAAAAATTTTTCCCCAATAGAGTCTGTCCGGTCAGAACAAGTATGAAATGACTTCAAAATAGGCCATCAGCTTTCCAAAATGAGATCTGACTAGTACATCCGAGTGGTATAGTCAGCGAGGAACAAGCGCGAGGCCAGTGTCAAAATATATATCCCCAGCTAAAGGCCCATGAACAAAGCAAGGAGAGCAGTGAGCATGATTTGGCGAAATCAATGCTAGACTAAAAGGTCGGGGAAAATGCCAGTTTCCAAGCTATGCCACAAAAGAAGAGGGATATCCCCCAGCAGGAAGGGATTATCCCTAGCACATAATATCATCCCCAACAAGTTGTGCAACGCAAAGCAAGGAAGGAAAAAAGGAAAAGCCATCCCATTGGGAGTATCACAACCAACCACCATGTTTTAAACTAACAATTTTGTTTGATTTGAAACAGGTAAGGGAAATGGCATTGAGGCAGAAACGCATGCCACAAGGGATATTATCAAACTGGGGCAGAAAATTTTCCTTCCATTTAGAAAATTTTCTGGAAGTCAGGTACCCCCAGCTGATAACATTTTACCCCCCAACAGGTAAGTAAATCAAGGGAGGTATTCTTTGAAGGGAGAAGCTATGCAAAAACAAAACAAAAATAAAAAAGGAATAGAAAAAAAAAAAGAATAATAATAAAAATGGGGAAGGTAGAAAAGGAAAATTCATCCCAATCCCCAGCAAGTATTCAAGGTAAGACATTTTCAAGTCTTAAAGATATTTTGGGTTCATCCGCCCTCAAATAGGATATGTCGGGTTCATCCGCCCTCAAATAGGATATGTTGGGTTCATCCGCCCTCAAATAGGATCTGTCGGGTTCATCCGCCCTCAAATAGGATCTGTCGGGTTCATCCGCCCTCAAATAGGATCTGTCGGGTTCATCCGCCCTCAAATAGGATCTGTTGGGTTCATCCGCCCTCAAATAGGATATGTTGGGTTCATCCGCCCTCAAATAGGATATGTCGGGTTCATCCGCCCTCAAATAGGATCTGTTGGGTTCATCCGCCCTCAAATAGGATCTGTTGGTTTCAGTCTTTTTATTTCAGGTTTTACCAGGCGCCCACCTGTATAATGAGAGGAATACATTCAGTCTTTACTTTTAAGTGTTGAAACCAGGCGCCCACCTGTATAATGAGAGGAATACATTCAGTCTTTACTTTTAAGTGTTGAAGCCAGGCGCCCACCTGTATAATGAGAGGCATAAATTCAGTCTTTACTTTTCAAGTGTTGAAATTGGGAGCCCGCCCAGATAACAGAGGCATACATTCCACGTCTTTACCCATAGGAGATGCATTTCCTCCTAAGTTTTAGTTTTACCCATAGGAGATGCATTTCCTCCTAAGTTCAGTTTTACCATAGGAGACGCACTTCCTAAATTCAGTTCTACCAATAGGAGACGCACTTCCTAAATCCATTCACCAGTAGGAGACGCACTTCCTAAGTTCAGTTTTACCAATAGGAGACGCACTTCCTAAGTCCATTGTACCAATAGGAGACGCACTTCCTAAAAAGTTTCACAAGTAGGAGACGCACTTCCTAAAAAGTTTCACAAGTAGGAGACGCACTTCCTAAAAAGTTTCACAAGTAGGAGACGCACTTCCTAAGCAAGTTTTATCAGTAGGAGACGCACTTCCTAAGATAAGTTTCACCAATAGGAGACGCACTTCCTAAGCAAGTTTCACCAGTAGGAGACGCACTTCCTAAGCAAGTTTCACCAGTAGGAGACGCACTTCCTAAGCAAGTTTCACCAGTAGGAGACGCACTTCCTAAGCAAGTTTTATCAGTAGGAGACGCACTTCCTAAGACAAGTTTCACCAATAGGAGACGCACTTCCTAAGTTTATTTCACCAATAGGAGACGCACTTCCTAGTTTCAGTTTCACCAATAGGAGACGCACTTCCTAAGTTTCAGTTTCACCAGTAGGAGACGCACTTCCTAAGCAAGTTTCACCAGTAGGAGACGCACTTCCTAAGCAAGTTTTATCAGTAGGAGACGCACTTCCTAAGATAAGTTTCACCAGTAGGAGACGCACTTCCTAAGCAAGTTTCACCAATAGGAGACGCACTTCCTAAGCAAGTTTCACCAATAGGAGACGCACTTCCTAAACAAGTTTCACCAATAGGAGACGCACTTCCTAAGTTTATTTCACCAATAGGAGACGCACTTCCTAGTTTCAGTTTCACCAATAGGAGACGCACTTCCTAAGTTTCAGTTTCACCAGTAGGAGACGCACTTCCTAAGCAAGTTTTATCAGTAGGAGACGCACTTCCTAAGATAAATTTCACCAATAGGAGACGCACTTCCTAAGTTTCAGTTTCACCAATAGGAGACGCACTTCCTATGTTCAAGTTTCACCATAGGAGACGCACTTCCTAAAGCAAGTTTCACCAATAGGAGACGCACTTCCTAAGCAAGTTTCATCAATAGGAGACGCACTTCCTAAGTTATTTTCACCATAGGAGACGCACTTCCTAAAGCAAGTTTCACCAATAGGAGACGCACTTCCTATGTTCAAGTTTCACCATAGGAGACGCACTTCCTAAAGCAAGTTTCACCAATAGGAGACGCACTTCCTAAGTTCATTTCACCCATAGGAGACGCACTTCCTAAGTCAGTTTCACCATAGGAGACGCACTTCCTAAAGTTCAGTTTCACCATAGGAGACGCACTTCCTAAGCAAGTTTTACCAGTAGGAGACGCACTTCCTAAGATAAGTTTCACCAGTAGGAGACGCACTTCCTAAGTTCAGTTTCACCAATAGGAGACGCACTTCCTAAAAAGATTTCACCCCTAGGAGATGCACTTCCTAGTTTGATTCATTTTTAAGTTCGACGCACTTCCTAAGTCAGTTTCACCATAGGAGACGCACTTCCTAAAGCAAGTTTCACCATAGGAGACGCACTTCATAAAGCAAGTTTCATCAAAAGGAGACGCACTTCCTAAGCAAGTTTCACAATAGGAGACGCACTTCCTAAGAATAGTTTTCACCCTTAGGAGACGCACTTCCTAGTTTAGCTCAGTCCGATTCAACCATAGAAGACACACTTTCTAGTTTGAGTCATTGAGGTTTTTATTTTAGCAGACACATTTGCTAGCAAGAGTTTTGGTTTTACTCCTAGGAGATGCACATCCTAGCCTAGTCTTTAGTTTACTCTCATCATTGCATCAGTAGTGTAAGTGAGTTACAATTTTGCTAACGACTCACAAACCTTCCCAGTACAAACTGGGTTAGGAAATTTTGTTTGTTTTGTTTGTTTTGATTGTCAGGGACCCGCCTGTAGAACGGAGAAAACATTTTTCAAAATCAAGCAGTGACCCACTGGAGAGCAGAAGGATTACAACAAAAATCCCCAGCACTCAATCCAAGATAGAAGCAACAAGAATCTCGCCCCAAGAATGCGAGTCAACAGTCTGAGAGGGTCAACAAAAGCTAGTCACAAAAAAACAAAAAGAAAAAAAAGAAGAAAAAGAAAAAGAGAAAAATGAATGAATCCGAAGCACGGATGTGGAGAACAAATGTGATCTGCTCAAGAACTAGCGCCTACAACTAGCAAGTATCAAGGTTCAAATCCAAAGTCTGTATGAAGCACCATTCAAGACTCAAGACCAAGTTTCAGAAGACTTAAGAGATAGGAATCCTTGTAACTAGTAGCTGATAGGCTTAGTTAGTCTTTTTCAGTTTTCATTTTTGTTGTAACGACAGGACCGCGGACCGGAACCTCAACGGAACGGCACCTCGATCGGCTCTCCACCTCGGTACACTTCACTATCTCTCTCATTCCCGAACTACACGTGGCCTGATTCCTGTATAACCAAGGATATGTAGGCAGCTCAGGTACCAGGGCTCGGTCACATTCCCTCCCTTTCCTTAAGTGTAGTCCGTCCAAGTAATGGTCGGGTCAAAAACACGTCCAGTCGTTCTTTGTCGGAAAACTCTTCGTGTTTCCAGTCAAAGAGGGGCAGCTGTAAGCACGTGATTTTTGACCCTCCCCGAGAATTTTCACATTTTTAGCGTGAATATGTGAAATTGGGTCTAGAACAGCTATTTTAACTATTTTTACTTTATTTCAAAGAAAAAAAGAAAATCACAAAAAAATATATATATAATTTTAGTTTATGTATTTCTCATAAACTTGAAAAATACAAAAATTGCACTTTATTTTTGTACTTTGTATAATTTCGAAAATTACAAAAAATAATAAATAAAACATAGTTCTATTAAAGTTTTATAGTCATTTTTAACTTGGAAAAAGTACAAAAATATTACCTCATATTTTATATTAATATTTAAAACGAAAATTACAAAAAATAGTTTTATTAATATTTTGTAGCTATTTTAAAATCTTGAAAAATATTTAAAAATATATAGTTTTGTTTAAATACTAGTCTTATTTTTGGTAGTTATTTTGCTTACATAGGACTAGTTAAGCAACGTGTTCCTATTTCTCGGGTCCGGGCAAAAGAATAATATTCGGGTTCAAACTACCCGGTTTTAGGCCTAATTTTCGGACCTAGCCCGTAATAAACCGTGTCTAGGACACATGGGGAACCCCACCACGCGTGGGGAACATATGTCTCGAACCCCACCACGCGTGGGGCTCATTTTCCTTGACAAACCCATGCTAAATACACGGGTGAAAGGAACGAACAGGGGGAATTTTTTGGAAAAAATATACTGTTCACGCTTCTTCTTCTCTAGAGAAGAAGCAGAAACCCTAGAAAAAAAAGCTTCCCTCCGTCCATAACCCAGCACCGGACCAACTCCCACCGGCAACCTCCTCCTCCTCCTGTCCAAACAACCACCACCAAACGTCACTTTCCCGGCGCCGGAACCCCCACCAAACAAGCTCGTCGTCAACCTCCATTGCCGCCCGCTGCAAGCTCTCGTCGTCCTTAACCAACGCCTAAAACCCAGCTCCTCACCACCACCCAAACACCATCACCCTCGCACCCCCAGCAGCACCCATCAACCACCCGTCGAGCAGCAGCCATCGCTGCTGCATCGTCCAACCAACCCCCATCGTCAAAGACCCACGAGACCCTCCTCCTCGCGGCGTCAAAAACACACAAACCTCCCCGTCAAAAATACTACTGTCCCCTCCAACGCCATCACCACCATCTCCTCCGCCATAACCACCAAGCCTCTCAAACGACCACCCTCGTTCCACCCAAAACCACTCCGTCAACGACCCACCGCGTCTAGCCCCCGTCAAGCAGCGACTGCTGCTACGTTTCCATCGCGTCGTCGCTGCCCCCTCGCCGGAACTCGAGCAGCTGTTGCTGCGTTGTCGAGCTCTCCACCATGTCCGGCGACCATAACCCAAAACCAACCACTCTCTCACGTCCGAACTCCAGCCATTAACCACTGCCCAAACAACCCACCCTACTGTCGCAACCAACGCCCTCGTCATTTTCCAGTCGACAACCATCACCCCGTCACCATTAAACACTGCCAGTCGACCCCCACAATCGTCGACTAAACAGTCCGTCAGCTTCACGCCACTAGTTGAGCCGGAGTTCGTGGAGGTGAGCTGCTTGACCTTGTGTTGAGGTCGGGTTCCAGTCCAAGTTCCAAAGGTTGAGTCGAGGTCCGGTACGGCGAGGCGCTGTCCGAGGTTCCGCTGTTGTTCTTCGTTCAGAAAGGTCCGGCTTAAGTTCCGTCGGAATCGTGTTTGTCGCTCTGAGTTTGTCGAGGTGCAAAGGTTAGTAAATCTCGATGTATTAGATAAAGAAATTTTACGTTAAATGTTCGAAGATGCAATATATAAAGTGATACGATAGCTTTCTGCTTATGTTTTCGTCGTATGCATTTCATTCATTTTTGCGTTATATTATTCTTGTTTATTTGCTGTCATTTAATTAAGTTGGGTTAATTGTTCTATGACACAAGTTTGATGTTAATTTGTTCGTGGCCCTTTGCCTAGTTCATTCGGATAAAATTAGCATTAGTACTTGTTGTTAATACTCCCGAAACACTCATTCGCTAAACTCATTTTATTAATTTTTTGACAAGTTATGAGATTTTAGTTGTAAAGAAGTCGTAAGGTTTAGTATTGTCAAAGGCGTAGAAATGAAATGACATCCTTTTTTTTTAAAAAAAAATAATAATAATAATAAAAAAAAATAATAATAAAAAAAAAAGTAAATAAAAACAAATAAATAAAAAAAAAATAAAAAAGAGACGAGCTTCGCTAAATAAAAAAATGTACAAATTGCGGAGCCCTCACAAAATATATGTATTAAATACTTAGATTCCGGGACGGGCCGTTTAACAAATTTCACGGCCCTAGCCCAAAATAATAATGCGCTAGTTGCTTTAGGCGCGCCTTTAATAATGCTATCTCCCTAAACTCGGGTGCACATTTATGTGACCCAAATCCAAATCTCAACGGAGTCGAAATATGTCTCTAGTCACGGGCGCATTGATTGTGGCGTGGCCCGAGATGCATTTTCATGACGTTGCAAATTCTTTTAAAAAAAATAAGAATGAGATGAGCCTCGCCAAATAAAAACACAAATTGTGGGGCCCTCAGTAAAAACTTGTTTAAATTACTTAGAATTCAGGAGGGTTGTTTAGCGAATTTCACGGCCTCCGCAAAAATAATAATGCGCTAGTTGCTTTAGGCGCGTCTTTAATAATTTAATTTTCTTAAACTCGGGTGTGCATTTCATGCGACCCAAATCCAAATTCTAAAACATCAAATAAAATATGTTTCGGATTGTGGGTGCATTTCATGTGACACAGTCCAAAGATATGTTTTAAGCGATGTTCACATTTCTTAATAATAATAATTAATAAAGCGGTTAAAAGATAAAATTTGCACATAAGTTCATATTGTATTAAAAATCAGATAAATAAGCCAAATATAACAGTTGAGCGACCGTGCTAGAACCACGGAACTCGGGAATGCCTAACACCTTCTCCCGGGTTAACAGAATTCCTTATCTAGATTTCTGGTACGCAGACTGTAATATAGAGTCATTATTTTCCTCGATTCGGGATTAAAATTGGTGACTTGGGACACCCTAAATCTCCCAAGTGGCGACTCTGAAATAATTAAACGAATCCCGTTTCGATTTGTCCTTTAATTGGAAAAAACTCCTGCGCCCCCGCGGGCGCGTAAAAAGGAGGTGTGACAAGATGTACCCATTGTTCGGACATAGCTACCAGTTATTCTTGGTAGTCTTAAAATTTGAGTTATGTTTATGTATAATCAAACAAATGTTGTGTTACTTCCTACCAGCTTTATATATCTAAATCTTAGTGACTCATGACTTATACTACCAGTCCTTGGGTTATTTTATAAGAATTCAGATATTTCATCATTTATTTTCTAGTATTCTCATTTGGATTGTGTTTATTGTTAATTGGCTAACCTAGAAGATTGGGTTAGGTGCTATCTCTGCTAATTGGATTTTGGGTAGTGACATTCTCCCCCTAAACAAGGCTCTCAAATCCCTTATGGTTACATTATAGATGCCTCTAAATGAGAAAGAAGGATCCTCAATTTATAAAAGTCCAAACATTTTCCTCCAAGAAAATGGACTAGCCAAATATAAAATAATTATTTTTCTTTTAGAAAAAAAACTCAATTATGGAAATCATTGTTTAACTAAAAATATATCTTTCGGTTAAAGTCTAATTTTAGATGAAAACAGGTTTCTAATAACCAAGTTTTGCTTCACTTTCTCAAAGGAAAATAACAAAAATAACTAAGAAAATAATTGATTGCAAAGTCAAGGTAGAGAATTTCGAGAAAGCAGAAAAGTAAAGTGTATATTTCAATATTGACTCAGATGTCCCTTTACAAATAATATTATGTGCCATTATATATGAATGTACAATAATAACGGTTTTCCCCCATAATTTGAGCTAATTATGGGCATTAATAATATTGATTGCTCATTATTTTGGATACTTGTAACCGGTACATTTATTGCTATAAATGCCTTGCATCTGTTACAATTCCCTTCCTCATTTCTTTCCGGTCCATGTATCTTTCCTTCTTTCTACTATTTATTCATTCTTTTCCAGTTGTACTGTCTCGTGGGTGTTTCTTCTTGCCTTTTTTTACTCAATCAAATAAGACTGCCACGTGTTTCTATACTATTATTCTACACATTATGCCATGTCAGTAGTCTAATATTCCACATGTACCTCTTTTTCACCACCAATACAGATAGTCCCCCCCACTTTCTTAAATATTCTCTACTGAATATTCGGGAAAGTGAAAAGTTTTAATGGCGGGAATTCTCTATCGTCGTTTTCGAATATAATCATTCTCTTTTCTGAACCGATATGACGTTCATCACTTTCATTTAATGACTATGCCATGTGGCTTTTATCAACTGGTCCTTCTGTTCTTCAGCATCTTTTATGGTTTTCCTGCAACTGCATCAGTCATGAAGTGATGATTCCATTATGATGCTTCATAATGACCTTAATAGTCGTGTCTTCTTATAAATACTTTACCCTTTTTCCGATTTTCTAAAGCCTTTCCTTCTTCGTCTTCTTGTCTTACTTCTTTCTGCATCTTTTTATTGTGTTTCTTTAGTTAATCATGGCTTCCTATGATCCTTGCAAAGTTATCATTGTTGATGAGTTTGTTTCTTCCAATTACCTACTAGAAGTAGAAGAGGTGGTAGATTGCGTAGCCTCGGTTGTATTTCTAACCGTGGTTCCCCTTCTCAAAGTAGTGCTGCCAATCCATCTTCTTCTAGACCTAGGGCTTCTGCAACCCTAAGATTTTCTTCTAAAGACAAAGATTCAACTAAAGCTCTATGTGAACCCACTGTTAATGAAATTGTTCCTCAAAAGCTATCCTTTGTGACTGATAGTGAATCCGTGAAGAGTCAAGTTTCTTCCATGGTTGTTTTCCTTGATCGTGTTGACCGTTACCCAACTCTAATTACCACTGGTCTTCTTGCTCTGGTTCGAAGAGAATGTAATTGGAAACCCGACTTCCCAATTTTAGTCCATGGTTCTAACTAAAGAATTACTTCATACCAAACTGGCTATTCCTTCGTTTATATATATCCTTTTACCCTAGGTTTTAAACCTCATATTGACCTGGTAATCATCGAGTTCTGTCGTTACTTCAATGTGTGTTTAGGACAGATTGGTCCTATTATTTGGAGAGTTGTTGCATGCCTCCATTATTTATCAAATTTGGCTTCTATGCCTTTTACTTTTCGTCACCTACTACATCTTTACTCTCCCAAACTATTTCATGAAGGATTTTTTTCCCCTTGTGGCTAAAAGAAAGAAAGTATTAGTTATCCCTAAGGATGATAGGATCGAGGCTAGTATACTTTCTTCGTTGCTGCTCCTACTAGTGCTTTGGTTGGCGAAGAAAATATGTCTTTTCCAGAAAAGTGAAATTTTGCATGTAAGTATTTGTATCTCACCTTTTTCCTTGCTCAAAATTGATTCTCATGTATTTTTACCCCTACTTTTTCAGCAACTATGGAAGTTTTTGAGGAAATCCCCAACTTCCGCGCTTGGGTAGAAAAGTTGCTATTTGTTTCCCCTATGGAGAGAAGATCTTGGAAATATCTCTCAGAGATTTTGGTGGAAAGTTAAAAAACACACGGTACTTTTTCCCGCTTAATCTTCTTCTTTTTGTCTTTTGCTAACTTAAGAGTTTCTCACAGTGACTCTTTTCTTTTATTAGGGTTTTCCATTCTTGGCGTCCTGCATATGTTCCCACGGTTAGGTTTTCTGTAAGTTCTGCACAAGAGCGGATTTTGAGCGCTTCTTTCTCCAAGAGGAAAATTGCTGAAGCCTGTGGCTCTGAAGGTGAAGAGGAACAAGAAGATGGTTCCTTAGTGCGCAGGCCTCGGGCTAGGAGGCGCGATATTTTAGATGATGAAGCCACCACTCCTCCAAATTCAGTTCCTTTGAAAAAGCCTAAAGATGCTACTTTAGTGTGATAAAGAGATGGATGCTCCTCCTCGTGACTCTACTAATCACCTATTTTCCCGTGGTTTTGATAGTGAAGATTTTGGTCCCATTTTTGATGAATTACCCCTTGCTCCTCTTCCACCATTAGTCCCTATTCATTCTCAATCTACTATTCCTATTGTTGTTGCTACTGCTCCTCCCGTGGCTGCTTTCACTTCCTCAACTGTCCCTGTTGCTACTACTTCTCATGTTGAAGTTGGTACTTCTAGTAGCAATAGGGTGATGAAAAAGGTTATCATAGAAGTCCCTGAAGGTGGTAATCTGTTGAAAAAATCTGGTCAAGCCGACCTATGGTTGAAACCTCTACTTAGCCCAGTTAAGAAATCAAAGTTGGAAAGCTACAACTCCTTGACATGGATGAATTATATTGTTCATTCATCTTTGAAGATTCAAGTCTTAGCTTTTTCCTTTCTTTTTCTCATGGTTTTTACTTTTATTTGACAATCGCTTCTTTCTTTTCTTTTGTAGATAAACTTGATAGGAACATAGCTTATGAAGAGAATTGTTCACACTGAACAACTAGTCAATGATTATTGTACTGAAGCGGATAACTGGAAGGAACAATACGAGAGACTTCAATTGGAGAAAGAAGTTTTAGCTGAAGAGAAGTGTGCTTTGGAGAGGCAAGCAAGGACGATGGCGGCGGAATTGGCAGTTGAAAAAGCCTTTTCAAGTCAAGTTGGCAAAGACAAAGACATCTTTGAGTCCTCATTTTCAGAGCAACTTTCTAAAGCTACTGAGGAGATAAGGGGTTTGAAAGAACTCCTTAGTCATAAGGAAACTTACGCCAGGGCACTCACTCAGGTTCAAGAAGACCTCCGTGTTTCTTCTGATAAGATCCAGTTCTTGGAGAGTTCCCTTGCCCTTTTGAAGGTTTCTTATGATTCTTCTTTGATTGATAATGAAGATTTGAAGGTTGAAATTGACCAGTGGGAGAAAGATTACGAAGCCCTTGAAGATAAATCGACACTTGATCTAAGTTGGACTTTTTTGAATACCCGCCTCGAGACTTTGATGGAGGCTAGCCAGGAAGGTTTTGATCTCAATGTCGAGATTGCTAAAACTAAATAGGCAATCGAAAAAAACTCAGAAAGTCAAGACTTTCCTTCACTTGAGGTCGGTGTTCCCGAAGGTGATGAGCTTACTCTTGGTGAAGTTGGTATTTAAGCTTCTTCTTCTCAAGTTGAATCTTCTCCCGCTGCTGATGATGCCATATTGGATTCTGCCTTTTAGTCTTCTTTCAGAACTTAGTGTGTGTTTTGAATTTTTGATAGGAAGTTTACTTTTTGGAATGGTTGGTTAGTTTTTACCCCTGGTTCGTTTTGGGGTTTGTTTATCAAACAAACGTTTTGGTTTTAACTAAGTATATACTTAGTTTTAACCAAGTTTAATATATGATCTTTCGTTTAATTTGAGTTTTTGTTTAAACTCTTTAACTTGCATTTAAAAATGCTTTAATATTTTGTGATTTTGGCATAGACACGAATTTTATAAAAAGGGCCCTTTTATAAATGTCACTAATGAAGGAGACGTCTCAAATTCATATTGGTGTAAGTATATGAGAGAAGTAGGAAAATAGATATTTTTGAAGAAGTTTCATGAATAATTTGAGGAAGTTTCATGTTTTGAACTTTCAAATTACATAACACTTTACAAGTATTCAATTAACTTTTTTGTACGACATCTACAACTCTTTCATAACTGTTTTTCTTATATCAGATTTCAAACAATTCTAGGGTATATCTTGCAACACATGACTAATCATTGCCCTTAACCTAAGTACTCGCAGGATCTTGTAATTTATGTCCGCGAGTTTACACTTTATCAAAGCTTATTACAAAGGTTTTTGAATCAGGCTTGTTTTTTTTTCTCTGATTGGCTCTTGACTTTTGATTTTTGGGTTGATCCAGGTTTGAATTCTGACTTTTAGCCTTCTTTTCCTTCATATCTATAGTCCCCCAAGTGTTAGAGCTTTGAAGTACGAAATCTCGAGCACTTGATTATTCCTTCCATTTGGTTCATTTCCTGAAAAAGAAAATACATACGAGACTCGGAGGTATAATTTTAGATGATGATTGCTTAACCCATTTTATTTACACCAGAAAGGTTGTAACCCAGACCTGGAATAATTTTATATCCCGCGTGTCTTTCAGGTCTAATATCATCATTTGGTGTGGGCTAGCTTTGTGTCTATTATCTAAAATGATTAGTATAATTAAAAAAGTATAAAACTAAACCATACACGAATGATACATGACCGGGGGTTCTTCCTTTGCTTAGAAATAATACTTTTTTAAATGAATAACATTCCAATTCGATGGGAGTACTTTGCCTTCCATTGTTTCTAACTCATAGCACCCTTTCCAGCAATGCCTCGAATCTTGTAGGGTCCTTCCCAATTTGGACTCAACTTTCCTGTATTGGTCGCTTTTGTTGATTGAAAAACTTTTTTGAAGACTAAGTCCCCAATCTTGAAGTATCTAAGATGAGCTTTCCGATTGTAATATCGCTCAATAATTTGTTTCTGCGATGCCATCCTTATTAGAGCCGTTTCTCTCCTTTCTTCAAGCAAATCTAGATTTATTCGCATCTCTTCCTCATTGAGTCTTCAGTCACTTGGGTATATCTTGTACTTGGTTCACCTAATTCAACTGGGATTAAGGCTTCAGCACCATACATAAGTGAGAATGGAGTCTCTCTCGTACCTGTTTTTGTTGTCGTTTGATAAGCCCATAAGACTCCTGGTAACACTTTTGGCCACTTACCTTTTGACTCCTCTAATCTTTTTTCGAGTTGTTAATAATAACTTTGTTTATCGATTCGGCTTGTCCATTAGTCACAGGATGATAAGGTGTTGAAGTTATCCTTTTAATCTGCCAACTCTGAAAGAATTCTGTGATTTTCGCACCTATGAATTGTGGGCCATTATCACATACGATTTCTTTTGAAACTCTGAACCGGCATATGATGTTTCGCCAAATATTGTCCCTGATTTCTTTCTCCTGCACCTGTTTGAAGGCACCTGTTTCTACCCACTTGGTAAAATAATCTGTTAATACTAATAAAAATCGTACCTTTCCTTTGGCTTGTGGTAGTGGACCTATGATATCTATCCCCCACTTCGTAAAAGCTCATGGTGAAATAACTGGATGTAATAGCTCCACTGGGCGATGCATGTTGTTGCCATATCATTGTAATTTGTCACACTTGGCCACAAAACTTTCCGCATCTTCTTCCATTTTTGGCCAATAATATCCTGTTCTAATTAAAGTTTTTACCAAAGATCTTCCTCTTGCATGATTTTCACAGTGTCCCTCATGTACTTCTCTCATCACATACTCTGTTTGAGAAGGTCCGAGACATCTTGCTAAAGGCCCTCCGAACATCTTTCGATACAGGTTGCCACGAACCAAACAATAACGGGCAGCTTTTCGTCGAAGTGACTGAGCCTTCTTCTTGTCTTCAGGTAAAATCTTGTACTGCAGGAAATTAACGAACTCGTTTCTCCAATCCCAAGTTAAATTATTGAAGTTCACCTTATTTTTATCCTGATCGAGTGACGAATGAAACAACAGTACTACGGTAGCATTTTCTTCATTTGTTACTTTTGCAACAGATGCGATATTAGCCAACGCGTCTACTTCCGCATTTTACTCCCTGCGTATTTGCACGATTTTCCACGATTGGAATTGTCTAATTAATTCTCGTGCCTTTTCCAAATATTGTCACATCCTCGCCTCTCTAGCTATATAAGTCCCCTGCGTTTGATTAAATACAAGTTGCGAGTAACTTTTGATTATAATCTACTCTATTCCGAGTTCTCGTGCCAATTCCAGACCTGCAATTACAGCTTCATATTCTGCTTTATTGTTAGTAATGGGATGACACTTTATTGCCTGCCTTATGGTTTTTCTGAAGTTGGAATTAGAATAATGCCTAAACCCGCTCTTTTAACATTTGAGGAGCCATCAGTAAATAAGGTCCAAGTACCCGGATTAGATCTGATGAATACCTATAGTTCCTTTTCTGCTTCAGGAACTATCCCTGGGCTGTAGTCCGCCACAAAATCTGCTAAAACCTATGATCTTATCACAGTTCTAGGTTGGTATGCGATATCATATTCACTGAGTTCTATACCCCACTTGGCTAACCTACCTGACAGTTCTTGCTTATGCAATATATTTCGTAAGGGGTAAGCGGTCACTATAAAGATAGGGTGACATTGAAAATAAGGCCTCAACTTTATAGATGCCATGATTAGTGCTAAAGTAAGTTTTTCTAAATGAGGATATCGAGTTTCAGCATCCAATAAAGATTTGCTAACATAATAGATTGGATATTGTTTACCTTTGTCTTTATGTACTAACACTGCATTTACCGCTATTTATGATACAACGAGATAGATGAGTAGCCTTTCTCCATCCTTCGATTTAGCGAGCAACAATGGGTTTGGCAAGTATGCTTTTAGATTTTTGAGTGCTTGTTGACATTCATCAGTCCACTCAAATTGGTTTTCTTTTTCAACACTGAAAAGAACTTAAAACTTTTCTCCGAAGATTTGGAAATAAATCTTCCTAAAGCTATCATCCTACCTGTTAGCCTTTGCACCTCTTTTTTGCTCGTGAGTATGTCTGGTATTTCTTCAATGGCTTTGATCTGTGCAGGGCTTACTTCTATACCTCATTTAGAGACAAGGAAACCTAAAAACTTACCTGAAGCCACACCAAAGGCACATTTTTCGGGATTTAACTTCATATTGAACTTGTGGAGAATCTGAAAAGTATCTGATAGATATTGGATATGGTCCCCCGCCTGTGCTAACTTGACCAGCATGTCATCATGTAGACTTCCATAGTTTTTCCCAGGTGTTCTTCGAACATTTTTGTTACCAATCTCTGGTACGTGGCTCCAACATTCTTTAATCAGAAATGCATAACTTTATAACAGTAAGTCCCCCTATCTGTGATAAAGAAATTTTTTCCTCGTCTAAAGGATCCATCTTTATCTAATTATATCCTGAATAGGCATATAAAAATATAGTAGAATCAATTAGTTGATCTATATGTGGTAAAGGAACTGAGTCTTTAGGATAAGCTTTATTTAAATCAGTATAATCTACACAAACTCGCCATTTCGAATTCTTTTTTGGTACTACTATAGTGTTAGCTAGCCAGACATGATATTTTACCTCTCGTATGGACCCAATTTTAAAAGTTTTTGTACCTCATCCTGGATCACCTGATTTTTTAAGGATCCTTGCTTCCTTTTCTTCTGTTTGACTGGACAATGGATCTTCATTCAGCTTGTGGGTCATTACCTCCGGTGGTATACCTGTCATATCAGAATGCGACCAAGCAAAAAAATCTGTGTTAGCTTGTAAAAATTTGACAATTTTACCTTTCATTTTTGGGCTTAGCTTCATTCCAATATAAACTTTTCTATCGGGCCACTACTCGGAAAACATGATAGCCTCGAGTTCTTCTATTGTTGTTTTGATGTTTTCATTCTCTTCTGGCTCTTGAATGTCATCGGGCCTTGAATCTATGTCTGTTTTTCCACCTTCAGTTAAGGTTTGTGCTGCTTTATCCTCAATTGAATTCTGTAATTGCTATTTTTCATTTGCACCATCGTTCATTATGCTCGAATCAACCACTGAATTGATACTTCTAGAAGCCTGCTGATCTCCACGGATTTGTCTAGTCCCCTATTATGAAGGGAATTTAATAACTTGATGCAAAGTAGATGGAACATCATCCATATCATGAATCCAAGGCCTACCCAGAATCATATTATACACCATGTCTGTATTTATTACTTGGAATTTCGTAACCTTGACAACTTCTTCTGCAAATGTGGTAAGCACTATTTATCCTTTTGTAACAACACTTGAATTGTCGAATCCAGATAGGGTAGGTGCTTTGGGAACCATTTTTTCATCAGCTTGCATCTCGTTTACCACCCTTAGAAGAATGATACTTACGGAACTACCTGGATCAATCAAAACTCGTCTCACTTTAGTATCATGTACAAGTAAAAATATTACCAGTGCATCGTTGTGAGGGATCATCACGCCATCTTCATCTGCATCATCAAACATTGTCGCGCCCCCTTTTTCTCGCGAAATCGGATTTATGACATTTGAGAGACAACTCGTTCCCGTTCGGGAATTGGGTTTTGAATTGAAGAGTCGCCACCTAATGATTAAAGTGCATTAGGATACTAAGAGGGGTTTGTTTTGAGTAACCAGAGATTGGGCAAGGGCTTGAAATTATCCCAAGGGGAAGGTGTTAGGCACCCTTCAGGATCCACTAGTGTGGTTCCCGGCCAAACTATTGTTGTAACTTAAGTGCAAATAACACATAGGCAAATAAAGGCTTCAAATAAGAGGGGATTTTCACGTAATGGTTACAAATAAACAAAAGTAAGAAAAAGGAAATAAAAAGAGTTGATTTTCTTAAAAGAAATGGTTTAAAAAGATTTAAAAGAAACAAAGAAAACAAAGGGAAGGGGGTCCTAGGTTTATTAATAATACGGATCACCCCATACAACATCCGGTAATCACTCCTTAGTGAGGGGCTACACGTGATGTTATCGTGTGGTCATCATTTCCATGTCTACCCTTTCCCACCCCGTTAAGGTATTAAAGCGCGGAATGGTCTCGTTTACTTATTGCATGCTATTACCCGCCCCAATCCTATCAGTCCCAGAGACACTTGGGACTACTAATCCTAGAGGGAGGAGGTATTGGGCTTATTTGTGGTTTCAAAAGGTAAAATACTAAGGCGACAAACAAAACACATATAACAAGTTTGGGGAAGCATATAAACAAATAAAAGGGCTCAAACAGACCTCATTTAAACCAAAGAAAGCACATAATGTAACATGACTTGCATGTACTATTTAGGGTCTGATTAAAACTTAAACAGTGGAGGCAGATTGATTTATTACATAGTTCAGAGAAGAAGCCCGAATCAGGCATGTCTGCTGGTTGTAGCTGATAAAAGTCTGATTCAGTTCATAAACTGTCTTATGGCCTGCCTAAGTGTTAGACGAAAACCTATAGGCATGATATCTACTGATTTCGGAAAAGATGAAGTATACTGATTTTTTAAAAAGGTTGCCAGTTATTCAGGAAAGACGAGTTTTGACAAAATATCATAAATTCTGTAGACGTTGGACAATGATTTTAGATTTGTAGGCGAGTGAGACGTTTCAGACTTGGTTATTAATTCCTATAGGCATGCTTTCTAGGCGTTGTTGATTTTAAACCTTTTTACTGACATAGCAAGAGTGCAGAAATCCTATAGGCATGGCATCTAAATGTTGTACTTTGTTTAAGCCTACGAACATGAAATCTAAATGCAGTTAGTTATTTAAGCTCTATAAACAGGTTTGCCTAGTGACAGGTGCATATGCAGGATTCAGATTTCTAGTTAACGATGAGCATGATATCTATATGAGAGATGGAGAAATTTAACTATAGACAGGATATCCATATGAATTCTGAATTCAGAAACCTATAGGCAAGATATCTATATGGGTGCAGAATTCCTTGTCGACGCCCCCTTTTTCTCTAACCGTGGGGTCAGAAATCGGGTATACGACATTGGGAAGACAACTCTTTTCCCTTTCGAGAATTGGGTTTAGAAGTTGAAGAGTCACCACCTAATGATTATAGTGCATTAGGACACTTTAAGAAGGGTTTGAGATGAAGAGACCAGAGATTAGGGTAAGGGCTAGAAATTATCCCGAGGGGAAGGTGTTAGGCACCCCTCAAGATCCACTAGTGTGGTTCCCGGCCATATTACAATTGTGACTTTACAAGTAAACAATCAAGGCTCAAATAAGGATTCACATATAACATTGTAATCAGGTTGAAAACTTTCGAAGGTAAGTAGAGAGGGCAGAAATTTATGAAAAAAAAGATTTGAACAGTTTTACAAGAAGAGATAAAAGTAAATAAAGGGAGGGGGGTCCTATGTTTATGATTAATATGGATCACTTCAATGCAATACCCAGCAATCGCTCCTCAGAAAAGGGGTCACACGTGATATTAACGCATTGGTCATCATATCCATATCTACCATTCCCACCTCGTTAAGGTGTTAAAGCGCGAAATAATATCATTACTTATTGCATGCTATTACCCGTCCCAATCCTATCAGTCCCGGAGGCATATGGGACTACTAATCCTAAAAGGGAGGGAGTTGGGGCTTTTGCGGAGTTTTCAAAAGGATAAAAATCTAGGCGACAAGCAATAACAGATAGCAGTTAAAAGGGGTACAAATAGCAGTTAAGGCTCAAGTCGGCCTCCTCATTCAAAGCAGCAGATTATTTAGCATAACTTACAAATACTGGTTTGGTCTGTATTAAACTTAACGTAGGAAGGGTGGCTAATTTATCATATATTTTCAGATAAGAAGTCCGAATTAGGCCTACCTGTTGGTTGTAATTATCAAAACTGATGCAATTATAAAATTTTACCATAAGGCTTGCCTAGGCGTTAAACAGAACCTATAGGCATGATATCTATTAGTTTCAGAAATAAAAAAGTAAACTGATTGCAGAAAAGAATTGTCAATTACAGGGACATAAGATTTGCAGGCGTTAAACATTATTGCTACTGATTTTAGGCTTATAAGCGAGTTGACAATTCAGGTTTAGTTAACAGCTCCTATAGACATGCTTTCTAGGTGTTACCGATTTGAGCACTGTTATTGCTTATGCAGGAATCCTATAGGCAGGTTGTCTACATGCAATTGATTAGGTATTTAAATCCTATAATATGTTTGCCTAACGACAGATGCAGAATGCAGAAAGTCCTATAGGCATGGTGTCTATATGAAGATGCAGAATTTCAGTGATTTATAAAATGCAGAACTTTAGAAAAATAGTAATCCCTATGAACATGGTATCTACATGAGTGTAGAATTTCAGTGATTTATAAAATGCAGAACTTTAGAAAAATAGTAATCCCTATGAACATGGTATCTACATGAGTGCAGAATTTCAGTGATTTATAAAATGCAGAACTTTAGAAAAATAGTAATCCCTATGAACATGGTATCTACCCCTTGCATGCATAGGCCCTTACCCTTTTCCACTAGCCGACCCCAAATGTTTATTACAAGATTATTACAGACCGGAATGAATAAGAAAAAATATATCAGAAATTAAAGATTCCAACCAAGGAGAGCCTAATTCAGACCCCAGGTCTGAAATATGAGATAAACCAACTTCCAAAGATCAGATTCCAAAGCCTTCTCTTATCTGGGGTGTTTCAGAGATCCAAGGAGTTTCAGGAACTCCAGGCAGTGCTTACACCACAAATATATTGCAGATTCAAATTATAGTGCAGTGTGGAAGGGCCAACCCTCAAATGTCCAAGTTCAGAGGGAACTCAAGGTCCCAAAGCAAGGCTCAAAAGAGAGGGACAGAACTTAAGATTCTAGGAATAGGTGTAAGTGTACAAGGGTAATTAGGGAATGCCAAGGCAGGCTGGTGGTCATGCCCAGCAATTAGGAGTGCTGGCACACCCCTGGCCAAGCTAAAAATTAGAGAGCTAGGACCTATTGAAGGTCAGGTTTAGCCCTGGACAGCAACTTGGATGCTGCTAGGCTATACCTCAACTCAACACACCTAAGGGAATGGGGTATGGGAAATTGAAAGAGCCTAGGATCCAAAGGATCCAGTTTTAATCCATGGTCAATAACTTTGTGTATTGCCATGTCTTAAACCACAGCTCAAGCACATAAAGGGGTATGGGGAATGGGATTCATTGCAGTAACAGATAGCAAGACATAAGCATACTATCATAGAAATTGAACTCTATAAAGCAGTAAAGTAGGCATGGACATAAAAACTTAAAAGTAAACACATTGGGGTTGATGCTAGAATCAAAACTAGGACATACCAGTTTTAGGAAAAACAAATGAAAGCAGAAGTCTTGAGAAAGCCAAAGTTCAGAAAGTTTTAGAAGGGGTTGTGAGAATTAAGTGAAGCTCTGAAGTGTATTCTGTTAAGGTGAAAAGAAAAAGAATCGAGTATTTATAGCTTGGAAAAACAGGTAGAGAGTAAGGGAAGAATCATAGTAATTTTGGAACTATGTATCAATTATAATCAATCAACATAAGAACTTCCTTTAATTAAGGAGTTCAAACTCAAACGGTAATGGACAACAATCAAGTTAAGGAAAGAGAATCAAGTAAACATCTTGTGTAAAGTAGGAAATTAGGGGTAAATACATAGGAGTTTAACTAAGGAAAGAAAATTTTAAAATATACTGTTAGCCCAAATAAGGCAAGAACACAGTAAATCAATTAGTACCTAGTAAATCAAGGAATCAGGGATTCGACATTACCAATGAACCAAGTCAGAAAGAGAGGAAAGATTTTAACTTAAGGAAAATCAGTAGCGATCAATTAGACCTATTAAAAGGGATTCTGAATCAATCACAAGTTGGAAAGCCCTTTTACAGAAAGGTTCATCACATATAAAGAGCATACAGACACGTTAAGTATGAAAGAAAAAATTGTCATGCCATCGTAAAATCAGTGGAAAATCTAGTAACAGAATTTAGAAGAGTTTATCAAAAGGTCAGAATCATATGAAACTTCGAAATTGATCTAAAAGGGTTGGGGGTTTTGAAATAAGAACCCCAGTTTGGGCAAACCATAAAGCAAAGATGAGGGGGCCAGCAGTTGAATCGAAACATGTTCAAAGGTTTCTAAAAGAACTGAAATTTCTAACACGCTTCTCGCAGCAAAAGAACTCATGAATAACATGTAAATACAAATAAAGCAACAGAGTAAAGACTAATTCGAAGCATGATGAGAAAAAACTGATAAGAACAGTAGAAGGAAGCATGCTTAAGAAGATCCTTTTAGAAGAGGCTTAAACAAAGTTCAGTAGAAGGAAAAAATAGTAAGAGCACTTAAGAACACGATAGAAGAATACAGTAGGTGAAACACACCAGAACATTGTAGAAGAAAATAGTAGAACATAGTAGAAAAGCATACAAGGACATAGTGTAGAAAACACAATGGCAGATCATACAAAAACGGAATATAGAAAGCACGGTATAGGAACATACATGGTAGAAGGAAAACATAAGAACATAGTAGAGGCAAATACATACAAAGGAAAAGGAGAAGACAGCCAGATAAACACTTACGCATTTTCAGAAAACCCTAGATGGTAAAAGGGGCTTCGGAAAGTAATTTTTGAAAGAAAAGTTAGGGAAATCATTTGAACACTCAAGTAGAGCATAGATACATAACAGATCTAAAAGAAAAATCGGGGAAAACCTCGACGAGTTAGGGTTTCAGTAGAACCCTAGAAAAAGCTTTGAAAAGGCCACCGATCTGAGTCGGAGAGGTCAGAATCAGGCTCAAAACACCATGGTATGCCAGAGCAAGGCCGGAGATGGCCGGAATCTTCGAATCGGTGAAGGTCTGAGTGAAGACCTTCAAGGTCTGTCCTCGAACTTTCGAGCATCAGGCATGCAAGAGCCGGAGGAGGTGAGTATAGTCCATGGCCTGAGAAGCCATGGACTCCGGTGAAAACACGGTGGAACAAGGTAGGAGGAGGCTAGGGTTCCGAAGGAACTTGAGAGAGTTTTGGGATTCAGAGGCATCGTCGTTGTGAAAATGGGGTTAGGGTTATAGGGGTTAGGGGATTAAAAAAGGAAAGGGCGAATCAGGGTTGTTGATCAAAACGATCAACGACCAGGATTTAAAGAAAATCCGGATGGGTCTGAAAACGGGTTAAGGGGTCGGGTAAAAATAAGAATTGGGTCATCCGAATTTGGGTCTGAAATTGGGTCACTTTTAGGCTAGAATTGAAATGTAATGGGGCTATAATTGAAATGAACTGGGGCTACATGTTAAATAGCCAGTTTTACCCCTTTTATTTATAAAAATAGCAAAAATGATTTTAAAAACAAATTAAAAGCACTGAGCTAATTAATAATATATAAACATTAATCTAAAATGTTGAAAATTATTTTATGATTGCAAAATGCTATTAATCGTAATATAGGCCATAATTGCAATTTTATGTAATTTAGCTTAAAAAAATCAAATGAATTTGTACAAAATATGCTAAAATCACGTTAATTATATTTTGGTGTAAATATGAGGATGGAAATAAATTATTCACCAAAATGATAATTTCAAAAATAATTATTGGATTTTGTACTGTTAAAATAGATAATAAATTGGTTTTGAAAATCTTTAAAAATTTGGGAAAATACCAAAATACTTGGTCATGCTTATATATGCATACACATACTATTTTGAAAGTATTTTGAGTATATAAAATATATAGGGAAAAATTGGGTATCAACAGCTGCCCCTCTTTACCCGGGAAGGATGAAAGAGTTGTCGGGTAAAGATAAGATGACCAATTTTGACCGGAAGTGGCAATTTGAAAGGAGTTTTGACCGAGCTCTGGTTTTTTGAGCCGCCCACATATCCCTGGTCTTACCGGAATCAGGCCATATGCAGTTCCGGAACCATTGACGGAATATGCCGATGGAGATTTGAAACGGAGGAACGCGATGTTTAGATTGAGAGAGGTGGTTGAAGTCTGATAGGCTGCGGGAACTGGAGCGGGATCGCTCCTGCTGAGGAGGATGTTAATAGCCGGTGTACCTGCAAATGAATAATACCAGCATACATTGTGCATAAATTTAAACGTGATGCAAATTCCTATTGGACCATGAATGCTGTCTTCGGACGGTTAGGATGATGTCCTCGAACCATGACATCCTGGGCCATGAAGCGTATAATAAAGGATTCACAGGCTATGAAATTATGTTCTCGGGCTATGAGAATGATGCCTCCGAACCATGATGCCTTTGAATAATGATATGCAAAAGATAAAATGGGGTCCTCAGGCCATGGCATGGCGTTCTCGGGCTATGAAAATGGTGCCTCTGAACAATGACGCCTTTGGACAATTTGGCGATCTTTCAGCCCATGAAATTCAGAAGGTGACAATCTTTCAACCGATGCAAGACGTAAATAAAAGGTGGCGATATTTCAGCCGATGCCAGAGAGATAAGGTGGCGATCTTTTAGCCGATGCAAGAAAATAAAGTGGCGATATTTTAGCCATGCAAGAAAATAAAGTGGCGCTAATTCAGCCATGCAGGATGGAGATAGAGCTTAGTCTCGGAAGGCATAAAGGTGGCCTTGTGCAATGCAGGAAATGCAGATGGAGACAGAGCTTAGTCTCGAAAGGCAGAAAGGTAGCCTTATGCAAAATGCAGATGGAGACAAAGCTTAGTCTCGAAAGGCAGAAAGGTAGCCTTATGCAATGCAGGAAATGCAGATGGAGGTAGAGCTTAACCTCGGAAGGCAGAAAGGTAGCCTTATGCAATGCAGAGAAATGCAGATGGAGGTAGAACTTAACCTCGGAAGGTAGAAAGGTAGCCTTATGCAATGCAGAGAAATGCAGGATGGAGATAATGCTTAGTCTCGAAAGGCAGAAAAGTAGCCTTATGCAAATGATGATGGAGGTAGAGCTTAGCCTCGGAAGGCAGAAAGGTAGCCTTATGCAAAAAATGCGGATTGAGACAGAGCTTAGTCTCGAAAGGCAGAAAAGTAGCCTTATGCAATACAGAGAAATGCAGATGGAAACAATGCTTAGTCTCGAAAGGCAGAAAAATAGCCTTATGCAAATGATAATGGAGGTAGAGCTTAACCTCGAAAGGCAGAAAGGTAGCCTTATGCAATGCAGGAAATGCAAATGGAGACAGAGCTTAGTCTCGAAAAGCAGAAAAGTAGCCTTATGCAATGCAAGAATGTAAAAGGATGATCAGTAGTAAGATCTCTTAGCTGATAGCCGATTACGATAATATAATTGCTGGGGAGATTGTGTACAAATAGCAATTGCGGGCAAGTGATGATTCTGAGAAGTTGCATTCTTGGGAAAGTATGCGTACATAAATATACCTGACGATATTGCAAGTCGAGTGCCTGCATCCAAAGAAAATCGTGAGTTCTGTGAGGGGAAAGGTTAGTTCGTCTTCCCCGGGCTCTTGACGTTATGTGTCATTAGGGTAGCGTCACTAAACAACAGCAATTCGGATAATAATTATGCATGATTTAGTAAATATAACGTATATAATCGAAAATAGTTTTCTTTAGATGAACCAACGACTGCGACGTGGTTCAGGATATTGCAACCTCTTTTCTCCGGAATTTTGAGGGTCCTCCTCAAAATTCTGCCCCAGTTTGCTGAGCGGACATTTCTGATGGCTGGGCTGAATGACCAAAAAACATCTTTGGCATTTTGAGGGTCCTCCTCAAAATTCTGCCCCAGTTTACTGGGCTGGCGCTTGTGGGGATGCATGAACTAAAATTAACTTCGGAATTTTGAGGGTCCTCCTCAAAATTCTGCCCCAGTTCCAATAGCGGGGAAAATGTACTTTTTATTAAATTATGACCGAACCCATAGGGCTGCCTACGTATCCCCTCTTAAACGGGAATCAGGTCAGGCATAGTTCAAATCATATCATTAAGGGAATTATAAGTGGTTACACGTAATATCGTTTCACTGCGTCTGAATTAATTGGTTTCGGCCAGACTTCTCCATCCATTTCTGCAAGAATAAGGGTTCCTCCAGTTAGAACCCGATGAACCATGTACGGACCCTGAAAATTGGGAGAGAACTTCCCCTTGGCTTCATCTTGATGTGGGAATATTTTCTTCAACACCAGCTACCCCGGTGTAAACTTCCTTGGTTTAACTTTCTTCTTCTTCGCTACGTCCAAACAGACCCTGTCGCTGCTGCTCCAAAACCAAACTGCTTCTGCCGCTCCTGCTGCATCCAGCGTCGTCGAGCATCTGGATTCAAAACCAGTGACCCCCATCGGTCTGCTTCTAACTCCAGTCAACTAGCGCGTCGAGGTTCCGTTCGAATCCGGGCTTCAAACTAGTAGGTTTCCATTTTCTTGTCTCTTAGTTTTCATTCAGTGAATTCATCTTCCGTTCCTTTTCTTCTTATGTTTGTGTTCCAGTGGTGTGGTTCGAGTTCGAACCCGGGTCTTTGTTTGTAGTAGAGATAATTTGTGTTCATTTTGTTTGAAGTTTGTTAGGTTTTCGTCAAGTGATTTGATGTCGAATGTTCATTTTAGTTTGAGTCATTTTCATCTTTGTTATAATGTTGTTAGATTTAATTTAAAGTTAAATTGATTCTTTGAGTTTAGTGATTTGAATTTATTTGTTTGTTGTGATTGATTTGTTATTTTTGTTAAATCTGAAAGTAGGATTGTTGTTAAAAAATTGTTTAGTCAAAATAATTCCTGCTTTTTTGTTGTTCATGGTATGATTTCAGTTTGCATTACATTTCCGTTAATTGTGATTCATGTTGTTTCAGTTTACTTTTGTTGTTAATATTGTTATCTCCTTACTCATTCATTTTTTGTCTAAGTTAACCAGGATTGGTTCCCAATATGGTTAACTTACTCCCATTAATTTGATGTTGTATGATTCAATCTGTGTTCATGAGATTTGTTGTTTGAATTTGTTTAGAAATTGGTCATATTTGTTGTATTTTGGTTGAAATTGATTAGGTGAATTGGTTATAGTTGATGGGGGTAGATTGGTAAATTGTAGTACGTTCAGGGGTAAAATGGTAATTTCAGTAAGGTCGGAGGGGTATTTTTGGAATTGAACATTTGAACAATTATTTAATATGAGTGCTCTGTCCACTAGGTGTTAGCAATATTAAAATAATACATTATGGGGGACAAGAGATAAATTAGTGGGGAGATGATATAATTGTTTAATATAGTGGGGGACAAAACATAATGTAGTGGGGGAATAATGTAATTATTTAAGTTAAGCATGAAGGACAAGATATAATGGGGTGGGGTTGATATATTTATTTAATGTAGTGGGGGACAAAACATGTGGACATAGGGGACAAGGGTTTAAAAAAAAAGAAGACTGTCCTATCTCCTTTTATGAATCCTCCCTTCAATTGGGCTATGCATGCTGCATTGTCTTCATACAAAATTGTGGGTAGTTTTTCACACTTCAAACCACATTTGTCTCGGATAAAATGTATTATAGACCTCAACCAAATACATTCTCGACTTGCTTCATGAATAACAATTATCTCAGCATGATTAAAAGAAGTAGCCACGATTGATTGCTTAGTCGATCGCCAAGATATGGAAGTGCCGCCACATGCAAAAACATAACCTGTTTGAGATCGAGCCTTATGCGGGTCACATAAATACCCAGCATCGACATAACCAACAAGATCGGGATTGCAATCATTGCCATAAAATAAGCTCATATCGGTAGTCCCTTTTAGATATCGCAATATGTGTTTGATCCCATTCCAGTGTCTCCTTGTAGGAGCAGAGCTATATCTTGCTAAGACATTAACCGAAAAAGTTATGTCAGGCCTTGTAGTGTTAGCAAGATACATTAGTGCACCAATTGCACTAAGATATGGTACTTCAGGACCAAGAAGCTCTTCATTCTTTTCTTGAGGTCGAAACGGGTCCTTATTCACATCAAGTGATCGAACAATCATCGGAGTACTTAATGGATGTGCTCCATCCATGTAAAACCGTTTCAATACCTTTTTAATGTAGGCAGATTGATGAACAAAAATCTCATTTGTCAAATGTTCAATTTGCAAACCGAGACATAATTTTGTCTTTCCGAGATCTTTCATCTCGAATTCCAACTGACCGTGGCAAACTGCATTCATCCTTTTCCCGTCTATAAGGGCCAACTGCTCGTAGCGACCTTTTACCCATTCTGCATCATCCAGCTCTGCTTCTTGTATGATCCTTAAGGAGAGAATTTCTACCTCGGCGGGGATGACCGCCTCTGTACCATAAACCAGCATGTAGGGAGTTTCTCCGGTCGATGTGCGGACTGTGGTGCGGTATCCCAATAAGGCAAATGATAACTTTTCATGCCATTGTTTGTGCCTTTCGACCATCTTCCTTAGTATCTTCTTGATATTCTTGTTGGCTGCTTCCACAGCTGCATTCATCTGAGGCATGTAGGCTATAAAGTTCTTGTGTTTGATCTTGAAAGATTCACACATTGCTTTCATCAAGTCGCTGTTGAGATTGAACCATTATCGGTGATGATTGATTCCGGAACTCCGAACCGACAAATAATGCGGTCGCAGACAAAACCCGCCACAACCTTCTTAGTGACCGCCTTGCATGATGTTGCTTCAACCCATTTGGTAAAATAATCGATTGCCACTAAGATGAACATGTGACCATTTGATGCGGCAAGCTCGATAGGTCCGATAACATCCATTCCCCAAGCGGCGAATGGCCATGGTGATTTTCTTGTAGTAAGCTCGTTTGGAGGCGCCTTTATCATATCTGCATGTATCTGACAGCGATGGCATTTGCGAACATACTGGATAGAGTCTATTTCCATAGTCATCCAAATATACCCTGCTCGGAGTATCTTCTTTGCTAAGACAAAACCATTCATGTGCGGCCCGCGGGTCCCTGCATGCACCTCGTCCAATAGCCTGGATGTTTTTTTTGCTTCGACACACCTTAGTAGACCCAAATCGGGAGTCCTCCTATACAGGATTCCTCCACTATGAAAAAAGTTGTTGGATAGCCTACGAAGTGTACGCTTCTGAGTAGCGTTGGCAAGTCCTGGATATTCCCCTGTTGTCAAGTTCTCCTTGATGTGATGGAACCATGGTTTTCCATCCGCTTCTTCCTCAACATGGACACAATAAGCTGGATGATCATGAATTTTTACTGGGATGGGATCAATGAAATTTGTATCTAGATGTTGGATCATGGACGATAAAGTAGCTAATGCATCAGCAAACTCGTTCTTGACTCCGGGGACGTACTGAAATTCTGTCTTTGTGAACCTTTTCCTCAACTCCTGTATATGATGCAAGTGGGGAAGTATCTTAGAGTTCTTGGTTTCCCACTCTCCCTCGAACCTGATGTATGAGCAAGTCTGAATCCCCGATCACTAGCAACTCCCGAACGTTCATGTCAATGGCCATTTTGAGCCCCAAGATGCAGGCTTCATATTCGGCTATATTATTAGTGCAAGGGAACCTGAGCTTGGCGGATACCTTGGTAGTGCTGGCCGGTTTCTGATACTAAGACTGCTCCTATGCCAACTCCTTTGAAATTTGCAGCTCCGTCGAAAAACAACCTCCAACCATCATAGGATTCTGTAATATCTTCTCCTATGAAAGATACCTCTTCATCGGGAAAATACATTTTTAGGGGCTCGTATTCTCCATCCACGGGATTCTCGGCGAGATGGTCCGCCAAGGCTTGCCCTTTGATTGCTTTCTGGGTCACGTAAACAATGTCGAATTCACTTAGCAGGATCTGCCACTTGGCGAGCTTGCCAGTGGGCATGGGCTTCTGGAAGATATACTTCAGATGATCCATTCTGGATATGAGATAAGTAGTGTAAGCACAGAAGTAATACCATAACTTCTGCGTGACCCAAGTCAGAGCACAACAAGTGCGTTCTAAAAGAGAATACCAGGCCTCGTACGGCGTGAACTTCTTACTGAGATAGTAGATGGCTTGCTCCTTTCTCCCTGTTTCATCATGTTGTCTAGAACACTATCGAATGCTCTATCCAATACCGCAAGGTAAAACAATCAGGGTCTTCCTGGCTCAGGCAGAACCAAGACCGGTGGCATTGATAAGTATTCCTTGATTCTGTCAAAAGCTTTCTGACAATCATCAGTCCATTTGGTAGCAGCGTCCTTCTTCAACATTTTGAAGATAGGTTCACAAATGACCGTGGATTGAGCTATGAACCGGCTGATATAGTTGAGTCTTCCCAGGAAACTCATCACGTCCTTCTTGTTTTTTGGCGGCAGCAATTCTTGGATAGCTTTGACCTTTGATGGATCCAATTCTGTTCCTCGACGACTCACGATGAAACTCAATAATTTTCCAGCTGGAACCCCGAATGCACACTTGGCAGGATTCAGTTTCAGATTGTACCTCCTCAGTCTGTTGAAGAACTTTCTTAGATCTGCCATGTGATCCCCGGCTTTCTTGGATTTGATGATGATGTCATCCACATATACCTCGATCTCCTTGTGTATCATGTCATGAAAGATGGTAGTCATGGCTCTCATGTAGGTGGCACCAGCGTTCTTCAAACCGAATGGCATCATTTTGTAACAGTTGCCCCACGGCGTGATGAAAGTTGTTTTCTTTGCATCTTCCTCATCCATCCATATCTGATAATACCCAGCGAAACAATCAACAAAAGACTACAACTCATGCTTGGCACAGTTGTCGATAAGAATGTGTATGTTAGGCAAGGGGAAGTCGTCTTTGGGACTGGCCCGATTAAGATCCCGGTAGTCAACACAAACTCTAACCTTCCCATCCTTTTTTGGCACTGGCACGATGTTAGCTAACCATGTCGGATACTCTACTACCCTGAGAACCTTGGCTTTGACTTGCTTGGTAACCTCTTCTTTGATTTTCAAACTCATGTCGGGTTTGAATTTCCTGAGCTTATGCTTTACCGGCGGGCATGTTGGATCTGTTGGCAGTTTGTGAGCTACAATGGATGTGCTGAGACCAGTCATATCATCATATGACCAGGCGAATATGTCTTCATATTCCTTTAGGAACTCCGTGTACTCTTTCTTTTCTGATGGTGACAGGTGAACACTGATGCGCGTTTCTTTGACATTCTCTGTATCTCCCAGATTAACGACCTCGGTTTCGTCCAAGTTAGACTTAGGCCTGTTCTCAAAATTCTCAACCTCTCTGACGACCTCTTCGGGTATATCATCCTCTTCTGAATCTATATCCGTTTATTGCGTTGTCTCGTTGCAAGTCACAATCGTTGGTTCATCGTCAAGGCAAGTAATAGTAATGTTGTGTAAAATAAAGCGAATGATAGAAAAAATAATAAGAGAGATATATATAATAAACTGAAATGCTTCGATTGAATTCATAATTGTTTTGAATATCAGAGCTCTTTTCATAATTAAAAGACAATGCGGAAATAAAATCAGTTAGTAAAAGGTAAAAATGTGATGCATGGTGCTTTTGTTTAGCCTTGCTACCCCGAAGCTTTCCGGGCCCTGGTGGTTCTGATTGACCAATTGCTGAGGCGTTCTCCTCGGTTCACAGCTTGTATACGAGGCCCTTGGATCTCGTACTATATGATGATGGTGCCAGAATGCACGAACTAACCATTTGGGAGGAGAATAATAAAAGAAAAGAAAAACAAAAAAAGGTAACAAGTTAGTGCGGGTTATGTGAAGAAAATGTTGCAATATTTAAACACATTTTGCAAGAATATAAATCACGTCCTAATTTGGGTACCTCGTTGTGCCCAAGGTAGGCCTAGCGACAAATTAATTTGGAGAACTTATAATGCTAAAGGCCTCATTTTATTGATAAAAAATAAGACGGATCCAAAACGATGCTAAATAATAGAAAATAAAATGTCACTGGTGGCCATTGTCCTTATTACATCATTAAAAGCAAAATAAAAGACTACTAACTACTTGGTCCCATAAGGACCTTCCCCAGATTTGGTATCTTTATCCCCCTCGAACAACTTCTACAACTCGCGCAGTCCTAGCAGCAGATAAGTTTGGGCCAAATGTCCGCCTGTATTCCCTTCAGCGTTTTGACAATCTTCAATCCTCTTGAGGAACTTTCCTTCTAGCTCCACTAGACCCCGCTCCAAATACCCTAGTCGCTTGTTGGCGCTGACAGCCATATCCTTCCATTCTTCGATCAACTTTTGATGGGCTTCTTGTATTTCCCGATGCTCACTTTCACACTCTCGAATCCTCTTGCGCAGTTGATTGTATTTAACTCGTGCTTCAGCCTTCTCGTCGATGATTCTGTGTCCGTGAATGAACCCGGGCTGACCCATACCATTGTGATTATCTTCCAACCAATCCGAATAGTGTGGCACGCAACCAGCGTGATACCTGTCTGGCTCAATAGATTCTTTCCCCAAAACGAGCTTGCAATGCCACATGTGTTGAGCTTGGCATTTGTGAGGGCTATCATCGTCCTGGAAATCAACCCTAAAGTGACTCATTTTGTCGACCCTTGGTATGATTTGCTTTCTTCCAGCCTGCCTCATGGCTCGGAGGGTAACGTAGGGATAAGTTCCTCTTAGACCAATGAGTATGAGAAATGGTGCATCTCGGGATCGAACAATGAATTCTTCCGTAGGGAACCATTCGACCATCCACTGTACCTGGTCTTCCTTTAGATTCTCACATAGCTCCACCCATATTCCAGCGTCCTCTAGCTGAGCGAACATGTTAGGCATATAATTCATACGCCTTGGCTGGTGGAAGGCAATGTGATCATCCCAGTCTCTGCGTAAGATCTCCTGTCGGTATTCTCCTTTCTGGAGGTGCTCCATGAGTCAGAGCTGAAGTAATAAATTGCATCCCTCAAAGTGACTGGCCTTTCGCTGACAGTTGTCCAGAGCCCGGTATATCTCAGCAACAATCATGGGCACTATACTGAAAGGTTGTCCGCCAATTCCTTCCATCAGAGTCTTGGTTACCATGGCCAGTCTGGTGTGGATCCTAGCCTTCTTCATAGGGAACACTATCATCCCCAGGAAACAAAACATGAATACGAAGACCCTTCTGTGAATATGCCCCAGTGAGGTGAGGGAAAATTCATCTGAGTAGGTGCGGTATGACTTGCTATGGTAGTACCTCTCGTACATATAGTCGAATGGGATGTAGGAGTCTTTCAAACAGGCCAAGTCTGGGTTCTTCTTCAGTCCCATCATCTTAAGGAAACCCCTACCCCTGCGGTTCTCTGGCATAAGCAAACTCGGAGTCTCCCAAGGAATACCAGCTAAGCCTCATATTTCTTCGAGCAAAGGAGTCATTTCAAGGTTCCCGAAGCGGAATACAGACCTGTCACTATCCCAGAACAGAGTTGCAGCCTCTATGATTTTGTTGTCAGGATGGATTTCTAGAAGAGAAGGCAGATTCCCTAAGTATTTACGGACGAGTGTCTGATCACTGGAGTGGAGATCTTCCCACCAATTCAGCAGCCTTGGATAAATGTTGGTTACCATGCCAAATCTGGGGACTTCGTGCCTCATTTTCTGCAAAACAGAGTGTTGGACTCTTACCCCACCAGACTCGACTATTTAAACCAATAATTAGCATAAAAAGCATTTAGTTCTCCAAATAAATGCATAGAACATGTAGGTGTCCGTTTGGGTTTCAGGGAAACCCGATGGACTTTGGACAAGGCTATCTTAATGAGTCATAATGTGGATAACATAACTAACTCGGCTAGGTTTGACCATGATGCATGCACAGTTAGACAGAGTAAGGTTTCTATTGGGGTATTAGACAGGTACCCTTGAGCAGATAACTCAAGAGGGAAAGGCACGGAACCGTCGACTGCACCGCTGATCGACTGGTGTTACCGCAAATACGCCTTTGTCGAATTTAAAGGGTGATAATATTGGAAGAGCGCAACCACTCATTACAAGCGTTGCTATGGTATTTGTTTGGCACGAGTGGAATATGATGTTGAAGATGAAGTTTACAAGAATGAAACAGATTGCCATGTATTTTCACGTTCATAAGATAAATGATTACAATAATTGCAGTAATTACAACAGTATTGAAATAAAACAGTAAAGGAAAGCAGCTAAAGGAAGGAAAAGACATGAAGAGCCAAGTCAGTTTCGTAGTGAAAGAATAAAAGACAATAAATAAAGCAATTAATGAGATAATAAAGTCACAAGCAACATGCAATGGTAAAAGCCTAAAGAATCTCCCCAGCAGAGTCTCCATGCTGTCGACGCCCCCTTTTTCTCTAACCGTGGGGTCAAAAATCGGGTATACGACATTGGGAAGACAACTCTATTCCTTTTTGAGAATTGGGTTTAGAAGTTGAAGAGTCGCCACCTAATGATTATAGTGCATTAGGACACTTTAAGAAGGGTTTGAGATGAAGAGACCAGAGATTAGGGTAAGGGCTAGAAATTATCCCGAGGGGAAGGTGTTAGGCACCCCTCAAGATCCACTGGTGTGGTTCTCGGCCATATTACAATTGTGACTTTATAAGTAAACAATCAAGGCTCAAATAAGGATTCACATATAACATTGTAATCAGGTTGAAAACTTTCGAAGGTAAGTAGAGAGGGCAGAAATTTATGAAAAAAACGATTTGAACAGTTTTACAAGAAGAGATAAAAGTAAATAAAGGGAGGGGTCCTAAGTTTATGATTAATATGGATTATTTCAATGCAATACCCAGCAATCGCTCCTCAGAAGAGGGGTCGCATGTGATATTAGCGCATTGGTCATCATATCCATATCTACCCTTCCCACCCCGTTAAGATGTTAAAGCACGAAATGGTATCATTACTTATTGCATGCTATTACTCGTCCCAATCATATCAGTCCCGGAGGCATATGGGACTACTAATCCTAAAGGGGAGGGAGTTGGGGCTTTTGCGGAGTTTTCGAAACGATAAAAATCTAGGCGACAAGCAATAACAAATAGCAGTTAAAAGGGGTACAAATAGCAGTTAAGGCTCAAGTCGGCCTCCTCATTCAAAGCTGCAGATTATTTAGCATAACTTACAAATACTGGTTTGGTCTGTATTAAACTTAACATAGGAATGATGGCTAATTTATCACATATTTTCAGATAAGAAGTCCGAATTAGGCCTGCCTGCTGGTTGTAATTATCAAAACTGATGCAATTATAAAATTTTAACCTAAGGCTTGCCTAGGCGTTAAACAGAACCTATAGGCATGATATCTATTAGTTTCAGAAATAAAGAAGTAAACTGATTGCAGAAAAGAATTGCCAATTACAGGGACATAAGATCTGCAGGCGTTAAACATTATTGCTACTAATCTTAGGCTTATAAGCGAGTGGACAATTCAGGTTTAGTTAACAGCTCCTATAGACATGATTTCTAGGTGTTACTGATTTGAGTACTGTTATTGCTTATGCAGGAATCCTATAGGCAGGTTGTCTACATACAATTGATTAGGTGTTTAAATCCTATAATAGGTTTGCCTAACGACAGATGCAGAATGCAGAAAGTCCTATAGGCATGGTGTCTATATGAAGATGCAGAATTTCAGTGATTTATAAAATGCAGAACTTTAGAAAAATAGTAATCCCTATGAACATGGTATCTACATGAGTGCAGAATTTTAGTGATTTATAAAATGCAGAACTTTAGAAAAATAGTAATCCCTATGAACATGGTATCTACATGAGTGCAGAATTTCAGTGATTTATAAAATGCAGAACTTTAGAAAAATAGTAATCCCTATGAACATGGTATCTACCCCTTGCATGCATAGTCCCCTACCCTTTTCCACTAGCCGACCCCAAATGTTTATTACAAGATTATTACAGACCGGAATGAATAAGAAAAAATATATCAAAAATTAAAGATTCCAACCAAGGAGAGCCTAATTCAGACCCCAAGTCTGAAATATGAGATAAACCAACTTCCAAAGATCAGATTCCAAAGCCTTCTCTTATCTGGGGTGTTTCAGGTATCCAAGGAGTTTCAGGAACTCCAGGCAGTGCTTACACCCCAAATATATTGCAGATTCAGATTATAGTACAGTGTGGAAGGGCCAGCCCACAAATGTCCAAGTTCAGAGGGAACTCAAGGTCCCAAAGCAAGGATCAAAAGAGAGGGGCAGAACTTAAGATTCTAGGAATAGGTGTAAGTGCACAAGGGGAATTAGGGAATGCCAAGGCAGGCTGGTGGTCATGCCCAGTAATTAGGAGTGCTGGCACACCCTTGGCCAGCCTGTCAGCTAATAATTAGAGAGCTAGGACCTATTGAAGGTCAGGTTTAGCCCTGGACAGCAACTTGGATGCTGCCAGGCTATACCTCAACTCAACACACCTAAGGGAAGGGGTTATGGGAAATTGAAAGAGCCTAGGATCCAAAGGATCCAGTTTTAATCCATGGACATTAAATTTGTGTATTTCCATGTCTTAAACCATAGCTCAAGCACATAAAGGGGTATGGGGAATGGGATTCATTGCAGTAATAGATAGCAAGACATAAGCATACTATCATAGAAATTGAACTCTATAAAGCAGTAAAGTAGGCATGGACATAAAAACTTAAAAGTAAACACATTGGGGTTGATGCTAGAATCAAAACTAGGACATACCAGTTTTAGGAAAAACAAATGAAAGCAGAAGTCTTGAGAAAGCCAAAGTTCAGAAAGTTTTAGAAGGGGTTGTGAGAATTAAGTGAAGCTCTGAAGTGTATTCTGTTAAGGTGAAAAGAAAAAGAGTCGAGTATTTATAGCTTGGAAAAACAGGTAGAGAGTAAGGGAAGAATCATAGTAATTTTGGAACTATGTGTAAGCACGTGATTTTTGCTTCACGGACAATCGCTCCAAAAGAAAATAAAAAAAAGTGGCAAAAGGCTTCGCTGTACAATTTTTCGATCTTTCCGTGACATGTGTTGTTAGTCGTTTATGAGTCTGTCCAGTTTGCATCTAGTCATTATCAAACAAAAATACAAAAAATATATATATATATATATGTGTCGTTAAAAGAAAATTCAAAATATAAATATGTGAGTCGTTCGTTCTAGGTTGTGATTTAACTTATTTAAATATTTTTGTGATAATTATGTGGAAATGTTATAGTGTTGTTGATTTTAATTTTGCTATTTTATTATTAAAAGAAAAAAAAAAGAAAAAAAAAGAGAGTAAAAGAATGAGGGAAAACCGGTTTGGGCCCAAAAGAAATGAAATAAAACAGGCCCAAACCAGCACTCAGACCCAGTCCAAGTCCAGGCTTGCCCAGGTGCCTCCTGAAACGACGCCGTTTCGGGCAAATAAATCCAAGCCGTCCGTCCAGGCCAATCCAACGGTTCAGAATCCCTTTCAACAACCCGTGTTCAAACCCGACCCAATAACCAATCCGACCCAACCCCTCACTTAAACCAAACGACCTCGTTTAACTACCAAACGACCCCGTCCCCTTTCTCAACATCAGATCTAAGCCGTTGAGATCATCTGATCTAACGGCTCAGATCCGATCAACCTCACCATATATAAACCTTCCCTTTACCCCGCACCCCCTATCCGAACCCCCCTTCAGTCATCTCCTTCCCCAACCCCTTCTCATCCTCGAACCCTAGCAGCCGCCCCAGTATCCCTCGCCATTAAAGCCGGCGGCACGAACGCCGGTGGCCACCCCCTGAACACCCTAAGACCCCCTCACTCCCCTGAACACGAATCCACTAACCACGAACCTCGAATCATCTCCTATCGTCTCGAATCTGGATTTGAAGATTCGAGACAAAACTCGATCTACACCAAACCACCCCATCTTCATACCAGACACTCTCCTAACCTTCCTCGTGACCAAACCAAACTTGGTTTGGTCCGAATCTACCCACAACTCCCAAAAATCCAGATCTGGAAATCCAGACTTTTGAAACACATGCACCTGGGGAACCCGGCCAGTTTTGACATAGGTTTGAGGTCTAATAGACCTTAACCAAGGTGTTCTCATGTGAGAACACCCTGATTAAAGTTTGTTCGGCCTCAAAAGTTCGAAGTCAAGTTTGATTTGGGTCTGTTTGGCTTAAACGTTTTGGTAAGTTTTCCGTTCTTTTGTTTTATTTCCAAATAAGTTGTCAGCATGTCTCTTTGTGTTTGTTTGTTATTTTTTTTGTTATTTTTCATCCAGATTTCTTTCATCTCTGTTAAAGACCTTTTATTTGGTCGTTTGTCTTCTATTTGTATTCTGAATGTACTCTGTGATGAACCTGTTCGATTAGATTGGTCGTCAAATGAATAAACTTATATAGGTTCCCAGTTATTGAACACGGAATTGTCTGATGCCCTTTAGATCCCTAAACGTATTGTTTATGTGAGCGATTGATTATTATCTGTTATAATTAGTATAGTCGACTCGATAAATATCGTCGGTTAGCTTTCTATAACTAATAAATCGAATGAGCTAATAAGGCCTCATGACTAACTGAGTTTTGTCACTGACTGTATGCCCCAGCATTGTTTGAAATGGTTTGTTTGCACTATAAAACTGACTGAAAAGGTTCAGACTAGGCAGTCCTGAGTTCGAGCTCTCATCAGTGCAAAAATGCCCTAATGCTGCAATAGGCAAGGGCAGTAATAATCAAGGTTAACGGGGGTAATCTGGGGTGTTAAAAAGAACAGAAGTAATTAGTTTAAGTGAGCTGACAAGTAGGGTACTAACTTAGGATTAAACTAATACCAATGGGGAACAAGACACAAGGGTATGGGGGCTCAAAATGAATAAACAAATGAGCCCATAATTCTGGATTAAACAAAAACCAGGCGTGGGGAATAAAGGGAGCTGACACCAAGCATGCTTAGCATGGGCTAAAAGGGTATGGGCCTTCTGCCAATTGGCAGGCAGGGCAGCTCAGCTGTAATGCTGCATTTGGCCTATAAATAGGCCATTTGATAACTAAAACAGGGGCTGAAAGTTTAAGGGTCTTAGGCTGGATTTTTAGCTTTCAGAGAGAAAAAAAAACAAAAGGTTGGAAAATTTTTAGTCTAAAGAGAGGTCTAGTGAGTTCAAAGAAAACTGAAAAAACACAAGTTAGCTTCCAATAAACACTGCAACCAAACACTGCCTGAAAGTTGTATAAGAGTGCATATTGGTCAAGCTGTCTTGGCCAAGTTCTTGGTTTGCATTGGTTGAGCTGTTTCTGGTTATTCAATTGGTATTGTTACTGCATTGAATACTCTGTTGTTGCTGTTTGTTTCATCCTTCTTTTCTGGGTTCATTGGTTTGGTACTCGACTATTTGTTGGTCCTCTTTGTTCTGGGAAATATTGTTGGTCGTCTGAGGGTTGTGGAAAACATTTGGCTGGTTTGTTGCTGTGTTGTTGATGTTTACTTGCTGTTGATGTATTTGCTGCATACTACCCAGCTGATCACTCCTTTCTTCCTTTCCTTCCTATACCAGGTACACACCCAATACACTGTCAGATGTAGCTGGAAATTTGAGCATGAATGTAAATGAAAGACCTGAAGAATTTTGTTTATATACATAGTTTGCCCTTTTAAAATATCATGTAATGTAGGCAAATTTTATGCCTGTTTTGGATGTTGGAGATAGCCTTCAGGCCTGATAACTATCAATGAATGTTAGTTGAATGTTATATTGTGCATATAGGATGGTGATAAGAGTATGCTTAAGGCAACAGGATGTATTTCAGATTTAGTGCAATAGTGTAGTATAAGCATGTAATGCATGCCAAGCCTAAAATTCGTACACTAAATGAGTTCTCTCCTTTCAAGTAAATTGCTATATATAACTCTTAAAACCATGTCTTAAGATCAGGAACACGAATTCAGGGCCTCAACCTCACAATGGTCGAGTTCAGGCCAAAACAGGCCAAGCCAGCCTGCTTCGAACAAGCAGTGGTCCAGGTCTGGCCAATCACACTGGGCTGGATTTGGGCCTGCGATTACTTGTTCGGACAGCCTCATTTCTGATTTTAGGCATTTCTGAATGTTGTTACAAACAACTTGCAAGCATGTAATTAATTAGGACTATCTACTGTTTTCAATTGATAAGGACAAACGCGATAAGAAACGTAGTTGCTATAGGATATCCTTTTAAAATAAGAACGAGATGAGCCTCGATGAAAATAAACAAAACGTGCATATGCGGGGCCCTTGTTAAATGTATATTATTGAAGCATTTAGTTTCCAGGACGGGTTGCTTAGCAAATCTCACAATCCTCCTAAAATAACAACACGTTAGTCTCTTTAGGATACGCTTTAATAAACCTTACCTTCTTAAACTCGGGTGCACATTTATGTGACCCAAATCCAAATCTCGACGGATTCGAAATGTATTTCTAATCACGGGTACATTGATTGTGACGTGGTTCGAGATGCGTGTCCATGACGTTGTAAATCCATTTAAAAAAAAAAAAAAAAAAAAAAGAATGAGACGAGCCTCGCCAAATAAAATACAAATTGCGGGGCCCTCAGTAAATATTTGCTTTAAAAATTGTTTAGACTTCGGGATGGACCGTTTAGTAAAATTCCACGGTCCTACCCAAAATAAATACGCTAGTCGCTTTAGGCGCGCCTTTAATAATTTAATTTCCTTAAACTCGGGTGCACATTGATGTGACCCAAATCCAAATCTCAACGGAGTCAAAGTGTGTCGACGACCACGGGTACATTGATTGTGACGCGGTTCGAGATACATTTTCACAACGTTGCAATTCTTGATAAAAACAGTAAATGATAAAAGCGGTTAAAAGTTAAATTTTGCACATAGGTTCACACTTGTATAAAATCAGGTAAATAAGCCGAATATAACAGTTGAGCGACCGTGCTAGAACCACGGAACTCGGGAATGCCTAACACCTTCTCCCGGGTTAACAGAATTCCTTATCCGGATTTCTGGTACGCAGACTGTAATATGGAGTCATTCTTTTCCTCGATTCGGGATTAAAATTGGTGACTTGGGACACCCTAAATCTCCCAAGTGGCGACTCTGAAATAATTAAACCAATCCCGTTTCGATTGTCCTTTAATTGGAAAAACTCCCCCTGCGCCCCCTCGGGCGCGGAAAGAGGAGGTGTGACAGCTCTGGCGACTCTGCTGGGGATCATGACCCAGAACCACTGGTTCAGGGTTAAGAATTCGAGCTTAAAATAATTGTTATTATTTGGCTTTATTTATTATCTGATTATTACATGTTTTGAGCCTAATGTGCTAAATGCTGCTTTTACCGCTTTGATATTATTTGAACTGTATATAAACTGTGCCGAAACCTTTCTCTTCTTACCTCCGGGGATGTGCTTACTGGTTGAGACTCCCTATTCTGTTAGTGTCATACCCCAAATAAAAGAGGTTCGGAAAGTTTCTAAGCCGGCTGGCCTTTTGGTTCCCGGAAAGGAGCTCCTTCCTCAACTCGAGTTGTCCGCTCGGGTACACTGTCTAGAACACCGACCCAGGTTTTGAACATAGAATAACGTGACTTCATGCCGGATCCCTAGTAGGAACGCTTATTTGCATCACGTTGCATATGACTTAGGGGACTCAACACAGGGGTTGGGTCCGTCTAGGACTAGCAACCTGATATGAAAAGACCATTCTGGTGCATCCCACTGTTCTCCGTGCATTTATTTGTCTCATACCCGCATGCTGACCGGTGTTTTGATATTTGGAATATTGTGAAAAAAAAAAAGGGAAATAACGGTTGGGAATTGATTTTGAAAAAAAAACAAATACTGTCAAAACTCGGCCAAAATTTTGAAAAGTCGTTGTTCTATCTTTCATAATAAAATTATATCAATAGAAATATAGAGTTGTCTTATCATAAAAATCAAAAAAAATCTTATTTTTAAAATTGTTTTTTTATAATAATAAAAAAAAAAAGTCTTGTGTTGTCTTTACTTTTATCATTTGTTACAAATATATGTATATATATATATGAAAAATTCGAAAGTTTTGCTTTATTTCAAAATGTATATATCTTTACTTATGGTAAAAGTATTTATCTTGTTATAAGTCTAGAAAAGTCCTTTCAGGCTCCCAGTTTTTCGAAAAAAAAAAATATAATAAATAAATAAATAAATAAACAATAAAAATAATAATAATATATATTGACTTCTTTAGAAAGTTTTATATATATATACATGAAAATTCAAAATTCAAAAAAAATCGCATATGTTTTTGCTTTTAGCAGGATAAGTGTCGTTTGTTAAAATCTTATTAATAAATGTGCAGAATGAGCACGATTCCGAATGAACCATTTTCAATCATGAATAAAATTCCCCTCCAATTGCGGCTCTGGTGGAATGATTTGGGCAAAGAGGGGCATGACGAAATCAAGAAGTATCTGAAAGGCCTCACGAGTTTGTTGGATATCAGGCCACGAGGAGATATCATAAGGGCACTAGTCCCCCACTGGGATCCTGCGCACAATGTCTTCCGCTTCTCAGATTTCGAACTTACCCCAACTTTAGAAGAAATAGCAGGGTATATCGGCAGCGCTGAGACTCCTTTGAGGCACAAATATCTGATTGCTCCGAGAGCTGTGGCAGTACACCGGTTCCTGGACTCCTTAAAGATAGTCAGAACAATTCATAACCCTGACTTGGCAAAAGGTTTTTGCAGCATGAGTTTCATATATCAAAGATATGGTCACATAGGAGGATTCGACAAGCCAGAAAACCAGTTGTGCAGCAAAGGTAATCGCCAGAAGTGGGAAGAACATAGACGAATTGCTTTCATGATAACTTTCTTAGGACTACTAGTATTCCCAAGAAAAGATGGGAATATTGACATAAAGATAGCAGGGGTCGTCAGTACGTTGCTCACACAGAGTGATAGTACGTTGGCGCCCATGATAGTAGCTGATATATTCCGGGCACTCACTTCTTGCAAAGCCGGAGGAAGCTTTTTCGAGGGTTGCAATTTGTTGTTGCAAATGTGGATGACCGAACACCTATGTCACCGAGCCCCGTTTCTGAGCCATGGATCCGCAGGAAAGACCTGCATAGAGGAGTTCTATACCAGAGTTAATGAAACCTACCTGCCAGAAGGAGTCACAGCATGGACCTCATATTTCCATACCCTCAACGCCAGTCAAATACAATGGGCGCTAGGATGGTTATCAATCGACGAAGTCATATACATGCCAGCAGCTAGGCCCCATTTCCTCTTAATGGGACTTAAGAGCATTCAACCATACGCACCACATCGGGTTTTAAGGCAACTTGGGAGGTATCAGATAGTGCCGAAAAACGAGGATCTGAGCATCCAGGTAATCGAGATCAGTCCCGACGGCCAGTTTCCTGAAGCAAGGGTTCGTCAAATTTGGAGCCAATGTCAATACTTAGAAGCAAATACTTGTGTAATGAATCAGGCAAAAGGGGAAGTTTCGCCCGGGTATCAGGCCTGGTACAAAGGGGAGACATCATCTGGAAGACCGACCAAAAGACCTCACCTGCAAGAATTTGTCAAATCTTCACAAGAACAGTGGGGCTGGTTGGCCAAAGAGCAGGAATATCTCGTCAAAGCAGGCAAACTGAAGCAACAAGTTCAGGATATGAGGTTTGAGTGCCAATTACAGTCTGCCGCCCACGAGGGAGAAAGGAACAAGTTAATCAGAGAAGGCGAGGTCCTCAAAGCTCAGATCCGGAGAATGAAAAAAGAGGCTAATAGCCAGCTGAGAAGCCGGGCAGATAAAAGATTGATAGCAGGGTTAAAGGATCAGGTTGCGAAATGCCAGAAAGATTTGGAAAAAGCCAGGGCCAGCACGGCAAAATTGCGAACCAAGTGGGCAAACGGTGCGATGGCTCGGAGGCAGCACCTGCAACAAGTCATAAGGGAGTATGAATTGAGCATCGGGACCTTAAAGGAAACGAATGCCTCTCTTCGAGAAAGGATCCTCAAGCAAACACGAAATGCCCAAGCCGACAGAAGGCAATGTTACGATGCAATGAACAGAATGGAACGACAAATGGAGATATTCCAGGATCAGCTTGCCAACAACGCGCAAACACTGGGATTGAAGAACCGACAGATAAGGCATTTGTTCGCAGAAAGGGACAACATTCGAGGAAGGATCGACGAGATTGGGCATTACATCTACGTGAGATGCCTGGCATGCGAGCAAATGCCCCGGAAGACCCTCATTGTTTCCATCATGGGTTGCGTTCACCGAATCATGAATGAGTTGAAAGGTCTGCAGAGAGACCTCACACCAAGGGCCGCGGAAAGGCCGAATGATGCCTCGCGGGCCCCTAAGTTGGAAAATTAATCTTTGGTTGAGTTTTGTTTATTTGGTTTTGTTGTTTTTCCATATGTTGTTTTCTTTTCTTTTAGTCAAAACGGCTTAAGAACTGTGGAGTCCTGTACTATTGCTATTCCTTGCTTGAAGTAATTTGTAATAGCAAAATTTTGAGAATGAATTTAACGATTTCACAAGAATTTTGTGTTTCTTTACTTTAAGGCAGAACTACGCCTGGTCTGATTCACGCGGGGACGTGATACGTAGGCAATCCCCATAAGATTCGACCGCTTTTAATAAATAAAAATAAAAATACAAAATAAAACACAGGGTTTCCCAAAGTACTTTAAAAATGGATGAATGAGCAAACCGGGATGACGTATGTTGTTTGAGGCAAGGCATGTAGAAACGATTAATTGCCTAGGTGCATTGCATCCTCTATGTGTTATGATCAAATCTGTTAAGCTCTAACACTAACAAAGTTTGTTGTTGTCTGATACCAGACAGTTAGTTGTTAAAGAATTCTGGCAACACATTCATACCAAACCAGATCCAAAGGACCGGTAGCAACAAGCATGACCACTTCTGAGAATAGTAATGAGGAAGAAAGGCCGATGAGCCAGTTGCTAAAAGAGGCAATGGAAAAGATTGAGAGGATGGGACTGGAGATGCATGCCATGCAGCTAGCCCTGGCCAAAACGCAAAAGAGCCCTGAGACACTGGGACACGTACCGGAGTACCCTCACTCTGGCCCTTCCACAAGCCGCCCAAACCCCCTCTATCATCAAGAGAGAAGCCCTCATGATTCCCAAGCTCCACCACCCCACCAACCTCTCCCAACATCCAATATTCCCATTTTTGTGGGACCTGCATCAGCCCCTTTGCAGCGAACGACCAGTGAGCCATTGTTTCAGGCTCACGATACACAGTACTATCCCCCTGAGCCTACATTCCACGCACCGGAACCACAGGTTTACAATCCCCATTTGGAAGTACCGGCAGAGGTTGAGAAGCCTGTTAAGGCCCCAGAACAGGATGAAGTGTTAAGAAAGTTCAAAAGCCTGGAGCAATCCTTCAGAAACTTGCACGGGCTGGGCAATCAAGTCAGCGTGGCATACAAAGATCTGTGCCCTTTCCCAGATGTCCAACTCCCGGCTGGGTTCAAGATGCCCAAGTTTGATTTATATGAAGGGCACGGTGATCCCATGGCACATTTGCGGGGGTTCTGTAGCAAAATGAGAGGGGCAGGAGGCAAGGATGAGCTTTTGATAGCTTACTTCGGCCAAAGTCTGAGCGGATCTGCGCTGGAATGGTATACCAGGCAGGATTTCAGCAGGTGGTACACGTGGGATGATCTGGCACAGGCTTTTGCAGGTCATTTCCAGTACAATCTAGAGATAGTCCCTGACCGTCTCACGTTATTGAGGACTGGGAAGAAACCCGGGGAAAGTTTTCGCGAGTTCGGGTTCCGTTGGAGAGAACAAGCAGCTAGGGTCGATCCTCCCATGAGAGAGGGAGAAATGGTAGACTACTTTTTGCAGACGTTGGATCCAACCTACTTTGGTCACTTGGTGACAACGGTTGGAAAATCTTTCAACGAGGTGGTCAAAATAGGGGTCATGATAGAAGAAGGTTTGAGGTCGGACAAGATCTTAAACTATTCGGCACTTAAGGCCACAACCCAGGCTATTCAAAGCGGCACGGGAGGTGCGCTAAGAAGAAAGAAAGAAGAGGTTGCCACGATCGAGGCAGGCAGTTGGTCCAGGGCTGGCAGGCCACACTACAACCAACCCAGGCCTCACAGGTCAAACTACCCATACAACCCACCACAAAATTTCTATCCACCTCGAGAACCACATTGTTCCGTACACCAAGCCCAGGTATACACTCAGCCTCAGGTTCGCCCACAATGGCGCGCACCGGCTCCCCAGAACATATATGCACCACCACAAAACACTTACCCTCCACCAAGGGCATATAGAAATCCTTCGGGGGCAGGTTTCCGGGGAAATCCAGATGCCAGAAATGATAGGTTGCGGAAACAAAGAACCTTCACCGAACTGGGAGAAACCTACACCGCTGTGTTCCACAAGCTGCGGCAATTAGGTTTGGTTAGTCCCGTCCATACTCGGGAACCAAATCCCCCGCCTCAGAATTTGGATCGTTCAATCAGTTGTGAATACTGTTCAGGGATGCTCGGGCACGATACCGAGAAGTGTTGGAAGTTAAGGCATGCCATACAGGATCTTATTGACACCAATAAGATCGAGGTCCAGACACCGGAGACTCCTAACATCAACCAAAATCCACTGCCAGCGCACCACGAAGCTCACATGATTGAGTTGGTGTGTGAGGGAGGTGAATTAAGAAAACCCTCACAAACAGTGATGATGATCCAAGCTGCCCCAAAAGAAGTCTTAACCGGGGGAGGAACAAATGTACAGTCGCAGGGAGAAGGTGTCAGGCCGGTAGTATTATGGGGGAAGAACCCGTCCGTCATAGCAAGCAAACCCGAGCCAAGCAAGTTGGTAATACCAGGGATCCTGCCCACACCGGCGGTCGTGTTGAAAGGGGTATGTAGAGAACGGGTAACCATAAAGCCGGTGGTCCAACTGCCAATGCTTGACAGCAGGGCTGTCCCCTGGAAATATGAAAAAGCAGTGGTGACATACCAAGGAAAACAGGTGGAAGAAGTCAGTTGTGAAGCGCAAGGGCTGACTCGATCAGGTCGATGCTTTGCTCCGGTGGAGTTAAGAAAAATAAACCCAGTGGCAACCAAGAAGCCAGTGTCAGAAGAAGAAGCTGAAGACTTCCTGAGGAAGATGAAAGTACAAGACTATTCTGTGGTTGAGCAGCTGAGAAAAACACCTGCCCAGATCTCACTATTGTCATTACTCCTCCATTCCGAGGAACATCGTCGGGCCCTGTTAAAGATATTGAACGAGGCTCATGTACCCAGTGAGATTTCTGTAAACCACCTGGAAACCATTGCTAGCAAGATTTTCGAGGTGAACAGAGTGACATTCTCAGATGATGACCTGCCGGTGGAAGGTACGGAGCACAACAGAGCTCTATACCTAGCTGTCAAATGTGAAGACTCGGTGGTAACCCGAGTATTGGTGGATAACGGCTCAAGCGCCAATATTTGTCCATTATCCACCCTGGACCAGTTAAAGATTGACCGTGGAAGAATCCGGGAGAATAGCATCTGTGTCCGAGGGTTTGACGGAAACGGAACAGCCACTGTGGGGGATGTTGTACTTGAACTAACCATTGGCCCGGTCCTGTTTACCATGGAATTCCAGGTGTTGGACGCCACGGTATCTTACAACTTGCTGTTAGGACGACCTTGGATTCATGCAGCCAAAGCGGTGCCTTCCACCCTACATCAGACAGTGAAGTTCGAGTGGGAAAGACAAGAGGTCGTGTTGCACGGTGAGGATACAACATGCACCATGGGCGGAACCATTGTGCCTTTCATAGAGACCACTGATGACAAGGGTCCTTGGGTCTACCAGATTCTCGATACAGGGTCGGCCAACAAAATCTCTGAAGGAGAAATCATCCCGCACCCTAGGGTAGCTGCCGCAACAGTCATGATGGTATCGGAGATGCTGGGTAATGGGTTTGTGCCGGGAAAAGGCCTGGGAGTTGAACTTCAAGGGATAGTCCAACCTGTCTCCCTTCCTAAGAATCTGGAAACTTTCGGGTTGGGGTTCAAACCAACCCCAGCAGACAGGAAGCAAGCGCGAAAAATGAAGAAGAGGGTCTGGTTTCTGCCTAAACCAGTACCACGCCTCTCGAGGTCTTTTGTTAAAGCTAGTGCCAAGGGGTCAGCGATCCCAAAGATTCAAGGACCTTTGATCGGCATAAATGAAGACCTGAATCAGAGTTTTGAGAGACTATTCGCGGATGTCAGTATGGTGGAAGCTGGAGAGGGTTCCAGCAGAGCAGAGATACAATTTGTGGGGCCTGAGGCCAAGACCAACAATTGGACGGTTACTCCTCTTCCTGTCCGAGGGGAGTCTTGGTAGTAGGCTTTGATTAATGTTTTGTTTGTTTGTTTGTTTGATCGGATTATCCAAGGGTGTAATCCCAATTTTACTTTCGTTTCGTAAAAGTGTGAACCCTTTTTATCCTGCAAATTTAATAAAGTTCTTTTCTTTTGTCCCATTTTAATTTCTGGTTTTGTCCTTTTTCTTTCTGAACAGTTCTCTTTTTACTGGTCCTAATGACATGGCATGCACAGCGGATCTTCGACCTAGTCTAATAAATCAATCTGAATCTGACTCAACAATGCAAGAGGTCGTTTGTGATAATGAATCCGAATGTGACGAAGGAGAAGCCTTCGAAGAAATAAATCGAGAACTGTGCCAATTTGAAGAGAAACCCAAGCCTAACCTAAATGACACTGAGGCTGTGAACCTAGGAGACGCTGATATCATCCAAGAGACCAAAATTAGCATCCACATTGAGCCAAATGTCAAAGCAGAATTGATCAAAACTCTCAGGGAATTCAAAGATGTTTTTGCATGGTCATATGATGATATGCCTGGATTGAGCACCAATTTAGTGGTTCACAAATTGCCCACTGACCCGGCATACCCTCCGGTCAAGCAAAAACTAAGGAAATTTAAAACAGAAATGAGTGTAAAGATCAAAGAAGAAGTGATTAAGCAGTTGCAATCGAAGGTCATTCGGGTCACTCGGTATCCCGAGTGGCTGGCCAATGTGGTACCAGTCCCAAAGAAGGACGGAAAAATCAGGGTGTGCGTCGACTACCGCAACCTCAACAAAGCGAGTCCCAAGGACAATTTCCCGTTACCCAACATTCATATCTTGATCGATAACTGCGCTGGGCGCGAGATCGGATCCTTTGTGGATTGCTATGCGGGATATCATCAGATCCTAATGGACGAAGAGGATGCTGAGAAGACAGCATTTATTACGCCATGGGGAACCTACTGCTATCGGGTAATGCCGTTCGGTTTAAAGAACGCTGGGGCAACGTACATGCGAGCAATGACTGCTGTGTTTCATGACATGATACACAAAGAAATAGAGGTGTACGTCGATGATGTGATCATCAAATCTTGGCGTCAGGAGGACCATGTGGCAGACCTAAGGAGATTTTTCCAAAGACTCCGGAGGTATGATATCAAGCTTAACCCGGCCAAATGCGCATTCGGGGTTCCATCAGGAAAGTTGCTAGGATTCATCGTCAGTCGACGGGGGATTGAGTTAGACCCATCCAAAATTGAATCCATCCGAGACTTGCCACCGCCAAGGAACAAAACAGAGGTAATGAGTTTGCTGGGTAGACTCAATTACATCAGCAGGTTCATCGCTCAACTCACAGCAACTTGTGAGCCCATATTTCGGCTACTGAGAAAGGATGCTGCAGAAGGTTGGACGACAGAGTGTCAAGAGGCTTTCGACCAAATCAAAGGGTATCTGTCTAATCCACCCGTGTTGGTCCCACCTAAGCCCGGGAAACCCCTAATCCTTTACCTGACAGTCTTGGAAAATTCATTTGGTTGTGTACTGGGGCAACATGATGACACAGGAAGGAAGGAGCAGGCCATCTACTATCTTAGCAAGAAATTCACAGTGCATGAGGTCAAGTACACTCAACTCGAGAAAACATGCTGCGCCCTGACTTGGGTAGCTCAGAAGTTGAAGCACTACCTGTCTTCATATACTACTTATCTCATATCCCGCTTGGACCCATTGAAGTATATCTTTCAGAAACCTATGCCCACGGGAAGGTTGGCAAAGTGGCAAATTCTGCTCACAGAGTTCGATATCATCTACGTAACGAGGACGGCCATGAAAGCCCAGGCACTGGCAGACCATTTGGCAGAGAATCCCGTTGACGAAAAATACGAGCCTTTAAGAACGTATTTTCCTGACGAAGAGGTGATGCATACAAATGAGTTGGAATTACCCGAGGAACCGGGTTGGAAGCTTTTCTTTGATGGAGCGGCAAATGCAAAAGGGGTTGGAATAGGGGCAGTACTCATTTCTGAAACAGGACGGCATTATCCTGTTACGGCCCAACTACGCTTCTATTGCACCAACAATATGGCCGAATATGAGGCTTGCATTCTGGGTCTGCGCTTGGCTGCTGACATGGGTGTCCAAGACGTCTTGGTCTTGGGAGACTCGGACCTCTTGGTACATCAAATTCAGGGTGAATGGGAAACACGAGATCTAAAGCTCATACCATACCGACAATGCTTGCATGATCTGAGCAAGCAATTTCGATCGGTGAAGTTCAAACACATCCCGAGAGTTCACAATGAGGTTGCAGATGCCTTAGCCACCTTAGCATCAATGTTGCACCACCCTGACAAGATGTATGTTGATCCTCTGCATATCCAAGTCCGTGATCAGCACGCCTACTGCAATACCGTAGAAGAAGAAGCAGATGGCGAACCCTGGTTTCATGATATCAAGGAATACCTCAGAATGGGGATATATCCAGAACATGCCTCGGGAGACCAAAAAAGAGCCCTTCGGCGTTTGTCGAATGGTTTCTTCCTCAGTGGAGGAGTATTGTACAAAAGAACCCCGGATTTGGGATTGTTGAGATGCGTAGATGCCAGTCAAGCAATGACGGTCATGGAAGAGGTACATGCGGGAGTTTGCGGACCACACATGAGCGGATACGTATTGGCGAGAAAGATCCTTCGAACAGGGTGTTATTGGCTAACCATGGAACACGACTGTATCACTTTCGTAAGGAAATGCCATCAGTGCCAGATACACGGAGATTTGATTCATTCTCCGCCAACAGAGTTACATACAATGTCAGCACCTTGGCCGTTTGTGGCCTGGGGCATGGATGTCATTGGGCCTATCGAGCCAGCAGCGTCCAACGGTCACAGGTTCATTCTAGTGACCATTGATTACTTCACCAAATGGGTTGAGGCTAAAACCTTCAAATCGGTAACCAAGAAGGCGGTGGTGGACTTTGTTCACTCCCATATCATCTGCAGATTTGGGATCCCAAAAGTGATCATTACGGATAACGGTGCGAATCTTAATAGCAGCCTGATGAGAGAGGTGTGCCAACAATTCAAGATTACACACCGCAATTCCACCCCATATCGTCCCAAGGCGAATGGAGCAGTCGAAGCAGCCAATAAGAATATCAAGAAGATACTACGAAAAATGGTGGAAGGGTCCAGACAATGGCACGAGAAATTACCCTTTGCTTTGTTAGGGTACCGCACTACCGTCCGGACCTCCATAGGCACAACTCCTTATTTGTTGGTGTATGGAACTGAGGCCGTGATACCAGCGGAGGTCGAAATTCCATCCCTCCGAATTGTCGCTGAAGCCGGGATTGATGATGATGAATGGGTAAAAGCTCGATTGGAACAGTTGAGCCTAATAGATGAGAAAAGATTGGCAGCAGTGTGCCATGGTCAACTGTATCAGAAGAGAATGGCAAGAGCATATAACAAGAAGGTGCGCCCCAGGAAGTTTGAGGTAGGGCAGCAGGTGTTAAAGAAGATCCTCCCACATCAGGTCGAAGCAAAAGGCAAATTCGCCCCAAATTGGCAAGGGCCTTATATCGTGACCAGAGTATTGTCCAACGGCGCTCTGTGTTTGACAGATATCGAAGGTAGATGTGTCGACATGGCTATCAATTCAGATGCAGTCAAGAGATATTATGCGTAATTTCTTTAATTATGGCAATTTTTGGTTTATTTGTTTGTATTTGGCATTTGATGGATAATGAGATGACGGAGGCAATTCTTTCTTCTATCCAAACACTGTTTAACCCTTGCTTCCCCCTTTGAGCCTTAAGTAATTCTTTCATACCCCTCTTTTGGAATCACTAATGGAAAGGAAAAAAAAAAAAAAAAAAAAGAAGAAGAAAAAGAAGATGAAATCATAAAGAAATACAAAACCGTGGGAACTATGTTTGACCTGATTCCTCAAAGAGGATACGTAGGCGCCTCACGGCTCGGTCATGGTATGCATCATAATAAATATAGGATGCATAATGTACATAGTGTGCATAATAGACACAGCGTGCGTAATGCACGTAGCACAACATAAAAGTAAAAAATAAATAAATTCCCCAAGCAAGAAAACTGGGGCAGAAGTTATGTTTTAAGTTCCAACAAAGGTTTGATTCCAAAAGTTGTAGCACATCACCCTCCAAGTTGTTTTCATTTTTTTTAGCCTTCCTTCAATCCCACACCAAAACCAACATCGACATCCAAAAGACCTCCCGATCAATGTTCGAGAGATGCCAAATCCGGCAAATAAGGCCGAGAATGATACACCGATCCCCAGCAAAGAAAAGGATCGTAAGACTGGGAATGAGTTGATAGTCAAAAGAATCTCCAGAAGAGAGGATCATATCTACAACACCCCGATTCCTCGAAAAGAAATAAAATGAGAGAGTCTCATCGGTGAAAACCTTCACAGGCACCGAGAGGCGATGTAAGATGAGGGATATGAAATGAGAGAGTCTTATTGGTGAAAACCTTCACAGGCACCATAAGGCGCCGGGAGATGAGAGAAAAGAGAGAGTCTCATTAGTGAAAACCCCTCGAAGGGCACTATGAGGCGACAAGATAGAGCAGCAAAAGCTACCACATTCGCAACAAGATGAACATCCATTTATCATCCCCAGCAAGTCAGACCGTCGGACAAATCGATTGATACAAATAGACTAGGTCGGGAATCTACGGTGCATGTCATGATCACGGGGACCCGTTGTGTCATCCAGATAAGTTCTTTTGATTAGCTCCTCCCACAAAATATTGGTTCGCAAAGTTTTTCTCTTTTCCATATCTTTATTTTCTTTTCCTAAAAAGTGTCTTTAAAGGATTTTTCAAAGCTTACTACCAGAAACCGAAGGGAAATTCACCCAATGCAGGGTAATACAAACAGTCTTAAAAGGCCGGCCCCAGGCGATGCAGGGATTGTGCTCGGAAATGTTGGAAGAAGTAAGCTCCAAAGGGAGTGGTTTCGGGAGTTAGAAGCAGACTCCCACATCATGTGTTTTAAAAGAAAGCAGAAAAGGGGATAAATTGAAAACCAATCCCCAGCAGGCTAGAGACCCCCAACAGGCAACTTTGCCCGCCAACCAATTATGGGGACAAAGAGCAAGAAAAGGGGAAGAGAGAAAAATGGCTCGCCAGAAAGGCACCCTCTACCACCACGATTAAAACTGACTAAATCCTTTTGTCTTTTGCAGGAGAGCAAAGAATTGATGACGGCAACAAGATGCAATGCCATGGAAGTTACCAAAAACCGGGGCAGAAAATTTTCTGCCGATTGTCGAAAATTTTCTCGGAAGAACGGGGAAACAATTTCAATACATTTAAGTTCTAGGTCGCCCACCAGTATAATGCGGGAATACATTTAAGTTCTAGGTCGCCCACCAGTATAATGCGGGAATACATTTAAGTTCTAGGTCGCCCACCAGTATAATGCGGGAATACATTTAAGTTCTAGGTCGCCCACCAGTATAATGCGGGAATACATTTAAGTTCTAGGTCGCCCACCAGTATAATGCGGGAATACTTTTAAGTTCTAGGTCGCCCACCAGTATAATGCGGGAATACATTTAAGTTCTAGGTCGCCCACCAGTATAATGCGGGAATACTTTTAAGTTCTAGGTCGCCCACCAGTATAATGCGGGAATACTTTTAAGTTCTAGGTCGCCCACCAGTATAATGCGGGAATACATTTAAGTTCTAGGTCGCCCACCAGTATAATGCGGGAATACTTTTAAGTTCTAGGTCGCCCACCAGTATAATGCGGGAATACATTTAAGTTCTAGGTCGCCCACCAGTATAATGCGGGAATACATTTAAGTTCTAGGTCGCCCACCAGTATAATGCGGGAATACTTTTAAGTTCTAGGTCGCCCACCAGTATAATGCGGGAATACATTTAAGTTCTAGGTCGCCCACCAGTATAATGCGGGAATACATTTAAGTTCTAGGTCGCCCACCAGTATAATGCGGGAATACATTTAAGTTCTAGGTCGCCCACCAGTATAATGCGGGAATACTTTTAAGTTCTAGGTCGCCCACCAGTATAATGCGGGAATACATTTAAGTTCTAGGTCGCCCACCAGTATAATGCGGGAATACTTTTAAGTTCTAGGTCGCCCACCAGTATAATGCGGGAATACTTTTAAGTTCTAGGTCGCCCACCAGTATAATGCGGGAATACATTTAAGTTCTAGGTCGCCCACCAGTATAATGCGGGAATACTTTTAAGTTCTAGGTCGCCCACCAGTATAATGCGGGAATACTTTTAAGTTCTAGGTCGCCCACCAGTATAATGCGGGAATACTTTTAAGTTCTAGGTCGCCCACCAGTATAATGCGGGAATACATTTAAGTTCTAGGTCGCCCACCAGTATAATGCGGGAATACTTTTAAGTTCTAGGTCGCCCACCAGTATAATGCGGGAATACTTTTAAGTTCTAGGTCGCCCACCAGTATAATGCGGGAATACTTTTAAGTTCTAGGTCGCCCACCAGTATAATGCGGGAATACATTTAAGTTCTAGGTCGCCCACCAGTATAATGCGGGAATACATTTAAGTTCTAGGTCGCCCACCAGTATAATGCGGGAATACATTTAAGTTCTAGGTCGCCCACCAGTATAATGCGGGAATACATTTAAGTTCTAGGTCGCCCACCAGTATAATGCGGGAATACTTTTAAGTTCTAGGTCGCCCACCAGTATAATGCGGGAATACATTTAAGTTCTAGGTCGCCCACCAGTATAATGCGGGAATACATTTAAGTTCTAGGTCGCCCACCAGTATAATGCGGGAATACTTTTAAGTTCTAGGTCGCCCACCAGTATAATGCGGGAATACATTCAGCTCTAGATTTTGGAATCAGTCACCCCACCTGAAGACGGAAGGTTACAACAGAGATCCCCAAACGGGAAACAATAAAATCCCCAGCACCAAGAAGCAGACAACTGCAGAGGCAAGCGCACAGTTCGAAAGGAAAGAGGAACGCGTCTCAAAAGAAGCAGTTTGAGAACGCTGTGGCATGCCCAACATAACAATTCTGATGAAAAGCCATCCCACTGAAGAAACCATTGAAAGATTTAAAGAAGAAAGTCATATCCCCAGCGGGTCAAGCAAAGTGATGAAAACTGGCATTCAAACGTCAGCAAAGGACCAACATCATCTCCCAAAGTCACAAGATAAAGGCATCAGAGGAAAGCGATAGCCGACAAGAAAGCAAGGCAACAAGAACAAGTCGAAGATGGATGAGATTTCAGGATCCTCAGTTTAGCTTAGCTTCTTGTTTTTCCTTTTAGAGCAATGTAACAGGGAGATCGGTTGAGCAGTAGCATCCTACAGCAGCATACAACAGCGCACAACAACAGCAAGCAATACAGTCACATGGTAGTCCCAGCTACCAAAATTTCCCGAACTACATTGACCTGATTCCTGTTCAGCCCAGGATATGTAGGAAACCTCTGAAGCAAAGGTTCGGTCAAATCTTTTTCAAAAAATGCTTCACACGGAGTATTCAGAACGGGCAAAAATCGCTCGCTTATCTTTGCGCGAAAACCCTTCGTGTCTTCGTGCAAAGAGGGGCAGCTGTAAGCACGTGATTTTTGCTTCACGGACAATCGCTCCAAAAGAAAATAAAAATAGTGGCAAAAGGCTTCGCTGTACAATTTTTCGATCTTTCCGTGACATGTGTTGTTAGTCGTTTGTGAGTCTGTCCATTTTGCATCTAGTCATTATCAAACAAAAATACAAAAAATATATGTGGCGTTAAAAGAAAATTCAAAATATAAATATATGTGCATCGTCCGTTTTAGGTTGTGATTTAACTTATTTAAATATTTTTGTGATAATTATGTGGAAATGTTATAGTGTTGTTGATTTTAATTTTGCTATTTTATTATTAAAAGAAAAAAAAAAGAAAAAAAAAGAGAGTAAAAGAATGAGGGAAAACCGGTTTGGGCCCAAAAGAAATGAAATAAAACAGGCCCAAACCAGCACTCAGACCCAGTCCAAGTCCAGGCTTGCCCAGGTGCCTCCTGAAACGACGCCGTTTCGGGCAAATAAATCCAAGCCGTCCGTCCAGGCCAATCCAACGGTTCAGAATCCCTTTCAACAACCCGTGTTCAAACCCGACCCAATAACCAATCCGACCCAACCCCTCACTTAAACCAAACGACCTCGTTTAACTACCAAACGACCCCGTCCCCTTTCTCAACATCAGATCTAAGCCGTTGAGATCATCTGATCTAACGGCTCAGATCCGATCAACCTCACCATATATAAACCTTCCCTTTACCCCGCACCCCCTATCCGAACCCCCCTTCAGTCATCTCCTTCCCCAACCCCTTCTCATCCTCGAACCCTAGCAGCCGCCCCAGTATCCCTCGCCATTAAAGCCGGCGGCACGAACGCCGGTGGCCACCCCCTGAACACCCTAAGACCCCCTCACTCCCCTGAACACGAATCCACTAACCACGAACCTCGAATCATCTCCTATCGTCTCGAATCTGGATTTGAAGATTCGAGACAAAACTCGATCTACACCAAACCACCCCATCTTCATACCAGACACTCTCCTAACCTTCCTCGTGACCAAACCAAACTTGGTTTGGTCCGAATCTACCCACAACTCCCAAAAATCCAGATCTGGAAATCCAGACTTTTGAAACACATGCACCTGGGGAACCCGGCCAGTTTTGACATAGGTTTGAGGTCTAATAGACCTTAACCAAGGTGTTCTCATGTGAGAACACCCTGATTAAAGTTTGTTCGGCCTCAAAAGTTCGAAGTCAAGTTTGATTTGGGTCTGTTTGGCTTAAACGTTTTGGTAAGTTTTCCGTTCTTTTGTTTTATTTCCAAATAAGTTGTCAGCATGTCTCTTTGTGTTTGTTTGTTATTTTTTTTTGTTATTTTTCATCCAGATTTCTTTCATCTCTGTTAAAGACCTTTTATTTGGTCGTTTGTCTTCTATTTGTATTCTGAATGTACTCTGTGATGAACCTGTTCGATTAGATTGGTCGTCAAATGAATAAACTTATATAGGTTCCCAGTTATTGAACACGGAATTGTCTGATGCCCTTTAGATCCCTAAACGTATTGTTTATGTGAGCGATTGATTATTATCTGTTATAATTAGTATAGTCGACTCGATAAATATCGTCGGTTAGCTTTCTATAACTAATAAATCGAATGAGCTAATAAGGCCTCATGACTAACTGAGTTTTGTCACTGACTGTATGCCCCAGCATTGTTTGAAATGGTTTGTTTGCACTATAAAACTGACTGAAAAGGTTCAGACTAGGCAGTCCTGAGTTCGAGCTCTCATCAGTGCAAAAATGCCCTAATGCTGCAATAGGCAAGGGCAGTAATAATCAAGGTTAACGGGGGTAATCTGGGGTGTTAAAAAGAACAGAAGTAATTAGTTTAAGTGAGCTGACAAGTAGGGTACTAACTTAGGATTAAACTAATACCAATGGGGAACAAGACACAAGGGTATGGGGGCTCAAAATGAATAAACAAATGAGCCCATAATTCTGGATTAAACAAAAACCAGGCGTGGGGAATAAAGGGAGCTGACACCAAGCATGCTTAGCATGGGCTAAAAGGGTATGGGCCTTCTGCCAATTGGCAGGCAGGGCAGCTCAGCTGTAATGCTGCATTTGGCCTATAAATAGGCCATTTGATAACTAAAACAGGGGCTGAAAGTTTAAGGGTCTTAGGCTGGATTTTTAGCTTTCAGAGAGAAAAAAAAACAAAAGGTTGGAAAATTTTTAGTCTAAAGAGAGGTCTAGTGAGTTCAAAGAAAACTGAAAAAACACAAGTTAGCTTCCAATAAACACTGCAACCAAACACTGCCTGAAAGTTGTATAAGAGTGCATATTGGTCAAGCTGTCTTGGCCAAGTTCTTGGTTTGCATTGGTTGAGCTGTTTCTGGTTATTCAATTGGTATTGTTACTGCATTGAATACTCTGTTGTTGCTGTTTGTTTCATCCTTCTTTTCTGGGTTCATTGGTTTGGTACTCGACTATTTGTTGGTCCTCTTTGTTCTGGGAAATATTGTTGGTCGTCTGAGGGTTGTGGAAAACATTTGGCTGGTTTGTTGCTGTGTTGTTGATGTTTACTTGCTGTTGCTGTATTTGCTGCATACTACCCAGCTGATCACTCCTTTCTTCCTTTCCTTCCTATACCAGGTACACACCCAATACACTGTCAGATGTAGCTGGAAATTTGAGCATGAATGTAAATGAAAGACCTGAAGAATTTTGTTTATATACATAGTTTGCCCTTTTAAAATATCATGTAATGTAGGCAAATTTTATGCCTGTTTTGGATGTTGGAGATAGCCTTCAGGCCTGATAACTATCAATGAATGTTAGTTGAATGTTATATTGTGCATATAGGATGGTGATAAGAGTATGCTTAAGGCAACAGGATGTATTTCAGATTTAGTGCAATAGTGTAGTATAAGCATGTAATGCATGCCAAGCCTAAAATTCGTACACTAAATGAGTTCTCTCCTTTCAAGTAAATTGCTATATATAACTCTTAAAACCATGTCTTAAGATCAGGAACACGAATTCAGGGCCTCAACCTCACAATGGTCGAGTTCAGGCCAAAACAGGCCAAGCCAGCCTGCTTCGAACAAGCAGTGGTCCAGGTCTGGCCAATCACACTGGGCTGGATTTGGGCCTGCGATTACTTGTTCGGACAGCCTCATTTCTGATTTTAGGCATTTCTGAATGTTGTTACAAACAACTTGCAAGCATGTAATTAATTAGGACTATCTACTGTTTTCAATTGATAAGGACAAACGCGATAAGAAACGTAGTTGCTATAGGATATCCTTTTAAAATAAGAACGAGATGAGCCTCGATGAAAATAAACAAAACGTGCATATGCGGGGCCCTTGTTAAATGTATATTATTGAAGCATTTAGTTTCCAGGACGGGTTGCTTAGCAAATCTCACAATCCTCCTAAAATAACAACACGTTAGTCTCTTTAGGATACGCTTTAATAAACCTTACCTTCTTAAACTCGGGTGCACATTTATGTGACCCAAATCCAAATCTCGACGGATTCGAAATGTATTTCTAATCACGGGTACATTGATTGTGACGTGGTTCGAGATGCGTGTCCATGACGTTGTAAATCCATTTAAAAAAAAAAAAAAAAAAAAAAGAATGAGACGAGCCTCGCCAAATAAAATACAAATTGCGGGGCCCTCAGTAAATATTTGCTTTAAAAATTGTTTAGACTTCGGGATGGACCGTTTAGTAAAATTCCACGGTCCTACCCAAAATAAATACGCTAGTCGCTTTAGGCGCGCCTTTAATAATTTAATTTCCTTAAACTCGGGTGCACATTGATGTGACCCAAATCCAAATCTCAACGGAGTCAAAGTGTGTCGACGACCACGGGTACATTGATTGTGACGCGGTTCGAGATACATTTTCACAACGTTGCAATTCTTGATAAAAACAGTAAATGATAAAAGCGGTTAAAAGTTAAATTTTGCACATAGGTTCACACTTGTATAAAATCAGGTAAATAAGCCGAATATAACAGTTGAGCGACCGTGCTAGAACCACGGAACTCGGGAATGCCTAACACCTTCTCCCGGGTTAACAGAATTCCTTATCCGGATTTCTGGTACGCAGACTGTAATATGGAGTCATTCTTTTCCTCGATTCGGGATTAAAATTGGTGACTTGGGACACCCTAAATCTCCCAAGTGGCGACTCTGAAATAATTAAACCAATCCCGTTTCGATTGTCCTTTAATTGGAAAAACTCCCCCTGCGCCCCCTCGGGCGCGGAAAGAGGAGGTGTGACACTATGTATCAATTATAATCAATCAACATAAGAACTTCCTTTAATTAAGGAGTTCAAACTCAAACGGTAATGGACAACAATCAAGTTAAGGAAAGAGAATCAAGTAAACATCTTGTGTAAAGTAGGAAATTAGGGGTAAATACATAGGGGTTTAACTAAGGAAAGAAAATTTTAAAATATACGGTTAGCCCAAATAAGGCAAGAACACAGTAAATCAATTAGTACCTAGTAAATCAAGGAATCAGGGATTCGACATTACAAATGAACCAAGTCAGAAAGAGAGGAAAGATTTTAACTTAAGGAAAATCAATAGCGATCAATTAGACCTATTAAAAGGGATTCTGAATCAATCACAAGTTGGAAAGCCCTTTTACAGAAAGGTTCATCACATATAAAGAGCATACAGACACGTTAAGTATGAAAGAAAAAATTGTCATGCCATCGTAAAATCAGTGGAAAATCTAGTAACAGAATTTAGAAGAGTTTATCAAAAGGTCAGAATCATATGAAACTTCGAAATTGATCTAAAAGGGTTGGGGGTTTTGAAATAAGAACCCCAGTTTGGGCAAACCATAAAGCAAAGATGAGGGGGCCAGCAGTTGAATCGAAACATGTTCAAAGGTTTCTGAAAAGAACCGAAACTTCTAACACGCTTCTCGCAGCAACAGAACTCATGAATAGCATGTAAATACAAATAAAGCAACAGAGTAAAGACTAATTCGAAGCATGATGAGAAAAAACTGATAAGAACAATAGAAGGAAGCATGCTTAAGAAGATCCTTTTAAAAGAGGCTTAAACAAAGTTCAGTAGAAGGAAAAAATAGTAAGAGCACTTAAGAACACGATAGAAGAATACAGTGGGTGAAACACACCAGAACATGGTAGAAGAAAATAGTAGAACATAGTAGAAAAGCATACAAGGACATAATGTAGAAAGCACAATAGCAGATCATACAAAAACGGAATATAGAAAGCACGATATAGGAACATACGTGGTAGAAGGAAAACATAAGAACACAGTAGAGGCAAATACATACAAAGGAAAAGGAGAATACAGTCAGATAAACACTTGCGCATTTTCAGAAAACCCTAGATGGTAAAAGAGGCTTCGGAAAGTAATTTTTGAAAGAAAAGTTAGGGAAATCGTTTGAACACTCAAGTAGAGCATAGATACACAACAGATCTAAAAGAAAAATTGGGGAAAACCTCGATGGGTTAGGGTTTCAGAAGAACCCTAGAAAAAGCTTTGAAAAGGCCACCGATCTGAGTCGGAGAGGTCAGAATCAGGCTCAAAACACCATGGTATGTCGGAGCAAGGCCGGAGATGGTCGGAATCTTCGAATCGGTGAAGGTCTGAGTGAAGACCTTCGAGGTCTAGCCTCGAACTTTTGAGCATCAGGCATGCAAGAGCCGGAGGAGGTGAGTATAGGTTGTCCATGGCCTGAGAAACCATGGACTCTGGTGAAAACACGGTGGAATAAGGTAGGAGGAGGCTAGGGTTCCGAAGGAACTTGAGAGAGTTTTAGGATTCAAAGACAGCGTCGTTGTGCAAATGGGGTTAGGGTTATAGGGGTTAGGGGATTAAAAAGGAAAGGGCGAATCAGGGCCGTTAATCAAAACAATCAACGACCAGGATTTAAAGAAAATCCGGACGGGTCTGAAAATGGGTTAAGGGGTCGGGTAAAAATAAGAATTGGGTCATCCGAATTTGGGTTTGAAATTGGGTCACTTTTAGGCTAGAATTGAAATGTAATGGGGCTATAATTGAAATGAACTGGGGCTACATGATAAATAGCCAGTTTTACCCCTTTTATTTATAAAAATAGCAAAAATGATTTTAAAAACTAATTAAAAGCACAGAGCTAATTAATAATATATAAACATTAATCTAAAAATTCTGAAAATGATTTTATGATTGCAAAATGCTATTAATCGTAATATAGGCCATAATTGCAATTTTATCTAATTTAGCTTAAAAATATCAAATGAATTTGTAAAAATATGAAAAAATCACGTTAATTATATTTTGGTGTAAATATGAGGATTATTCACCAAAATGATAATTTCAGAAATAATTATTGGATTTTGTACTGTTAAAATAGACAATAAATTAGTTTTGAAAATCTTTAAAAATTTGGAAAAATACCAAAATACTTGGGCATGCTTATATATGCATACACATGCTATTTTGAAAGTATTTTGAGTATATAAAATATATAGGAAAAAAATTGGCTCTCATATCTACCCCTTTTTGCATACATAGTTATTTCATACATAGTTGGCTCTCCTATAGGCAGGTTATCTACCCCTTTTTGCATACATAGTTATTTCCCCCCCCCCTCACTAGCCATCCCCAATAGTTTATTATAGTCCAGAAAAAAATAAAGTAAGGAAAATACATCAGAAGTTGAAAATTACAACCAAGGAGAGCCTGATTCAGACTTCATATCTGAAGTATGAAGTAAACCAACTCCAAGAGATCATATTTCAAAGTCTTTCTCCTATTTGGGGTGTGTCAGAGTTCCCTAAGAGTTTCATATGAACTCCGGGCAGTGCTTACACCCAAATGTATCACGGATTAAGACATGGTACAGTGTGAAAGGGTCAGCCCTCAAGTGTCCAAGTTCAGAGGGAGCTCGAGGTCCCAAGGCAAGGCTCACAAGAGGGGGGCAGAGCTTAGGGACTAAGAGAGAGTGCAAGTGCAGAAGTAGGATTCTGAAAGGGGAAAAGGGAAAAAGGAAGCAGCTCACATCATTACACATAAGGGTATAGGGGAATGGGAAGTTGCAAGAGGCAACAGAAAAGCGGGCTGAAGGGCATACCCAGCAATTGGAGATGCTGGAACACCCTCTGGCTTGTTTGCTTAGAGGTCAAGATCCCAGTAGTTTAAACTTAACTCATGGACAACAACTTACATTGCCATGCCATAAGTCACCACTCAAAACACATAGGGGTGATAGAGGAATGGGGGTTCATAACAAAACACACATAAGGAAATCAACATGCTATTTTAAGTGCTGAGATACACAGAAATAGCAGATGAACATGGATACAAAAGCAGTAATTACACATTGTTGTGGTGCTAAAAATTAAATCAGGACATACCAGTTTTCAGGGAAACAAGTAAAGGAAAACAGTAAGTCTTGTAAAATAGGCCACAGTGCAGTCAAGAAGAGAATATTATTAAGAGAGAGTGTGAGTTCAGAAGGATTCTGATGTTGTAGTGTGTGAAGAGGGTCGTGCATTTTATAGTGTAAAAATCAGGCAGAAATAAGGCAAGAAAAACAGTTAAGGAACTGATTGTCAATCAATTACATAAGGCTTCCCTTAATTAAGGGATTCAGATTCAAACGGGTGAAAACCATTTAAGGAAAGAAATTGAGTAAGCACTTTGTGCACAACATGCAATCAGGGGCAAATGCATAAAAAGTTATTTAACGACAAGGTTTTGAAATACACGGTTTGTGCAAATAAGGTAAGCAAATCAATTAACAAACAGTAAATCAAAAGAGTCTGAGATTTTGCATGAATGAACCGAGTCAAAAAAGATGAAGAAGGGTTTTAACTTAGGCCGAGTAACAGGGAGAATCAACAAACAATGGAAAGAAATCAATCGAGCCATATTCAGAAGGAAGTTTGCACTAATTGCAAATTTGAAAACCATTTAGAGGAAAATTCATCATATATAAGGAGCATGTGAGCATGAAAGAAGACTGTCGTGTAAATCAGTAGAAAAAATCCAGTGTAGAAGAGTTTAGCAAAAAGTTCAGCATTGTATGAAAACAAAGATATCCAAACTCAGTTCAGAGACTCAAAGTCATTCTGAAAGATTTAAGGGTTCTAAAATAAATCCCTAGTTCAATCAAACCTTGGCAGAACCCCCAAATTCTAGGGTTTCCACCTTGAATCAAGTGTAGAGATGAGGAGGCAAGTAGTCAAATCGAAACATGTTTAGAGGTTTTAGAAAAGAACTGAAACTTCTAACCTGCTTCCTCCAACAACAGAACTCATGAATAGCATGTAAATACAGTAGAGGGGTTCAAGGCAAACAGAGTAAAGAAACTAATTCGAAACATGATGAGAAAAGACTAATAAGAACAGTAGAAGAAAGCATGCTTAAGAAGATCCCTTTAAAAGAAACTTAAACAAAGTTCAATAGAAGAAAAATAGTAAGAACACTTAAGAACACGGTAGAAGAATACAGTAGGCGAAACATACCAGAACATAGTAGAAGAAAATAGCAGGGCATAGTAGAAAAGCATACAAGAGCATAGTATAGAAAGCACAGTAGAAGAACATACAAGAACGGAACATAGAAAGCACAGTAGAAGAACATACATGGTAGAAGGAAAACATAGAACACAGTAGAGGCAAATACACAAAAAAAAGGAAAACAAAGTCAGAGAAACACTTAAGCATTTTCAGAAAATCCTAAATCATAAAAGAAAGACTTTGAAAAGTAATTTTCGAAAGAAAAGTTAGGGAGATCGTTTGAAAACTCAAAGAGAACACAGATACATAACGGATCTAAAGAGATCAGAGAAAACCTCGAAGGGTTAGGGTTTCAGAAAAACCCTAGTAGGCTTTGAAAAGGTCATCGATCTAAGTCGGAGAAGTCGGAACCAGGCTCAAAACACCATGGTACGCCGGAGCAAGGCCGACAATGACTCTGGAACCTTGAATCGGTAGAGGTCTGGGTATAAACCTTCGAGTCCAGGCCTTGAATCTTCATAGATCAGGCGTGTAAGAGCAACATGAGGTAGGTATAAGACTCTCATAGCCTTGGAAGCCATGGATTCCGGTGGCTTTTAGGGTGGAAACGGTGAGAGGTGGCTAGGGTTCTGAGAAGACTCGAGAGAGTTTGAGAGAGTGCAGGGTTTCAGAGGCGGCTAGAGTTGTGAAATGGTTAGGGTTAGGGGAGGTCGGGATTAGAAAAGGAAAGGGTATTTGGTGGCCGTTGATCATTTTGATCAACGGCCTGGATTAATTGAGTAGTTGGGGCGGTTTAACAGGGTTGGGTTTGGGTCGGTTCAAACAGGGATTGGGTCAGGGTAATTGGGTTTAAAATTGGGTTGAATTGGAGGCTCAAATAAGGCTAAAATTGAAATAAATGGGGCTAACATTTAAATAGCTATTTTCCCTTATTTATTTTCTAAAAAATAGTAAAATAATTTTTGTAAATAAATTAAAGGTACTAAAATGATTAATAATATGTAATTATCAAATTAAAAATATTGGAGTTAATTTTATAATTATAAAAACAATTAAATCTTAAAATAGGCTAATATCGCAATTATACGCAATTTAGCTTTAGAAATACTAAACAAATTTGTAAAAATATGCAAAAATTATTACAGCTATATTTTAATATAATTATGAGAATACAATGAGTGAATCACCTAAAATGATAATTTTGGGTTTAATTATTGGTTTTTTCTTGATAAAATAGGGTAATAAATAGATTTAAAAATATATAAAAATTAAGAGAAAAATAGTAAACCTTGGGACATACTTATATATCATATACCTGCTATTTTGAAAGTATTTTGCATAAAAAAATATACAGGAAAAAATTGGGTATCAACAGTTGCCTTTTTTTACTCGGGAAGGATGAAAGAGTTATCGCGTAAAAATATGATGGCCAATTTTGACCGAATGGAATGGTTTGAAGAATTTGACCGAGCTCTGGCTCTTGAGCTACCTATATATCCCTAGTTTTATAGGAATCAGGTCATATGTAGTCCAGGATCCGTCGGCGAAATATGTCGATGGAGATTTTCTAAGACGGACGCGATATTTGGGTTAGGATGGATGGTTGAAGTCTAATAGGGCTGCGGGAACTGGAGCGGGATTTCTCCTACTGAGACAGCCGTTTCTCACTGGTTTACCAGCAAATGAACTATACGTTGTGCGGAAATTTAAACATGATGCAAGTTCCCGTCGGACCATGAAATATTGTCTTTGGACGGTTAGGATGACGTTCTCAGACCATGATGTCCTGGGCCATGAAGCGTATAATAAGGATTTGCATGCCATGAAATGGTGATCTCGGGCTATGAGAATGATGCTTCCGAACTATGACGCCTTTGAATAATGATATGCAAAAGATAAAAGGGGTTCTGAGGCCATGGTATGGCGTTCTCGGGCTATGAAAATGATGCCTCCGAACAATGACGCCTTCGAATGATTTGGGCTTTCAGCCTATGAGATGCAGTAGGTGGCGATCTTTTATCCAATGCAAGATATAAATGAAGTGGCGATCTTTCAGCCATGCAAGATGTAAATGAAGTGGCGACCTTTTAGCCGATGCAAGATGTAAATGAAGTGGCGATCTTTCAGCCATGCAAGATGTAAATTAAGTGGCGATCTTTCAGCCGATGCAGGATGTAAATGAAGTGGCGATCTTTCAGCCATGCAAGATGTAAATGAAGTGGCGCTTTTTCAGCCATGCAAGATGTAAATGAAGTGGTGATCTTTCAGCCGATGCAAGATGTAAATGAAGTGGCGATCTTTCAGCCATGCAAGGTGTAAATGAAGTGGAGATCTTTCAGCCATGCAAGATGTAAATGAAGTGGCAATCTTTTAGCCATGCAAGATATAAATAAAGTGGCGATCTTTCAGCCATGCAAGATGGAGGTAAAGCTTAACCTCGGAAGGCAGAATGGTAGCCTTATACAATACAGAGAATGCAGATGGAGGTAGAGCTTAACCTCGGAAGGCAGAATGGTAGCCTTATGCAATGTAGAGAATGCATATGGAGGTAGAGCTTAACCTCTGAAGGCAAAATGGTAGCCTTATGTAATGCAAAGAATGTAGATGGAGGTAGAGCTTAACCTCAGAAGGCATAATAGTAGCCTTATGTAATGCAGAGAATATAGATGGAGGTAGAGCTTAACCTCGGAAGGCAGAATGGTAGCCTTATGCAGTGCAGAGAATGCAGATGGAGGTAGAGCTTAACCTCAGAAGGCAAAATTGTAGCCTTATGCAAGAAGTAAAAATGGGAAATGGCAATAGAGTTTCTTAGCTGATAGCGGATTGCGGTATCATGATTGTTGGGGATATTGTGCCTGTTGGGGACACTGTTGTGCGGATAGCAGTTGCGAGCAAGTGCAACGGTTCGGAGGGTTGTATTCCTGAACTTTGTGAGTGAGCGTATAATATATTTGATGATTTTGCAACTCAAGTGCCTGCATCCAAAGAAATATCGTGAGTTTGTAAAGGGGAAAAGGTTAGTTCGTATCCCCACTGGCTTTGCTTGACCTGCTCGGCTTTGATCTGGTGATACTGTATGTATCATCGGGGTAGCGTTACTAAACAAGGAAATTTTAGTAATAAACATGCATGATTTAGTAAAAGCATAACATAAGTGCATAACTAAGAATAATTTTCTTTAGATGAACCGACGATTGCGACGTGGTTCAAGATAGTGCAACTTCGCTTGCTCCGGAATTTTGAGAGTCCTCCTCAAAATTCTACCCCAGTTTACTGGGCTGCTGCTCCTAACGGCTGTTAATGATAAATGGCTGGAATCGACTTCGGAATTTTGAGGGTCCTCCTCAAACCTCTGCCCCAATTTCCAATAGCAGGGGAAATGGAAATTTTATTGAATTGTGACCGAACCCATGGGGCTACCTACGTATCCCCTCTTAACGGGAATCAAGTAAGGCGTAGTTCAAATTACATCATAAAAGAAAGCACAAAGGTTACACATAGTATCGCTTGATTGCGTCTGAATTGATCGACTTTGGCCAGACTTCTCCGTCCATTTCTGCGAGTATGAGGGCTCCTCTTGTTAGAACCCGGTGAACCATGTACGGACCTTGCCAGTTGGGAGAGAATTTTCCTTTGGCTTCATCTTGATGTGGAAAGATTTTTTTTAACACCAGTTGCCCCGGCGTGAACTGTCTCGGCTTGACTCTTTTGTTGAAGGCCCTGGACATCTTGTTCTGATAAAGTTGACCATGGCAAACTACATTCATTCTCTTTCCATCTATAAGAGCTAGCTACTCGTAATGATTCTTCACCTATTCTGCATCGTCTAGCTTTGCTTCCTGTATGATTCTTAATGAGGGAATTTCCACCTCGGTGGGAATGACTGCCTCTGTACCATAAACCAGCATATAGGGGGTTGCTCCTATCGATGTGCGGGTTGTGGTGCGGTATCCCAATAAAGCAAATGAGAGCTTCTCGTGCCACTGCTTATGCTTCTCTATCATTTTCCTTAGTATCTTCTTGATATTCTTGTTGGCAGCCTCTACGGCTCCGTTCATCTGAGGTCTGTAAGCTGTAGAATTCTTGTGTTTGATCTTGAAGGTTTCACACATGGATTTCATCAAATCACTGTTGAGGTTGGAGCCATTATCAGTAATGATTGACTCTGGAATTCCGAACCGACGCATGATACGGTCGCGGATGAAATCCACCACGACTTTTTTAGTCACTGCCCTGTAAGATGCTGCTTCAACCCATTTGGTGAAATAATCAATTGCTACTAGGATAAACCTGTGTCCGTTTGATGTGGCGGGTTCGATTGGTCCGATAACATCCATTCCCCAGGCGGCGAACGACCACAATGAGCTTGTTGTATTAAACTCATTTGGAGGCACCTTTATCATGTCTGCATGTATCTGGCAGCGGTGGCACTTTCGGACATACTGGATGCAGTTTGTTTCTATAGTCATCCAAATGTAACCAACTCGGAGTATTTTCTTTGCTAAAACAAAGCCATTCATATGTGGATCGCAGGTCCCTGCATGAATTTCCTCTAATAGCATGGATGTTTCCTTTGCGTCGACGCACCTTAGTAATCCTAAATCCGGAGTCCTCCTATACAGGATTCCTCCGCTATGAAAGACATTATTGGACAACCTCCAAAATGTGCATTTCTGAGTAGGATTTGCAAGTTCTGGGTATTCTCCTTTCGTCAACTATTCCTTGATATCATGAAACCAAGGCTTTCCGTCTTTTCTTCCTCAACGTGAGCACAGTAAGCGAGCTGATCATGGATCTTTACCGAAATGGGATCAATGAAATTCTTGTCTGGATGTTGTATCATGGATGATAGGGTAGCCAGTGCATCGGCGAATTCATTCTGGACCCTGGGAACATGCTGGAATTCTGTCTTTGTGAACCTCTTTCTCAACTACTGCACATGATGCAGATAAGGGAGTATCTTGGAGTTCTTGGTCGCCCATTCTTCTCGGACCTGATGTATAAGCAAGTCTGAATCCCCAATTACTAGAAACTCTTAGATGTTCATGTCAATTAAGCCCTAAGATGCAGGCTTCGTACTCGGCCATGTTGTTGGTGCACGGGAACCTGAGCTTGGCAGATACTGGATAATGCTGACCGGTTTCTGATACAAGGACTGCTCATATGCCAACTTCTTTGAAATTTGCTGCTCCATCAAAAAACATTCTCCAACCATCATATGATTCTGCAATGTCTTCTCCTATGAATGATACCTCTTCATCAGGAAAATATGTTTTCAGGGGTTCGTTTTTTCGTCCATGGGATTTTCAGCAAGGTGATCTGCTAGTGCATGTCCTTTGATTGCTTTCTAAGTCATGTAGACAATGTCAAATTCACTCAACAGGATTTGCCACTTGGCCAGCTTGCCAGTGGGCATGGGCTTCTGAAAGATGTACTTTAAGGGATCCATTCTTGATATGAGATATGTAGTATAGACACAGAAGTAGTGCCTCAACTTCTGAGCTACCCAAGTCAAAGCACAACAAGTGCGCTCTAACGGAGAATACCGAGCCTCGTACGGGGTGAACTTCTTACTGAGGTAATAGATGGCCTGCTCCTTCCTCCTCGTTTTATCATGCTTCCCCAGAACACAACCACGCTCTATCCAATACTGCAAGGTAGAGTAATAGAGATCTACCCAGCTCAGGCGGAACTAAGACTGGTGGTGTTGATAAGTACTCCTTGATTCTGTCGAAAGATTTTTGGCAATCATCAGTCCATGTGATAGAGGTGTCCTTCTTTAACATCTTAAAGATCGACTCACAGATGACCGTAGATTAAGCTATGAATCGGCTGATGTAGTTAAGTCTTCCCAGGAAGCTCATTACGTCCTTCTTGTTCTTTTGCGGTGGCAGTTCTTGAATGACCTTAGATGGATCCAGTTCTATCCCTTGGCGACTCACAATGAACCCAAGTAGTTTTCCGGCAGGAACCCCAAATGCACATTTTGCGGGATTCAGTTTCAGGTTGTATCTTCTTAGTCTGTTGAAAAACTTCCTCAAATCTTCCATGTGGTCAGTGGCTTTCTTGGACTTTATGATGACATAATCTACATACACCTCAATCTCCTTGTGTATCATATCATGGAAGATAGTAGTAATGGCCCTCATGTAGGTGGCCCCTGCATTTTTAACCCGAATGGCATCATCTTGTAGCAGTACATCCCCTACGACGTAATGAAAGCCATTTTCTCAGCATATTCTTCGTTCATCCAGATCTGATGATATCCAGCAAAGCAATCTACAAATGATTGCAACTCATGCTTGGCGCAATTGTCGATCAGGATGTGTATGACCGGCAGGGGGAAGTCGTCCTTTGGACTGGCCCGATTGAGATCCCGATAGTCGACACAGACTCTGACCTTCCCATACTTCTTCGGCACCGACACAATATTGGCTAACCATGTCGGATATTCTATTACCCTAAAGACCTTAGCTTTGACCTGCTTAGTGACTTCTTCCTTGATTTCAGACTCATGTCGGGTTTAAACTTTCTGAGCTTCTGTTTTACCGGCGAACATGTCGGATCAGTTGGCGGTTTGTGGGCCACAATAGATGTGCTCAAACCAATCATGTCATCATATGACCAGGCGAATATGTCCTCATATTCCTTTAGAAATTATGTGTATTCTTCCTTTTCTGACGGTGACAAATGAACGCTGATCCGAGTTTCTTTGATATTTTCTGCATCTCCTAGGTTAACAATCTCGGTCTCGTCCAGGTTGGACTTAGGTCTGTTCTTAAAATTTTCAACCTCTTTAACAATCTCTTCCGATATATCATCTTCCTCTGAATCTATGTCCATTTGTTGCGTTGTCTCGTTGCATGTCACAGCCATTGGTTCATCAAGATAGGTAATAGTAATGTTGTATAAGTAAAGTAATGAGAGAAAATAATAAGAGTAAGATTTGTAAGGAAACCGAAATGCTTTGATAAATTTCATAACTGTTTTGAACATTGGAAGATCTTATTGCGAAAATTAAAAAATGCGAAAGGAAAATCAACTAGTAAAAATAAAAGAGAGTGCATGATGTTTTGTTCAGCCTTGCTACCCCGAGGCTTTTCGAGCTCTGGTGGTTCTGATGGTCCAATCGTTGAGGCGTGCTCCTCGGCTTACGGCCTGTATGGAAGGGCCTTCCTCCCCCTCCTCCTCAAAAATGACACAACAATCCATGTCATCTTCTTCTAGGAACAAATTCATCACTGCCGCCAGTGTTTCCTCTTCTTCCGACCCATAGATAACATTGGTCGGCTGGAAAGTCTGCTCCAAATGTGGTATTGGCTGCTCCAATGGGTAGTATGGACCGCGCCATGGTGGCGACCAGTTGTTGAATTCCTTCCAAGTAAACTCATATCCCAGACCAAAAGTGGTGCCATGTTTCTTCAGTTTGATAGGCTTGGCGATTCCTTCGAGGTTCTTGCCAAGTCCCTTGCCAGATCCATATCCTCACCAATTTAGTATGCTCTCAATTTTGTTGCCCTACCACTTGTCTTTGTTGACGTCATTGACTCTCTCGATGTGGTGATAGGTTTCCCCACCTATCCTTCTACTTCCTCCAATCACTGGGATGGTTTGGTGACTGTATAGGGGATTGCTACCGTTGTCGTGAATGATCAACTCTTGGTGGTTCCACTCAAATTTTACCGCCTGATGCAGTGTCGATACTACGACCCCAGCGATATGAGTCCACGGCCATCCCAACAGCAAGTTGTAAGATGTCGGCATGTCTATAACCTGAAAATCAACATCGAACCAAGTAGGCCCATTTGCAAACACAGGCTGATTTCCCCAATGGTGGATCTTTGGGAACCGTCGAAAGCTTTGACGTTGATGGACCCGTCCTTGATCTTATGCAGACCCTTTCCAATATTCTGAGTGTTACCAACGGACAAATATTGAGGCTGGACCCTCCATCAATTAGGACCCTAGTGATAAAATAATCTTCGCATTGCACGGTGATGTGCAACGCTTTGTTGTGACTCAACCCTTGTGGTGGCAGCTCATCTTCATGAAAAGTGATCTTGTGACTTTCCAATACCTGCCCTACCATGTTTGCCATTTCTCTTCCGGTGATGTTACTTGGTACATATGCCTCACTCAGCACCTTCAACAAGGTATTCTTATGTATGTCGGAACTTTGCAGCAAAGCTAGGATAGATATCTGTGCCTGTATTTTGTTCAGCTGATCAATGACTGAGTATTCCTTGGCTTGTATCTTTCTCCAGAGATCATCGGGACTAGTTTCAGTGATGGTCGGCCGACTAGAAGCCTGCTTACTCGACTCAACTAAATGCTCCGGAGTATAAACCCTGCCGGTTCTTATCATACCCTGTGCCGCAACTGTTTCCCCGAATTTAGCTTTCCCTTTCCTTCTCGCCTCGGCTGTGTAATCCCAAGGTATAGCATTTGTATGGAATGGTGTTACAGCCGACATTGTTACTGGGATGGGCACCTTTACTCCGAACGGAGCATGTATTTTGGAGGGTAAAACCGCAACTTCAAACAATGCGAGTGTGTTTGCTGGAAACCCAAACTTGGCCTTAATTGGTGTTGGTGTCTTTGCAGGAGGTATTGCTTCAAATTCAAGTGCTACAGACATGTTTACCTCGGCATCCCCAAAAGGCCGAGTCTGGACTACAATCGGATTAAGGGTGACTATTGGCTTTTTTGGTTCGTCACATACTGTGATTAAACCGATCGATCCTTTGGGATCCCAATCATCCTCTACTTTAATCATGTGAAAACCTCCACCCTTATGGTCTGGCAGAGGGTTGTTGCAGACATTCATAGCAGGCTTCTTTGCTACAATAATCTTGTTATCGATCAGAGTCTAGATCTTATCTTTCAGAGAACGGCATTCATCAATGGTATGTCCCTTCATGCCGGAATGGTATGCACAGGATTTATTTGGATTGACCCACTGAGAAGGGTTTTCAGGGGTTATAGCAGGGATATGGGTGACATAACCAGCAACTTTGAGCCTTTCGTACAGCTGGTCAATTGGTTCAGCAATGGCGGTATATAGTTTGGGGGGACTGTGGTCGAAATTTGGTCGAGGTCTAGGAAAGTTTTGACGTATGGGAGGTGATTGATAGTGGGATGGCTGAGCATTGTAGGCTTGGTAGACCTGTGCGGGTTGGGAATATCTGGGTGAAGTAGGTTGATATGTAGGAGGTGAGGGTAATTGGTAAGTAGGTGATGGAGCTTGGTAAGAGGGTGAGGGTGCTTGGTAATTCGGGGTAGGCTGATATGTGAGTGGAGATATTAGATAGGCTTGGTCTTTGATAAGGGATTTGTCTCTTTGTGCAACTATTACGGCACCTAGTAGCTTAGTAGCTTCTGATCTCCAACTAGTGGCATACTCGCGGAATGTTTCCGTGGGCTTCTTCTTTAAGTTCTGGATGTAGAACACATCTAGTGCATTTTCTGTGTTGAACCTGAACCTGTCCATAAAGTCAGACGCCATACTCACCCAGTTCGACCATTTTTTCGGGTCTTGGCTAATGTACCAAGACAGAGCATCTCCCTTTAGACTCCTCATGAAAAACTTCATGCGAATCCTTTCGTCTTTCCGTACTCTGAACAGCTTGTCGCAGTATGTTCTCAAGTGGACTCTCGGATCCCCTGTACCATCAAACATCTCGAACTTAGGAGGTTTGTACCCCTTAGGAAGTTCGACATCCGGTTATATGCAAAGATCTTCATAGTTCAACCCTTCAATCCCCTTACTTCCTTTGATACCCTGAATTCGACTAGTCAATCTCTTGAGTTCCGCAGCCAGGTTCCTGATGAGTGAGTCTTTATCATCATACTCGGGTGTGCTTGAGACAGGTTGGGTGGAGGGTGGCATGGTTTCCACATAGATGGGGGTGTTATGGTAGAAATGGTCATTTGTGGAATTCAGAGGTTCTGGGATGAGTAGTGGAGTGTGGCAAGTATTGTAGTGGTGGTGAGGAGCAGGATGGTTTTGTGGTTTTGGGATGTTTTGTGGAGGCGTGGGGTTTTGAGCGTTTGGAAAATTGATATCTGGAGTGGTGAGGGAAAATGACAAGTTTGCCAGATTCCGAACCTGATCAAGTTCCTCCTGAAATTTCACCAGTTTCTGCTCAAAATGGGACGCACTTTCTTTGGAGACCTGAGCACCATGAGTGACCTCTACCAGTTCAATTAAGTTTTTCTTTCTGGTGTTGTTCAAATCTTCCATCTTTCCTTTGTTCCTGCTTCTGATAGGACTAGGAGGATGAGTGGGTGGAGGGCCATTTAATCTTGTGGAATATGATGACGATGCCAGAGTGCACGAACTAACCTTTGGGGGAGGGGAGTAAATAAACAAAAAGTAAAAATAAAAAGGTAACAAGTCAATGGGGATTATAAGAAAGTGTTGCGATATTTAAACACATAGTGCAAGAATGTAAATCGCGTCCTAATTTAGGAGCCTCGTTTTGCCCGAGGTAGGCCTAACGACAAATTGATTTGGAGAACTTAGAATGCTAAATGCCTCATTTTATTGATAAAAAGTAGACGAATCCCAAAACGACACTAAATAACAAGGAATAAAATGTCACTAGTGGCCATTGGCCTTATTACATTTCATAAAGCAAAAAGAAAAGATTCCTATCTATTTGGTCCCAGAAGGACCTTACTCAGGTTGAATGCTCTCGTTGATCAGATCCTCCAGTTCGTGTAGGTTCACCAGTAGAAATGCCTTGGCCATGTGTTCTCCTTTCTTTCCTTCAACGTTCTGGCAGTCGGTGACTCTCTTCCTCACTTTCCCTTCCAATTCCAGCAGACTGTACTCCAGATATTCCAACTTTTCGCTAGCTTTAGCGGCCCTCTCTTTCCACTCGTTGATTTGGTTATTTGATGGAAGACTCCTCCACCAGTCTAGCAAGAGTGGGGGTGTGCTAGTCATACCGAAACTGGGGACCTCGTGCCTCATATTTTGCAAGACAAAAGGGTTAGGCCCTTACCCCCACCAGACTCGACTATTAAATACCAATAATTGGCATAAAAGCATTTAATTCTCCAAATAAATGCACAAACGTGATAGTGTCCATTTGGGTTTTTGGGAAACCTAGTGGACTTTGGACAAGACTATCTTAAAGAGTCATTATATGGACAACATAACTGACTCGGCTAGGTTTGACCATGATGCATGCACAGTTTAAACAGAGTAAGATTTCTAGGAGGTTTTAGACTGGTACCCTTGAGCAGACAACTCAAGAGGGAAAGGCACGTAACCGTCGACTACACCGTTGATCGACTGGTTTTACCGCAAAAACGCCTTTGCCGGATTTAAAGGGTGATAATATCGGAAAAGCGCAACCACTCATTATAAGCGTTGTTATGGTATTTGTTTGGCACGAGTGGAATATGATGTTGAAAACATGCTTATGCAATAATTAAAACAAGTTGTCACGTATTTGTATGTTCATAAAGTAATAATTACAATAATTTAAAATAGTAATAAAGGAGTGCAGTAAAGGAAAGTAGTGAAAGAAACAAGAGACAAGTTAGTTTTTTGCAGTAGAGGAGGGAATTAAATGCTTAAAGGTATTAAACAAATAAGGCACATAAGAAATGTAAAGTCACAGTAATAGCTTGAAATGGTAAAAGCCTAAAAGTCATCCCCAGCAGAGTCGCCACGCTGTCGCGCCTCCTTTTTCTCGCGAAATCGGGTTTATGACATTTGGGAGACAACTCATTCCCATTCAGGAATTGGGTTTTGAATTGAAGAGTCGCCACCTAGTGATTAAAGTGCATTAGGACACTAGGAGGGATTTGTTTTGAGTAACCAGAGATTGGGCAAGGGCTTGAAATTATCCCAAGGGGAAGGTGTTAGGCACCCCTCAGGATCCACTAGTGTGGTTCCCGGCCAAACTATTGTTGTGCCTTAAGTGTAAATAACACATAGGCAAATAAAGACTTCAAATAAGAGGAAATTTTCACGTAATGGTTACAAATAAACAAAAGTAAGAAAAAGGAACTAAAAAGAGTTGATTTTCTTAAAAGAAATGGTTTAAAAAAAATTTAAAAGAAACAAAGAAAACAAAGGGAAGGGGGATCCTAGGTTTATTAATAATATGGATCACCCCACACAACATCCGATAATCACTCCTCAGTCAGGGGCTACACGTGATGTTATCGCGTGGTCATCATATCCATGTCTACCCTTTCCCACCTCGTTAAGGTATTAAAGCGCGGAATAGTCTCATTTACTTATTGCATGCTATTATCCGCCACAATTCTATCAGCCCCGGAGGCACTTGGGACTACTAATCCTAGAGGGAGGTGGTATTGGTCTTATTTGTGGTTTCAAAAGGTAAAATACTAAGGTGACAAACAAAACACATGTAACAAGTTTGGGGAAGCATATAAACAAATAAAAGGGCTCAAACAGACCTCATTTAAACCAAAGAAAGCACATAGTGTAGCATGACTTGCATGTACTGTTTAGGGTCTGATTAAAACTTAAATGGTGGAGGCAGATTGATTTATTACATAGTTCAGATAAGAAGCCCGAATCAGGCCTGCCTGCTGGTTGTAGCTGATAAAAGTCTGATTCAGTTCATAAACTGTCCTATGGCTTGCCTAAGTGTTAGATGAAAACCTATAGGCATGATATCTACTAATTTCAGAAAAGATGAAGTATACTGATTTTAGAAAAATGTTGCGAGTTATTCAAGAAAGACGAGTTTTGACAAAAGATCATAAATTCTGCAGATGTTGGACAATGATTTTAGATTTGTAGGCGAGTGAGACGTTTCAGACTTGGTTATTAATTCCTATAGGCATGCTTTCTAGGCGTTGTTGATTTTAAACCTTTTTACTGACATAGCAAGAGTGCAGAAATCCTATAGGCATGGCATCTAAATGTTGTACTTCGTTTAAGACTACGAACATGAAATCAAAATGCAGTTAGTTATTTAAGCCCTATAAACAGGTTTGCCTAGTGACAGGTGCATATGCAGGATTCGGATTTCTAGTTAATGATGAGCATGGTATCTATATGAGAGACGGAGAAATTTAACTATAGACAGGATATCCATATGAATGCTGAATTTCAGAAACCTATAGGCAAGATATCTATATGGGTGCAGAATTCCTTATAGGCATAGTATCTACATATAAAAGTGCAGAATTCCTATAGGCAGGATATCTATGTGATATGCGAAATCAGAAATTCCCTATGAGCAGGATATCTATACGCTATGCAGAAGTTCAGAAATAAACTATAGGCATGGTACCTACATAAGAATACAAGATTTCTATAGACATGGTATCTATATAAGAATGCAAAAATTCTTATAGACATGGTATCTATACGCGAATGCAAGATTTCTATAGACATGGTATCTATATGAGAATGCAGAAATTCATAAACTCCTATAGGCAGGTTATCTAACCCTTTTTGCATACATAGTTATTCCCCCCCCCCCTTTTCACTAGACATCCCCAATAGTTTATTATAGTTCAGAAAAAAATAAAGTAAGGAAAATACATCAGAAGTTGAAAATTACAACCAAGGAGAGCCTGATTCAGACTTCCTGTCTGAAGTATGAAGTAAACCAACTCCAAGAGATCATATTTCAAAGCCTTTCTCCTATTTGGGGTGTGTCAAAGTTCCCTAAGAGTCTCATATGAACTCTGGGCAGTGCTTACACCCAAATATATCACGAATTAAGCCATGGTGCAGTATGGAAGGGCCAGCCCTCAGGTGTCCAAGTTCAGAGGGAGCTCGAGGTCCCAAGGCAAGGCTCACAAAAGGGGGACAGAACTTAGGGACTAAGAGATAGTGCAAGTGCAGAAGTAGGATTCTGAAAGGGGAAAAGGTAAAAGGGAAGCAGCTCACTACACATAAGGGCATAGGGGAATGGAAAGTTGCAAGAGGCAACGGAAAAACGGGCTGAAGGGCATACCCAGCAATGGGAGATGCTGGCACACCCTCTGGCATGTTTGCTTAGAGGTCAAGACCCTAGTGGTTCAAACTTAACTCATGGACAACAACTTACATTGCCATACCTTAAGTCACCACTCAAAACATATAGGGGTGATAGAGGAATAGGGGTTCATAACAAAACACACATAAGGAAATCATCATGCTAATTTAAGTGCTGAGATATACAAAAATAACATATGAACATGGATACAAAAGCAGTAATTACACATTGTTGTGGTGCTAAGAATTAGATCAGGACATACCAGTTTTCAGGGAAACAAGTAAAGGAAAGCAGTAAGTCTTGTAAAACAGGCCACAATGCAGTCAAAAAGAGAATACTATTAAGACAGCATGTGAGTTCAGAAGGATTCTGATGTTGTAGTGTGTGAAGAGGGTCGTGCCTTTTATAGTGTAAAAATCAGGCAGAAATAAGGCAAGAAAAACATTTAAGGAACTGATTGTCAATCAATTACATAAGGCTTCCCTTAATTAAGGGATTCAGATTCAAACTGGTGAAAACCATTTAAGGAAAGAAATTGAGTAAGCATTTTGTGCACAGCATGTAATCAGGGGCAAATGCATAAAAAGTTATTTAAGGACAAGGTTTTGAAATACACGGTTTGTGCAAATAAGGTAAGAATATCAATTAACAAACAGTAAATCAAAAGAGTCTGAGATTTTGCATGAATGAACCGAGTCAGAAAAGATGAAGAAGGGTTTTAACTTAGACCGAGTAACAGGGAGAATCAGCAAACAATGGAAAGAAATCAATCGAGCCATATTCAGAAGGAAGTTTGTACTAATTGCAAATTTAAAAACCATTTAGAGGAAAATTCATCATATATAAGGAGCATGTGAGCATGAAAGAAGACTGTCGTGTAAATCAGTAGAAAAAATCCAGTGTAGAAGAGTTTAGCAAAAAGTTCAGCATTGTATGAAAACAAAGATGTTCAAACTCAGTTCAGAGACTCAAAGTCAGTCTGAAAGAGTTAAGGGTTCTAAAATAAAGCCCTAGTTCAATCAAACCTCGGCAGAACCCCCAAATTCTAGGGTTTCTACCTTGAATCAAGTGCAGAGATGAGGAGGCAAGTAGTCAAATCGAAACATGTTTAGAGGTTTCAGAAAAGAACTGAAACTTCTAACATGCTTCCTCCAGCAACAGAACTCATGAATAGCATGTAAATACAGTAGAGGGGTTCAAGGCAAACAGAGTAAAGAAACTAATTCGAAACATGATGAGAAAAGACTGATAAGAACAGTAGAAGAAAGCATGCTTAAGAAGATCCCTTTAAAAGAAACTTAAACAAAGTTCAATAGAAGAAAATTAGTAAGAACACTTAAGAACACGGTAGAAGAATACAGTAGGCGAAACATACTAGAACATAGTAGAAGAAAATAGCAGGACATAGTAGAAAAGCATACAAGAACATAGTATAGAAAGCACAGTAGAAGAACATACAAGAACGGAACATAGAAAGCATAGTAGAAGAACATACATGGTAGAAGGAAAACATAGAATACAGTAGAGGCAAATACATACAAAATAAAAGGAAAAAAAAGTCAGAGAAACACTTAAGCATTTTCAGAAAATCCTAAATCGTAAAAGAAAGACTTTGAAAAGTAATTTTCGAAAGAAAAGTTAGGGAGATCGTTTGAAAACTCAAAAAGAACACAGATACACAACGGATCTAAAGAGATCGGAGAAAACCTCGAAGGGTTAGGGTTTCAGAAGAACCATAGAAATGAGAAAAGCTTTGAAAAGGTCACCGATCTGAGTCGGAGAGGTCGGAACCAGGCTAAAAACACTATGGTACGCCGGAGCAAGGCCGACGATGACTCTGGAACCTTGAATCGACAGAGGTTTGGGTGCAAACCTTCGAGGCCAGGCCTTGAATCTTCAGATATCATGCGTGTAAGAGCAACAGGAGGTAGGTATAAGACTCCCAAAGCCTTGGAAGCCATGGATTCCGGTGGCTTTCAGGGTGGAAGCGGTGAGAGGCGGCTAGGGTTCTGAGAAGACTCGAGAGAGTTTCAGAGAGTGCAGGGTTTCAGAGGCTGCTGGGGTTGTGAAATGGTTAGGGCTAGGGAGTAGGTCGGGATTAAAAAAGGAAAGGGTATTTGGTGGCTGTTGATCATTTTGATCAACGGCCTGGATTAATTGAGTAGTTGGGGCGGTTTAACAGGGTTGGGTTTGGGTCGGTTCAAATAGGGATTGGATCAAGGTAATTGGGTATAAAATTGGGTTCAATTGGAGGCTCAAATAAGGCTAAAATTGAAATAAACGGGGCTAACATTTAAATAACCATTTTCCCTTATTTATTTTATAAAAAATAGTAAAATAATTTCTGAAAATAAATTAAAGGTACTAAAATGATTAATAATACATAATTATTAAATTAAAAATACTGGAGTCAATTTTATAATTATGAAAATAATTAAATCTTAAAATAGGCTAATATCGCAATTATACGCAATCTAGCTTTAGAAATACTAAACAAATTTTTAAAAATATGAAAAAAATTATTCCAGCAATATTTTAATATAATTATGAGAATCCAATAAGTGAATCACCCAAAATGATAATTGTGGGGATAATTATTGGATTTTTCTTGATACAATAGGGCAATAAATAGATTTAAAAATCTATAAAAATTAAGAGAAAAATAGTAAACCTTGGGACATACTTACATATGTATATACCTGCTATTTTGAAAGTATTTTGCATATAAAAATATACAGGAAAAAATTGGGTATCAACAAACATTATACTGTCTTCTTCCAAAACTTGGCGAACTCACTTTCCGTGGGTAACCATGACTTTTGATGTCTTTTTTGCAGCCGTATATGTCACGCCGTTGACGTCCTCTCCTTTTCTTTCACATTAATTGTCCTTTTTGGTTATGGAGGTTTTGGTGGCTATTGTCTATTTTTCATATATGTTTGCTTACCCTTTTCACTAAACAAATCGGTTAAATAACCTTGTTTTAACAAATGCTATATTTCACCTTGTAGCAATCTACAATCTGCTGTTTTATGACCGTGGTCATTGTGAAACTCGTACCAGAAATTTGGATATCTTCTGCTAGGGTTCGATCTCATTTCTTTTGGCTACCGTAATTTATCTCCCATACTTCTCACGCCGTTGACGTCCCGCGCATCTCGCTCTTTCCCGAATTTTGGATGATGAACCCGCGTCACTATCTCTTGATCTAGAACCATACCTTGGATTTTCTTGTTTAGAGAGTGAATCCCGCCCTGCCGGTCCCATGTAAAGTTCGTACCCTGTTCTTACCGGACCTTCTTTTAGCTTCTGCTCGCCTCGAACTTGTTCTTTCATCACCTTATGATCGAGTACACTTTTGTCTTCTTGTATCCGCGGCTTCGTACTATACCTGTTGTAAACATCATTCCAAGTTGTAGCAGGGAATTCCCGTAAGCTTTCCTTGATTCTCCTCGTGGCTTCTGAGCTTTTTTCATTTAGTTTACTCGCAAACGTCATGGCCGCCAAATTATCAGGTACGCGTGGTAACATCATTCTTTCACGTTGAAATCTATACACAAGTTCCCTGAGTAGCTCCGTATCTCCTTGTTTTATTTTGAAGATGTCTTCCATTCTCTTCTCAACTTTTTGAGCTCCCGAATGTGCTTTTATAAATGAATCTGCATTTATAGATGAATCTGCAAGCTCAGCAAAAGAATCAATAGAATTTTCGGGTAAAAGAGAATACCATGTTAGTGCTCCCTTTGTGAGTGTTTCGCCAAAAATTTTAACCAGCATTGACTCAATTTCTTGCTTGGTTAATCATTGCCTTTCATACCAGATGCCAGTTGTAAACGTAGTTACATGATCTCGTGGGTCGGTTGTTCCATCATACTTCGGAATATCGGGCATTTTAAACTTCTTTAGAATCGTCAAGGGAGATGCACTTGACTTCCAGGGCTATTGTGAATATTTGTCAATATCCACTCTTTTAATCACAAGTGGCATACCAGGTATTTGTTCTATGCGATCGTTCTGCTCCTTGAGTTGCTTCTGCAAAGTTAGTATTAAACTTTGTAAATCAGAATTATTTGTGTACTTGATCTTCCATCGTGAGATTCGCTAGGAGTTCCTCCGCTTCCCGTATTAGCAAGTCCCGAGCGTGGGTTTTCTATGGTTGCAGTGTTGTTTGGAGGTGGAGTTGGTGGCACAGTTGACAATCCACAGACAAAAGCTTGAAGAGCATTGTTGACGTGTTCCGCAATTAGTTGTTTTAATGCATCCTCGGCAGTTTGCTCGTCCCCTTGTTGATCATTCATGTGTGATGTTGATCTTTGAGGTGTCCCCTCCAGGGACTGTCGAGAAGAATTTTGAGGTGAGGGGATTGGAGTCCAACTCTCTTGTTTGTTCTGTTGGTTCTGTTGGTTGTTGTCGTTGGCAGTCGACATGATTGTTTGACAGAAAAGTGAATTTGGAAAGTGAAAAGATTATCAAATTCCTGGTAACGAAACCAATTTGTTTAACCAAAAATATATTTTTCGGTCAAAGTCTAATTTTAGAAGAAAACGGGCTTCTGATAATCAAGTTTTGTTTCACTTTCTCAAAGGAAAATAACAAGAGTAACTAAGGAAATAATTGATTGCAAAGTCAAGGTAGAGAATTTCGAGAAAGCAGAAAAGTAAAGTGTATATTTCAATATTGACTCAGATGTCCCTTTACAAATAATATTATGTGCCCTTATATAGGAATGTACAATAGTAACAGTTTTTCCCCATAATTTGAGCTAATTATGGGCATTAATGATATTGATTGCCCATTATTTTGGATTCTCGTAACCGATGCATTTATTGCTATAAACGCCTAACATCTGTTACGATTCCCCTTCCTTATTTTTTTTCGGTCCATGTATCTTTCCTTCTTTCTACTATTTATTCATTCTTTGTCAGCTGTTAGGCCCGGTACTGTCTCGTAGGTGTTTCTTCCCGTGCCTTTTCTTACTCTATCAAATAAGACTATCATGTGTTACTATATTATTGTTCTACACGTTATGTCATGTCAGCAGTCTAATATTCCATGTGTAGCTCTTTTTTTTTACCACCAATACAATCATATTATCCTTTCCTTCAAGAAATAAGAAAACCAAATATGATAAGAAAATCAGGACAAACATCTAACATCACTCACATGCATTTTGTGTATAACTATCTAATCTAAAAATCTAGAATGTTAAGAAAAACAAACACTTTTACTTACTTACTTACGTACATCTTCAATAGTTTTAACATGTGATTAGTGAATTCGAAGGCATGAGTTCTATTCAGATGAAGTGCTAAAATTTTCCAACCCCATTGAATCTATGATTGGTTGATAACACATAGATGAAGATATCTCTTTGTGGTTACACTGTCAACATCACCATATTCAAATGATTCTGTTCTGTTTTTATCCTACATCTATGAGCCCGTTTATTTTGACTACGTCAATTGACAAATAAAAAAAACTAAAGCAATTACTATTATCAACTTAGAATAAAAAAATAATAATCGAGATTTTATAACATGGTGGAAATTAATACATACAAAGCCGTTCATGTATTATCGTTCAAAAGTTTGAATGAAAATCATGATAATTCATATTAGAATAACAAGTAAATACTAACATAAATGTTTTATAGTCCAAGTTTCAATTTACATGTATGTTTAATCCAAATACTATCAATTATTTCTTTGATAAACAACACATTAATTCCAAATATATACTACATCTGGTCCATGTTATTTCACACTTCTTACAAGTTACGAACACATTTCAATTTCATAGTCTTAAACTACCTTTATATCATTTTCCAAACGTATCACATAGTTTACACTCAAATAATTACAATAGTAAGGTAGATTTATAGGGAAATAATAATAATTTTTATTTTATATTTTTAAAGCATCAATTATTTTAAAGCAAATACATTCTATCAAAATAACTAATGTTTTAGATCAAATAACGTACTAATTAAATATAATGATATTATAACATGCATGCAAAACACACCTATAACATCTTGATGTGTTACAAATATCGAAGTTTATATAAAATAAAGTAAATTACCTGAAAGAGTAAAGAAGGTTAAAGTCCTGAAAGTTATCGTTACTCCAATTCTAATGTCTGTTCCCCATTCCAGCGACACTGAATTACAAAATCATTCGATCGTTTTCTTAAACTGGTAAAAGAAGCAAACATTTTTAGAGGCCTCCTAATTATAAGCCTCCATTTTAGTTGTTTCATTCTTTTAAATAATAAATAATAAATAAATGTTTCATGTGCAATTGTGTGATTGTGTCCACTATTTGGAACCATAGATGACAAACGCGTGTTCCGCTTCAGTGTTTTCAATAAATTTCAGGACTTTTATTTGTTGTTGTTGTTTTCATCCCATATTTAATATCTGTATTAATGTCTAGTCTAATCGGGATTCGCTACGTGTAAGGTTAATCAAACAAAAAGTTATTCTCTATTATTTTCTATTTTAAAGGCTCGGAGACCCTAATCAAGGATGAGTAGATGTTATTCATCTCATCACGATCTTTATTAATAGAAGTTGGAGTCATATATTAAATGGATTTAGAACATTAAATAAAGATATCAGTGTACAAGTTCCAAAACAACCTTCTAAATTAATTTATTACACCTTTTTTGTCGTTTATATTGTCATATTTTTTTTTGTTTCCCTATCAAGAATTTTTTCATACTCAAAGCTCGAACCCACGACCTCTGGTCAAGGGATTATATTGTCATATAATTACAAAGTAATACAAAATGTTCAAGACTCATTTGAAGCTAAGGAAAAAAGGTAAATAATGCTTGTTCTCTGATTATGTTAAAGGTAAAATTACCGAGAAAATAAAGGTCAATTTCAATCGAAATGTGAATTTATGTCTGACTTTTAAGTAATATTTTTCCTACCAATTTACGTCAGATGGGGTTAGTTTGTATCAGCTAGTGTTTGTAAATATCAGTACAAAATATTTTCGTGATCCGTGGCAAAATATATATATATATATATATATATATATATATATATATATATATATATATATATATATATATATATATATATATATATATATTGGAGTTCCGACCTAACTTGTATTGCACCTTTTTGAATTCTAATTTATTTTAATTTTAAGTTTTATTTGTCTTCTTAATCTAACAAAATAAAATTTGTGTAAAAATTTTAATATATGAGAAGGGTTCCATAAATTCAAAATTTTAATTTGAAATCCAAAAAATGGTCTGAAAACGACTAAAATCTTGAAAATGAAAACTCAAACCAATCGTCAAACAGAAAACAAAAGTAATTTTTTTTTTCATTTTTAGATCTCGAACACAACTAACTAACTAAGAATGAATAGAAAATATTTATCCCATCCAATTCTTATAGGCAATTATGATTAATTACTGGAAATCGAACATCGCTGTTGTTTAGACATAGACTGCATTTTTACTTTTTTCAAAAATTAATTTGAAACGATTGTTTGTTCATGGATTTAATTAGTTTTTGAAAAAAAAATCTTAAGTTCCAAAAACTGATTTTGGATTAGTTTTTGAGTGAAAATTTTTCTTCTATTCGTAAAATTTTAATTTCTTCATACAAAATGAAATTCAAAAATAACTTTAATTTGTAAAATTATTTTTCAATAAAATTTTAAAAACTCTTTTTTGAAATTTTGGCCAAATTTATGTTGATCAAATTTTACGACACGGGATCATTAGGTAAATCGTGAATACACGCGCTGAGGAAAGTACGTAGAGTAGGATTAGCTCAAACCGTTTAATGCACTCAGTTGCCAGTGTGCAGTACTCAGAGGTGACTCATGTAATAGAAAGTTACGCAATCAGACACTAACAAACACCAATATTACGTAATTTGCCACTTTCAGGCTTCAGCTCACACGGGCTCAAAAGCTTATACGGTTAGTCGGTTACAAATAAAACACGGAAAACATTCGTACAGCACGTGCTCACCACTAGATTTTAGAGAAAATTTCACATTAAAACAATTGAGCTCTCTACTATTTAATTTTATAGCTCATATGTTAATTTACAATCAATTAACCCAAAAATAATAGGCTAAGATTTAACATTCAACTTAATAGATTCTCAAAATTATTATTTAATTTTTTAAAAAAGATTCCTCAAGCTTTTAAGTTAATTTTCGAATCAATAACTGTGACTCAAATATTAGTTCAACAAATCAAATTTATTTGGGTGGTAAAAATTAAATTTTTAACAAGCTTAAATATGTGGGTTTAAATTTCGAATTTGAATTTGTGAGAAATTTGGAGTGGGTGCTATTTAGACATATTAGAAATAGTATAAGGAGGTTGTATATAAAATTTGAAGTCCTTTAATGGAGATTTTGATTGGTTTTGAACAAGAATTGCAACTGAAATCGTGGAAGAAGTTCGTCTACGAACGCTTGTATAAAGGTGTATAATAGTGTATAAGATGTGTTTCTACATTCATATACACTATTATACAAGATTATACATAAGTATACAAAAAACTGACTTCATCTTCTTCTTTGCGTCTTTTTTGAAATTTAACTCAAATCTACTCCAAATCACTTCAAATTTAAATTTTGAACTCCTTTTGATATTTTCAATCAATTGGACCAACACTCAATCCAAACAATTAACAAATTCAAAAAAAAAAACTATTTTCGAAAGCAAAGTTTTGAATGGTCTTCAATGGTAGACTTCTACTCTTCAATTTTCTTACATTGCAATCGGGGTGACACAAGAGGAGAAACAGAAAATTCACGGCCCCTTGAAGCATATGTAGAAGATATGAGAAGAAGAGAGATTGAAAGCAATGGTTGTGAGAACACAGATTTAACTTCATAGCTTTTAGAAGCGATGGTTGTAAGAACACAGATTTTGAATTTGTTAGTACTTTCAAAATATGTACAATGTGGGTTAGGTCCGATAAAACTTAAAAATATGGGTAATTTTTTGTTATGGTGTGAAGTCATGTGTATTTTCTTGTAATCCTTTCTAGATTTTACAGGTTAATGACATCATAATTCTATTTATGTCATTAATCAATAACGATAAGAGGAAAATAGAAAAAAGAAAAGGCTGATTTTGGGTTTACGTAAGTTAAGCGGTGATGGTAGACAGAATTTAGTGCTCATTTGAATTAGCTGATTGTAAATAACCAATAATTTTGAAATGCAAAAAGTATTTTTAAGTATTGAAACGAATTTTTTAAATAAATATTTACGTGTTTGGATAGAAGTCTTAAAGCTGATAATAAACAATTGATGTGTTTGGTTAAAAAAATGTTGATAAGATGCTATCTTATTAAAATGGCTAAAATACCCTTAAAACTTTACAAAAGATTATAAATTAAAAAGTTTTTTTGTAAGAAAAAAAGGGATGGAAAACAAATATGGAATGAAAAGAAAATTAGAAAATTTATTTTGGGAAAAGTATTTTTTGAATTAGAAAATATTATTAAGAATAAACAATTAACAACATTTATCAAACTAAAATTGTTTATAAGTTGAAAAGCCATAAATTGGTCCCAATTTATGACTTATGGATGATTTTAACTTATAAACACTTGATTTATAAGCACGTGGGGTGTTTAACAAATGCGTAAATAAGTCAAAATGTATTTATAAGCCAGTTTGACCAACTTATAAGGTTAGCAAACACCCTCTTAGAATAAAATTACGGACAATAATTAATCCATTATCGAAACAATAAAATGATCAAAATAAATCAAATAGTAAACAACTTTTATTTTGTTTTAAAACTTAGTATATATTCTTACATTATACGTGTACTATAATTTCGACGACACTAACATTGGTCAATAAATAATCACTTACTGGAATTTTACATTATAAACTTTGTATTACTAAAGAGCAGTATAGTGCACTAAGCTTTCGTTATGCGCGGGGTTCGGAGAAGGGTTAGATTACAAGGGTCTATTATACACAGTTTTACCATGAATTTCTGCAAGAGACTATTTTCACGGATCGAACAAATTTTGTATTACTATTCAACATAAGTTATGTGGTAATATTAGCTATACTTAATTCGGCAAACCAAATATTATATTAATAATAACTTTTTTAATACAAAAAACTAAACGTTATTTCTATTTTCCACGACTAAAAATTGTAACAATAACTACGAGAATTAGAGAGCTAGAACGAAATACTTGAAACGAGCAAAGAACAATTTCACCAAAAAAGCATAAGAGCTATATATAAAATTACCTTTAACGAGTAGAGACGGCACTTCAATCAATTAATTGACTGACATAAAGAAACAAAATTTTAAAAACAACTTGTCGTTTAGAAGGAATAACAACTATATATACTGACATTATTGATTAAAACGAAGAATAATACTCTGTATCACTTTTGCAGCAATCATTTTAATTGTTAACAGCGTAACAAAAGCTATGATTGTTTCTTGATAAACATGATTAAATATTGGCTAATAATAAACTTATTCTAGACTTTATGATTTGTCTTGTTTAATTTAATCATTATAAGGGCGGCTTAATCTCCGCGTAATGCGGTGTCTGTACAGCTTAAAAGATACTATTACTCAATGATTACCATGCAATTATAAAGTTTAAATTAAGCACACGGGTGCATATATTCCACATTAGGTTACTGCACTTTTGCCAAAAAAATAGATTAACTTTCTTGATAGTCATCCTATTATAAGATTTACTTTTACCATTGAGAAATGTGAATTCCTTGTCTTAGCACGAAGCTAGAAATTTCCCCAAAAGTGTTCAAATTTTAAAGAAGTAAAAAAAATCCGACAAAGGTATTCAATATGTATTATATACCTCTAAAACATAATATTTTACCTACATATACAGTATAATTTTTCGACAAAAGGAGGTCAATTGAGCACCCTTATGACCATGTGGCTTTGCCCATAGCCACCTAAACGGCAGGTAGGCGGCGGATGTATGACGTTTGGAGTTGTTGTTTGTGCACCTGTCCCCAATGAAAAAATGAGTAAAGAGGGCCCAATGGTCTTCCTCTCAATAGTGCTTTTCGAGGCTCCCCGAATAAGTAAGGCCCCGTTCGCCTGTGCGAAGATGGAATAAAGAGTAAGGATTGAAGCCCCCTTAGTTCTGCCAAGCAGTGGACACGGGTTAGCTATGTAAAAAGAACAGAAAAGGGCTAAATATATCCTTCTACTTTTGTTTATTGTTCAATCCTATCCTCCGCTATACTTTCTGTTCATATATATCCCTTCCGTCCAACAAAGTTCTATACTTATCTTATTTTAACGGACATGACACGTGGCACCCTTTAAGCACAAGACTTGACCCACAACTTTAAAAACCTCATACCCACTTAAAACCCACGGCCAAAGTACCATATTAAAGAATTCTTTGACCCGAAAAAGGAAAAAAGACAAAAGCGTTGGACTACTATGCTCTGAGATTTCTCCGATGACTAGTGATAGTCGTTTCCCTCATCTTGTGGGGTTTTGGGGGCTGTGAAAGGGAGTAAAGGAGAGAGTGGGGCTAGATAGGGTCGATTATTGATCAGACATGATGAAGGATCTGTGGCTTTTTCGGTGATGGTGGTCGTTTCCCGGTCAGGTAATTGTCGGAAAAGAGGTAGAAAAAACGATGTGCGCACAATACGGCGTCGTTTTTCAAATTTTCACTCTCTCAACGGTCTAATCTTCCTACACTAACGGTCCGATTTTAGAGCTCTGTAAATACCGAGATTTCACTAGATGAATAGTCGCTGCTACTGCTCTTAATTCTCTTGAATGGAGTTTGTCTATTTTATGTAGTTATCCCACCTTCTATAAGGTATAAGTTATCCCAGTGTTAAGATTAACACCGGAATAACTTATACCTGGTTTGCTAACCAAACAGAGTATCAAGGTAGTATTAAATTTTTATACCTCATACCAAACGACCCCTAAGTGTTCGATTCTTAATTACTCGCTGTGAGCACGTGATTTTTGCCCTATATGAGAATTACTCCAAAAAAAAAATTCCTTTGTGTGCAATTTTTTGAATTTTCGTGGCATTTTAGGATAATTATTTATATTTTGTCTGTGCATGTTTATTTGTTAAATTAATAAAAATATAAAAAAATATGTCACATTTGCATTTAATATGTAATTCTACAATTAGGAGTAATTAAGTTTGTTTTACAAAATGAAAAAATTACAAAAATAGGCATCTTTTGCATTTTTAGCATTTAATGTCCAAATTGTGTGATTTGATTTTATTGATGTTTAATTTTGGGTGATAATTATTATTAGAAGTTAATTAGTATTTTAAGATAATTTTGGTTTTTATAATTTAATTTCATACATTTTTAGTTTTATCAATAAGTGAAAGAAAAGAGAACAAAAAATAGACGAAAATCGGATTGGGCCTCTTCTTCAAGTTTAAACCACAAGCCCAAGGATACCCAACTTTCCCCTACGACCCGGTCCATTTCAAAATGGGTCGACCCAGTCCATAACCCAAAACCTCATCCCACCCTTTCTATTTTCATTCTTGAACAAACCCTAAAACAAAACCTAAACTACCCGCCCCCTTCCCCTCTCTTCATCTTCTCAAAACCTCCGAGCTCCAATCATGGCTTCCCTTCTCCCCCGCCTCTTCTCCTTCAACACACACACACACGCACAGCATGAACTCCAGCCCCACCATCGTCCAACGACAGCCATGAATGACCCAAAGCAACCATGGCTTCTGCTTCTTCACATCCAAACAACCACCCCTCGCTGCCTCTTCTTCTTCGACGAGCTCCAGCAGTCATCGCGCGAGCTGCCCATCATCATGTCATCGTCTTCGTCGAACCAACAGCCTTCGTCGTCGCCATCTTCTTCGAGCTCGAGCTCGAGCTCTCATGGCTGCGGCTTCTTCTTCTTTTTTTCATCGCACAGCTCAGTCCATCGAGCTCCATAGCCATCCCTGCTCCCTCATCTTCCTCATCGTCCCAAACAGCCCCCAGCTGAACCCACCACCATTTCCGTCGCCCAGCCTGCTGCCCACCACCAGTTAAGCATCGTCGATATCAGCACTGTTCGTGCTGCTGAAGCATGGGTGCAACAGAATGTTTCTTCCTTTATTTCCAAGAATGGCATCGATATCCAACCACAAGCAGCAGTGTTGCTGTTGCTGCTTCATCCAGCAGCTGTTATTGCTTCACCGTTGTTGCTGCCTTCTGCTTCGTTTTTCAAACGACACCAAACGACCATTTTCTTCGATGGTCCGTTCGTGGTCGTCTTCGGTGTCGAGTTATTTTGGTGCGATAATCGTTTCCGGACAGATTTGTTTTCATTCAAGTTCTTCGTCGTTTCGATCCGGTTAGTGGGTTTGAGTTCATTTTGTCCGTATTTTGTTTTGATATTCTCGGATCTAAAATCAGTAAATGCTTGATTCTTATTTTGTTCGTGTTTATCGTTTTGTTAATTGGTTTCAGTTTGTTTCATGTGTTTTTATTTTATTTTTTTTAAAAAAAATTGTTGGTTTAATTTTAATATTATTAGATTCAAATTGAAATTTAATTAATTAGTTTTTCAGTTTGTTCATGTGTTTTATTTATTAAAAGAAATTGTTAGTTTAATTTTAATGTTATTAGATTCAAATTGAAATTTAATTAATTAGTTTTTCAGTTTGTTCATGTGTTTTTATTTATTAAAAGAAATTGTTAGTTTAATTTTAATGTTATAAGATTCAAATTGAAATTTAATTAATTATTTCTTCAGTTTGTTTCATGTGTTTTTATGTATTTTTTTAGAAATTGTTAATGTTGTTAGATTCAAGTTGAAATTCAATTAATTATTTCTTCTTCGGTTTGTTTTTATTCGTTTAAAAGAACTTAGTTGTAATATAGAAATATGTTAGTTTAATCGCTTGAATCATCCATGTTTGTTGTTTAATATAGATTTAATTCATGTTCATTTTTGTTTGAAGTTCGTTTTTAATTCAGTGATTTAATGTGAGTTTATGTTTTGATTTTAATTTTTTGATTTAGTTTGAATCATGTATCTTTGTTGTAATTTTATTGGATTTAATTTGAAGATCAATTGAACATTTGAGTTTAGTGATTTGAATCTGTTTATTTATTTTGTTTAAGTTTAATTTGAATTTGAGCTCAATGATTTGAATATATTTGTTTGTTATTGTTGTTGAATCTGAAAATAGGTTTGTTGTTACAAAATATTGTTCTGTCAAAACAATTCCAGTTTTCTTTGTTGTTCATCATTTAGTTTGAGTTTGTTCATAAAATTTGGTTAGGAATTGGTTATATCTGTTATATTTTGGTTAGAATTGATTAGGTAAATTGGTTATAGCTGACGGGGTAGATTGGTTAATTGTAGTATTTTCAGGGGTAAAATGATAATTTCAGTAAGTTTAGAGGGGTATTTTTGGAATTGAAAATCTGAACAATTTCCTAGTTTGAGTGTTGTGTCCAATAAATTAATAATATTAAAATAATAAATAAAATAATTCATAATGGGAGACAAGACATAATGGTGGAATAATGCATTTGTTTAATCAATAATGGGGGGGACAAGACATAATGGTAGGGAATAATGCACTTGTTTAATCAAAAATGGGGAACAAGACATAGTGGGCTCAAGAAAAGTTGTTTAAAGAAATAATAATTGTATTTTTTTATGTAGTAGTGGGTTTGGTAAGAGAAAGTGGTTGTTTTTATTATTTGATTAATTGATTAAAGGGTTTGGGAGGAGAGATAAATAGGATAGACTTGAACAGATTTTGAGAAGAGGGCAGAAAAAATAGAGGAGGAAAAAAAGAAGGGAGCTGAATATTTAAGAGAGAAAAATTCCGAAAATATTAAGACTTCCAAAAATACAAATAAAAACATTCTGGAAATTAAAAGAGAGAGTAGTATACACCTGATATACAATTTAAATATTCTGATATACGGATTCAGAAATTAAAGGTTGAACATTAATTAGTCTTTCAAATTTGAAAAGATTCCCTTGGCTTCTTTCCGTTGATTGTTGTCGGTATTTCTGGATTTTTATCTTGATTTTAAAATCTATCACTAGTTTCTCGTTGCTGGTTGTTACTGGTTGTTGGGTGTTGCTGTTGTTGTATGCTACTGAATTTCTGCTGATCTCCCTTTTCTTTTGCTTCCAATATCAGGTACACAACTGACACGCTGGTTACTGTAAACTGAAACATGAAGCATGAATACGAAAATGAAGAGTTGAAGTTCTAAATTTATTTTAATTATATTCTGAATTTTATTTGTATATATAAATTATTTAGCTTACTCTAATCAGAATCATGTAGCTGTTTAATATATATAGTGGAACATCTGACGATAGCTTAACGGACGAACTATCTATATATTGCCTAAAAATAAATAAATGGTGTAGTAACTCCGTCTAGTTAATTCGTTATTGTTGGATAATTATCATGTCTCAAAAAGCACGTTAGTTCATCAAACGAATAGACCATTTCGGAACTTATAGGAATATTGTTTAATTAAATACTATTGGTTAATTTCAGCATGTAAATGGTCTAGAATTAAAATTAGATTGCTAAGTTTTTTTTAATTTGACAAACTGTAAACATCCCTAGTATAATGTAATTAGGTAGTAACATGTGAATAAGATGGCTCAGGTCTAGTTTTATGCCATACACGTTGGACCTGGGCCCGCATTGGCAACGGACTGTCCTGATTGCACCATTTTCAGATTTTATGAATCATATTCGAAACTCAACTATAACAACTCAAGCATGTAAATAAATTAAGACCTTTTCTCTTTCATTTTGTAGAGACAAATTTAATAGAGAAAAATGTAGGCATTTTAGGATTGTCCTTTTAAAATAAATGAGATGAGCCTCGCTCAATAAAACGCACCAATTGCGGGGCCCTCAATAAATGTTTAATTGAATACTTAGATTTCGAGATAGGTCGTTTAGCAAATTTCACGGTCTTCTCCAAAGTAATAAAGCGTTAGATTCTTTAGGCACGATTTTAATAATACTACATCCCTAAATTAGGGTGCGCATTTATGCGACCCAAATCCAAATCTCAACGGAGTCAAAACGTGTCAACAACCATGGGTGCATTGATTGCGATGTGGTTCGAAACGCATTTTCACGACGTTGCAATTCTAAAAAAAATAATAATAAAAGCGGTTTAAAGTTGATAAAAGCACATAAATTATAATATGTGTAAGCACGTGATTTTTGCCCTATATGAGAATTACTCCCAAAAAATTCAAAAATAAAATGATTTTTCTTTGGTGTGCAATTTTGTGATATTTTGTGATATTTTGAAGAATTATTTGTATTTGTCTGTGCGTGTTTATTCGCTAAATTAATAAAAAATACAAAAATATGTCGCATTTTGCATGTAGTATTTAATTCTACAATTGTTAGTAATTAAAATTGTTTTACAAAAATTAAAAATTACAAAAATAGGCATCGTTTGCATTTTTAGCATTTAATGTCCAAATATACAATTTTATGCTTAATTAATACTTAATTGTGCGTTAATTGTTATTGGGAGTTAATTTGCGCTTTTATAACTTAATTTAGTTCTTAATAATAGTTTAAGTATTTTTATAATTTAGTTTTAGAAAAAATAAAAGAAGAAAAGAGAGCGAAAATATAAAGAAAGTCGGAATTAGGCCTCTTCTTCAATTTCAAGACATAGGCCCAAAAAATGGCCCAATCTTCCCTACGACCCAGTCCATTTCGAACTGGGTCGACCCAGTCCATAACCCAAAAGACCCAATACCCCTATCTTGCATTTCAAAGACACAAAACAAAAAAAAAAAAAAAAAAAACCAAAAACCCTAAAAATGACCTAAGTCATCCGCCCCCCCTATCATTCTTCTTCTTCTTTTCTTCTTTCTTCTCCAAACTCTAAAACACACATCCATGGCTGCCATGGCTAAGCTCCAGCAGCTTAATCTCCTTCGACACAAGCGCACACACCACCAAGAAGCCCATCTTCTCCATGTCAAGCTCAAAAGGCTCGTCCATGGCTGCGTCTTCGTCGTCAACCCATCGCCATGTTTGTTGCTTTTTCTTGCTGCCTCTGCGTCGTCCATGGCTTCCCGAACTGCTGCTCCATTTTCTCCATAAGCTGCTGAACGCAGCAGCAGTAGACGACCAGCTGCTGCCCGTGTCCAGCTGCGACGAGCAGCCATGGCTGTCCGCGACGCTGCCGCTGCTCCTCCTTCCTCCGCCGCTGCTTCTACTTCTTCTTCGTCTTCGTCGTCCTTCGTTCGAGCTTTGGTCGAGGCTTGGACAGATTTGTTTACAATCAAAGTTCGTCGTTGATTCATCTCCGGTTAGTTGTTTTTGAGTTTTATTTTTGTTCATATTTTGTTTGATATTTTCCGGATCCAAAATCGTTAAATGATTTAATCCTTGTTTTGTTCGTTGTTCATCTTTGAAATAATTTTCTATTGTGTTCATGTTGTTTGTTAAATTAATTTTCAGATTTCAAAATAGAAGTTTAATTAGTTGTTTTCATGTTTATTTCATGTTTGTATTATTGTTTAAGTAAGTATTTGTTAGTTTGATGTTTGTTAGATTCAAATTGAAATTTAATCAACTATTTCTTCAATTTGTTTCATGTGTTTATGTATTGTTAGAAATTGTTAATATTGTTAAGTTCAAGTTTAAGTTCATAATTGTTTCTTCGTCGATCTTGTTATTTGTTTAAAGAATTTAGTTGTATTAAAGGAATATATTGTTTTAATCGTTTAATCCGTCATGTTTGTTGTCTTAAAATAGATTCATTCATGTTCATACTTTGTTTGGATGATCTTGAATCCGAATTTTGTATAGTTTGATTTCTTGTTTACCATTTATGATTATTGCTTGAATTGTTCTCATAATCTTGTTTTAAGTTTAATATAAGAATTGTTTGTTGTAATGTTGTTAGAGTTGATTTTAAGTTCAATATGATTGAATTTAGAAATCTTCATACTTTGATTGTTGTTGTTGTTGAATCCGAAAATAGGATTGTTTGTTGCTAAAATATTGTTCAATCAAATTTTAGTTGTTCTTTGTTGTTCAATTCGTGTTCATGTGATTTGTTGTTGAAATGTTGTTAAAATCGTGTTCATGTGATATTGTTGTTATGATGTTCATCCATGTTCATATTGTTGTTTGAACATTGTTAGAAATTGATCATATTGTCTATATTTTGGTTAAGTTTGATTAATTGATGTGTTATAGCTGATGGGTAGTTTGGTAAATTTGTAGTACGTTTAGGGGTAGTTTGGTAATTTCAGTAAGGTCGGAAGGGGTAGTTTAGGAATTGTACATTTTGAAATTGTTTATTTGAAGCATGGGGGACAAAATGAAATGGGGTGGGTTGTGATATGATTATTTAATATAAAGGGGGGACAAGATTTAAATTAAAGGGGAATCTTGCATTATTTTAAATAAAGCATGGGGGACAAAATATAATGGGGTGGTGTGATATGTTTATTTAATGTAATGGGAATGAGTGGAAAGATAATGGGTTGGGTAGAGAAAAAGTATTGATTTAATTGATTAAAAGGTTTATGAGATGTGATATATATGTGAAGTCTTGAATAAGAAAGAACAAGAATACAGACAAGAGAAATACACAGACAGGAAAAAACGGGAGAGAGAAACAAATCTGAAAATAAGAGAGAGAAAAGGGCTGAACATTTAAGAGATAGAAAATTCCGAAAAATATTGAAGCTTTCAAATATATAAAAAAAAAACTAAAAAAAATATTTTGTTTTCTTTTGTTGTTTGAAATCAGAATTAATGGTTGTTTCATAAAAGCTGGAAGCTTTTGTTTTTTTTGGATTACTATTCCACCGGTCTGTTACTGGGTTGTTACTGTTGCTGGGCTATTGTTGCTGTGTTGTACTGATTTTACTGCTGTTGCTGATTCTCATATTCATTTTCTTTGCTTCCAATATCAGGTACACAACTGAAAAGCTGTTTATTGTAATCCGAAATATGAAGCGTGAATACATATGAAGAATGAAAATTTGAAGTTTTAATTTCGTTTTTATTTCTTTGTTCCTTTTGTTGATTGTATTTAAGCTATTTCATGAATTACTAAATAATAACTGGAATAAGAAAATAATATCATAAGTTAGTCTGTAATAAATCAGTTCGGCAAAATAGGTTAATTCACTAGTTATGAAGGCTTCAAGATTATAGGTTGATCATGAACAAGTAGCTAAATTTAGCTAAGACACGAATTTAAATTAAACATCGTAAATTAGGCATTAAGGCATGACTTGAGCTTAAGCAAGATTAAGAGAACGTTTAAGTCTAATAAACTTTCTAATAAGCTTTAGTAATTATGGTTAAATCTAGTTTCAAATGATTGTGAATAATTAATCTCAATAATATTTTTTTTAAAAAAAATAACAATGCTGAGTTTTAATCTAGCTATATTTGTTTATTTTGAATATTAGTTGTTGAATTTTTATTTTATTTATAATTTCGAAATTAAGAGTGAAATTCCTTTTTCATCAATATTTGTATTAATCAAGCAATTAGCATGTCATGTCTTCTTAAAATAATAAAAGCTAGTAATAAATTAGGATTTTCTTTCTTTATTTTAGAGACTCATTTTTATAGAAAAATGTAGTCGTTTTAAGATTTGTCCAAATAAATGAGATGAGCCTCGCTTAATGAAATGTATAGATTGCGGGGCCCTCAATAAATGTACATTTAATCGCTTAGAATTAGGGAGGAGCCGTTTTAGCAAATTTCACGGCCCTACCCAAAATAATGATACGCTAGACTCTTTAGGCGCGATTTAATTAATTTTACCTTCTTAAACTCGGATGCGCATTTCATGCGACCCAAATCTAAATCCTAAAACATTGAATAAAAATGTGTTCCGGATTGCGGGTGCATTTCATGTGACGTAATCCAAAGACATGTTTTAAACGATGTTCACAATTTTTTTAAAAATAATAATAATAATAATAAAGTGGTAAAGAGTTAAAATTGGCACATCGGTTCATAATTGTATTAAAATCAGATAAATAAGCCAAATATGACAATTGAGCGACCGTGCTAGAACCACGGAACTCGGGAATGCCTAACACCTTCTCCCGGGTTAACAGAATTCCTTATCCGGATTTCTGGTTCGCGGACTGTAATATGGAGTCATTCTTTTCCTCTATTCGGGATTAAACTGGTGACTTGGGACACCCTAAATCTCCCAAGTGGCGACTCTGAAATAAATAAACAAATCCCGTTTCGACTGTCTTTTAATTGGAAAAAACTCATTCGCCCTTCGCGGGGTCGGAAAAAGGAGGTGTGACAATATGTATTATATCAGATAATCAAGTCGAATATAACAGTTGAGCGACCGTGCTAGAACCACGGAACTCGGGAATGCCTAACACCTTCTCCCGGGTTAACAGAATTTCTTATCCGGATTTCTGGTTCGCGGACTGTAATACAGAGTCATTCTTTTCCTCGATTCGGGATTAAAATTGGTGACTTGGGACACCCTAAATCTCCCAAGTGGGGACTCTGAAATAAATAAACAAATCTCGTTTCGATTGTCCTTTAATTGGAAAAAACTCCCTTCCGTGTCCCTTCGTGGGCGGAAAAAGGAGGTGTGACACTCGCCATCTGATGCTTTATGTTTACTTATTGGAAATTACAGTTCCGATATGATGCGTTCTTTTTCTTTTTAAAGGTTGCAGTTCACTATAATAGCTGTTGGAGGGGGAAGGGGTGGAGAAGTGAGTTTTGATTTTAGGTAAATTTTAAAAAAGGGAACCGGGTCGGATGGGTCATATTTTAGGCCTTTTTGGGTTTATTTATTGGATTGGTTCTTTTAATCAGACAGCGCCACAGGTCATGTCCCTTAAAATAAGGGTAAACATAGAACTTTGTTGGACGACAGGGGTATATATGAATGAAAAGTATAACGGGGGATAGGATTGAATAATAAACGAAAGTAGAGGGATATATTTGGCTCTTTTCCATAAAAAGAAGGAATTTTTACCTCATATAGCAAAGGTTAACACCTTATTTATTTTAAATAAATACCATTTTAAAAAATTATATTCTAGATACCTTTTAAGGTTTATAGCAAAATATCTAATTTTGGTATCTTCTAGCCATAAGCCACTAAATACGCTATTCAGTTACACTATTTGATTTCTCTCTCTAATTTGATACATGTCATTCTCTCTTCCAAATAATACCGGATTCATTGACCGACCACCACTTCTCTTGGCGACGACAACGTCGACGGATATGATGCCTTCTCACAAATACCAAACCTCAAAATCCAGTAACTATCAATTACCAGAGAATCGGCCATGGTATTCAAAGTCGGAGCTTAAAAGGAAGAAGAGGGCCATGGAAGGAAAAGTCAAGAAATCATTCAAAAATGGTTATCGTTGGTTCAAACATGTGTCAGAAGCAATATACAGGATGCGTCGAAAGTGAGATTCAGGGCTTTTGCTCGACGGCGGATTCGTCGTAAATTAGGGTTTGTTCTTGAATAAAGACAATGAATTTTGGGGCTGAGCAACTTGATTTTCTGTTAATATATTTCAATGTACTTTCAACATATCACGCTGTATTTTTATTTATTTCATTGTATTTGTTATCTTTTTTTTTTTCATTGTAATTCAATGTATTTCGTTGTATTCTATGTATTTCATTGTATTCACTGTCTTTTTTTCTCATTGTATTTCAATGTATCTCGCTCTATTCTATGTATTTCATTGTATTCACTGTCTCGCTATATGCCATGAATATATTCATATATTTTTTTAATTAATATAATTTATGTATTCAGATGTATTATATAATTTCTCTGAAGATTGCTATGTTTTTTGGGTATTTTTCGGTTGAGAATCTTTTTTATAACTGAAAATTAAAAAATTTGTGTTATAATTGAGTTTGTTGAGTTATATTAAGAGTCTATTATGTTAATTGATTCACTTTCCGTTTTAAAAACATTGTAATCCCCTATTTCACGCCGTGAATACAGTCGAATACAGTCAAATACAATAATTTGTTCAGCTGTAATCTCATGTTTCACTCCATGAATACAGTCGAATACACTCGAATACAACAACTGATTAGCTGGACTTCCTTAATTCACGCCTATTTTTGCTACTGTATTCATGAATACAATAGCTTAAATACATCAAATACATTTTATAACCACAGAAAAGGTATCTACAATCCATAATATAATAAATGGTATCTATAGATAGCTAATTACTACTAAAAGATAGTGTTTTATAAAAATTTACCAAGAGAGAATGGTTAGAACTCGTTTACCCTAATTAATTATCTAGAGTTTGATATGTGATATTGAAAACCCTTCTTTATAAAGAGCACTTTATTTCCTTAGTGGGCCTAGTTCGAATTAATCGGGATAGAATTCTCAAATATCAAAAAGTTAAATTGGAAAAGAGAAAACGATTTATTAGCTTTAGTCCAACCACTACAATAATGATAATGGTTTAATATTCACTAAACGACGATGCAAGATCTTTGGTAAGGATATTGATGTGCCTTTTGGGAGTTGATAATATCCAATTCTTTAAAAGAAAATGATGAGACATTCCTTTTCTAATCCATAGTTTAATATTGAGATAATGATCTGTGATCTTATTTTATTAATTCCTAATAGAACACAATGATTTGTAGGGCCCAAAAAATTACGGTTTCGCCTCGCATATCTCGTATTATTTTGTCAAATGCCCGTTAGAATTTGGGGAGGATCTTTCTACTAACGATTATTTTAGTGCTTTTTCACTTTTAATCCGCACCAGAAACTATTTATATGTGATAGTAAAAAAACGTATAAAATTTATATAATTTTTATAGCTATTATTTTGAGAACGGTATACAATATCATTTTGCTACTATTTTAGTAGAAATAGCGTGTGATAGCCATTTTTTAATATGATATTTAATTTTTGTCCAGTATTTTTAATGCTGAGCAAAAATAGCCACTACTCTATTAAAATTAATATGAAAAGACGTTTTTACCCTTTCTTCATGAGTGATGTTTAAATATTAAGGACATGGTGTCCTTAACATTTACACTGCACACATGACATGACAGGATACTATGTCCTTAATATTTACACAACATTCATGCAACAACAACAACAACCCAGTATAATCCCACTAAGTGGAGTCTGGGGAGGGTAGTGTGTACGCAGACCTTACCCCTACCCTAGGGTAGAGAGACTGTTTCCAAATAGACCCCCGACATCCTTCCCTCCAAGAACTTCCCACCTTGCTCTTGGGGAGACTCGAACTCACAACCTCTCGATTGGAAGTGGGGGTTACACAACATTCATCAAGTTAAGGAAATCATGTCCTTAATATTTACAAAACTCTCATAAAGTATGTCCTTAACATTTACACTGCATATATAAAGTTACGGGCATGAGGTCCTAAAGTTTAACAATAGAAGGTGCAAATACAAGTTAAGGACATTATGTCCTTAACATTAATATATATACAACATTCATGAAGTTAAAGATACCATGCCCTTAATATTTACCCAGCACCCATGTCTAGCACAGGGGTATTTTTGTCTGGGCGGCTAAAAATTTATTAAGCACTAGCTAAAGAGTAAATACATTAAAAAAGTGGCTAAAGAGTAAAGACATGGCTAACTGCTCACTACCCCATTATTTTACAAGGGCCCATTTATGTGGGCCTTTATTTTGCCAAAACGCTAGAAAGTGGGCAACAGGCTTTTTAGCCTGCCAATCGTTGCTAGCAGTTGATCTTTCCAACTCCCCTGTTAATTGTGTATTAAATATTTAAATTATATAGTACATCAAAATGTCCACATTTTTCAGTGCAGTTTTAGCAATTATAATAAGGTATTACTATGATATTTAAGTTACCAAATTAGGCTTACGAAAAGGGTACAGGAAAGCTACAACTGGACCTCACCCTCTCTTTCAATTCAAAATGGGAGTGACCGAAGCACCTCATCTTCTCATTTCATTGTTGCTCATTCTCGTTCGGCCAAACTGTTTGGCTTTTCCTACTTTGTGAAGGAAGTACAAAAGATCAATTTTTTTAATATTCTAAATCTCGTGCTGTTTTTTTGTTATACTAGCTGCAACAAATCGTTTAGTAAGAAGAATTTATATCACTCACCCGATTGGATGTCAATTTGCCAAAAAAAAGGATCATGGTACGAGGTATTAGAAAATACTTGTATTAGGTATACATCCTATTTGTTATTATCCTATATATAACTAAAACAAGGACTTTTAATACTTTCATAAGCATGGTTAAAGACATAATTGTCCCTCATACCCCTCAAAGTGTACAAAGTTAAAAGAATGTGGAGGATATTTTTGTAAACAACTAATTTTTTAAGAAATTATGCAATGCTTTAATACATCAAACCAAACAGTGGATAAGAAATAATCACATCATAACTAATCTCGGCATGACTAATACCAGCATTGCTAATACATCCTATTTAGCACTATTCCTATAGGTCCTAACAAACGACCCCAAGGAGATGTTATTTGCAGGAAGCAAATTACAGTGCAGAACACTTACCGATGGGCTTGGGCCTCCAACAGCAATGCTGGAGCAAGATAGATAGTGCTCTTACTTTTTCTCTTTATGCCTGTGATTCCAGCCATGCTTTAGGGGTGCAGTTACAGAAATAGCCAAAAGTAATTTACCAGCACTGAAAATAATAGGGTCATGGAAGTCCGAAGGGATTTGTTTTAATGCACAAGCAGCAGCAGCTCTAAATGAAAGATCAATAATTTGACAAGATTCAATTCAGGAGCATAGCATTAATGATATTAAGCCCTATGCATTTGAATGTCAAATCCACAAAAACATAACAAACCCACTAGCATTATAGGCCTATGCTGAACGAAATATATGTAGCAAAGAAATTCATCAACTAGCAGCACAGAGGTCAATCAATACAAAGATCTGAGATCAACGCAATCCACAATATTCACGATTGATGGCGCACAAAAGAGAACTTTGGACATTGACACAAACTGTTCAGACAAAAACCTTGTATTACTATCTAAAATTATGTAGACCCTGTATCTACGTTAAGAGATGAAATCAAACCCTTTAGCTTTGTAGGGCTTTAGCAGTTTCTCGTTATCTAGCCAAAAACTCCTCCAACTTTGTCATGCACGATACACGCTGCAAGGAAGGAAGCCAAGTACCCTTTAACCTGTACAGTAATTAAAGCATATGTTAAAATAAAATTTGAGTTTGATTGGTCAAATATATAGCCTGTTTGGCCAAGCTTCTCAAGAGAAAAAAAGTGTTTTTTTTTCCCAAAAGCACTTTTTTTTTTCCTAATTTGAGGTGTTTGGCCGAGCTTATTTGGAAAAAAAAGTGCTTTTGGGAAGAAACAGAAAAAAGTAGCTTCTTTCCAAAAGCAGAAGCAGTTTTGGCTTTTCTTTTTACCTAAAATACCCTTAACAAAATATAGTATATACCAAAATAACTCTTAAACCTAATACTTAGGATATTAATTTATAAATATTTCTTCTTATTTTTAGGAAAACTTTCTAATATATAGTGACTTTAAGGGTGAATGCTTTTATATTTGTTGAAGGAATTTTAATATATTTAACTTATATTAAAAGAATTAAGTACTTTTTAATTATATTTTCATATTTTACTTAAATAAAATGATTTTTTTTTAATTATTGTATGTAATAACAAAATTTTGATATTATTTATTTACTTATAATATTAATTATTAAGTAAATCTATTCATGTCCTTATTCGTAATTTGACACTTAAAATCACTTTCTAAAAAGCTTGGCCAATCACAAATTATTTCTCAAAAGTGCTTTTCAGACTGATTAGCCAAACACAAACTGTTTCTCTCCAAAAGTACTTTTTTCAAAAGCACTTTTGAAAAAAATACTTCTCAAAACAAGCTGATTTCTCCAGCTTGGCCAAACAGGCTATCAAGATAAATAAAGAAGCTTCAAAATTAATTTGCATTGATAATCAAACAAACCGTATAAAAGAGCAAACAAACAAATGAAAAATGATTTTAAGCTGTATAGGTTGGGTTTTAACCAGTTGTTTAGCCTAAATTGACCCGCCTATTTTTATTTTTATTTTATTTGCACCGGGTGTCCGAGTCTCTTCGAGCCCCGACTAATCCCAGGGGTGCACAGGCCCTCGGCAAGGAGTTTCCCGCAAGTGCACCACGGTTAATTCAAGTTTTACCCAGTCTGATGGCCGTAAGAAACTGCTTGCACCCAGTGGGTTTCGAACTTGAGACCTTGAAAGGGAGCAAACCCCAAGGCTCAAGTCAATTGCCACCAGGCCAACCCCTGAGGGTTGACCCGCCTATTTTGATCCAGGCAAATTTTGAGCGGGTTATGATTAAACCGATTTATTCATTCGACTCACTTTAACCGCACAAAGTTAGCTCAACCTGCCTATTTGACACCTTGAGCAAATTCAAAACTTAAAGAGTTCAATGGTGAAATATCATTAAAACTGAAAATGTTGGTTTATGTTTAGTTAACAATGGCATGCTGAAAATGTTGGTTTATGTTTAGTCAACAATGGCATGCCAATTGGAAGAGTTGGTGGAAAGAGTTGGTGTGGATGCTAGGAGGAAGCTTCCTCCTTTGATGTCACCCATGACATCAAGAGGAGGTAGTTTGATGTCAGCAATGACATCAAGAGGAGGTCTTTACCTCTATAAATAGATGCACTCCTTCACTTGTAGAAATCATCCCAAAATAATACAATACATTGTAGTGAGTAGAGAGTTAAGAGAGAAATTCTCTTAAGTGTAATTGGGAAATCTCCCCTTCCTTTGTTAATATTAAAAGGGCAATTGTTCTCTGGTGGACGTAGGATTATTTTGATCCGAACCACGTTAAATCTTGTGTTCTTTCTTTTACGTTTCCGCTAACAATTGGTATCAGAGCGACAGGATTCTTTAACGATCCAAGGAGAAAGAACAAGCAAATATGAGTTCCATGAAGTTTGAAATTGATAGATTCAATGGACGCAACAACTTCAATATCTGGAAGATCCAGATGATGGCGTTACTGCGGAGGGAAGGTTCAATCCATGCTATTGACGGAAAGTATCCTACGGATATATCAGCTCCCGACAAGGAGAAGATTGAAGGGGATGCATTGAGTGCAATCCAACTATCCCTTGCACCTAACGTGCTTTGTGAAGTGAGTACGGGTACCGAAGAGACGGCCAAACAGTTGTGGGAAAAGCTAGAAGGGCTATACCAAGACCGATCAGTGACAACAAGAATGTTGTTACAACGGCGTCTTCACACATTTAAGATGGGGCCAGGTACTTCGTTACAAGATCATTTAGATGCGTTTAATAAACTTGTCATGGACTTACAGATTGCAGGAATTAAAAGGGAGGAGGAGACGCTTGCATGTGCTTTGCTATTTTCATTGACTTCAGGATATCGTGATATTGAGAATTCAATGATGTATAGCAAGGAGCCTATCAAGCTTGAGCAAGTGCGGCAGGCACTTAACTCTAGTGATGTGCGGAGGCACATTGAAGGAGATAGAGATGACCAGGCAAGTGGCCTCTTTGTAAGAGGCCGGACTAGCCAACAGGGAAAGACCAAATCAAAGCACAGATCAAAGTCTCGTGTGAACAAGAAGAATACAGAGTGTTGGGGTTGTGGCAAGAAGGGGCACTTTGAACGAGATTGCCCAATGTCAAAGTCCAAGGAAAAGGCGAGTGCATCTACAGTTGAACAGGTACATAATTTTGATAATGATTATGTACTAACAACATCGTGTAATAATAATAGTAGTTATGAAAACAAATGGGTGTTAGACTCTGCTTGTACTCTGCATATGACGTTCCGAAAAGACTGGTTTAGCAGCTACGAGAAAAGTGGAGGAACCGTAGTAATGGGCAATAATGCAACTTGTGCAATAGTTGGCATTGGCTCAGTTCGGGTTCGCTGCCATGATGGAATCGTGAGGACTATTACACAAGTCCGTCATGTTCCTGATCTGAAGAAGAATTTGATCTCCTTGGGTACTCTGGATGAACAAGGCTACAGGTACATGAGCGAAGCAGGAACTATGAAGGTGACTAAAGGTTCTTTAGTCATGCTGAAAGGCAAGCTGGAGAATGGCCTTTACACATTGGCCGGAAGCACCATTGTTGGCTCTGCAAATGCATCTACAGTGCAGTTATCTAATGATGACAAGGCAAGACTATGGCACATGAGACTGGGTCATATGAGCGCACGTGGACTGGAGATGTTGAGCAATCGTAAACTTTTGGAAGGTGAGAAGATCAGCACGCTTGACTTCTGTGAGCACTGCGTTCTAGGGAAGCAGAAGAAGGTCAGCTTCAGCACTGGCAAACACAAGACAAGAGGAGTGCTAGACTACATCCATTCAGATTTATGGGGTCCTTCTAAACTTCCATCGAAGGGCGGAAAGAGGTATCTTCTCATTTTTATTGATGATTTCTCACGAAAGGTTTGGGTGTATTTTTTGAAGGCAAAAAGTGATGCTTTTGAAGCATTTAAAGAGTGGAAGATTTTGATTGAAAATCAAATGGAGCGGAAAATCAAGTATCTTCGCACAGACAATGGCTTGGAGTTTTGCAATGAAGAGTATAATGAATTCTGCAAGGTTCATGGGATCTCAAGACATAGGACTGTCAGGCATACCCCACAGCAGAATGGAGTTGCCGAGAGAATGAACAGAACTCTTCTTGAAAAGGCTCGTTGTATGCTCCTACAAGCCAAAATGTCCAAAGTATTTTGGGCTGAAGCAGTTCACACTGCTGCTCATATTGTCAATCGATCTCCAGCATCGGCAATTGACTTTAAGACTCCGAATGAGGTATGGTCAGGTGAACCCTCTAACTATTCATACTTACGAGTATTTGGGTGTCCAGCTTATTATCACGTTAATGAAGGAAAGCTTGAACCAAGGGCTAAGAAGGCCATATTCGTAGGGTATGTGGATGGAGTAAAAGGGTACAAACTTTGGTGTTTGTCTTTACTCAAATTTATAGTTAGTAGAGATGTCACCTTCGATGAATCCTCTATACTTGATCCCCGTAAAGTTTCCGTGGAGTTTTCAGGAAACAAGAACAACGAGCAGGTGGAGCTTCCGGTGGAGCTTGCCAAGGAAAAGGATCAAGAGACTCAGGTTAAAGATGAGTCAGAAGATGTAGGCGTTGAAGAACTTGCTGTCAATGAACCATACACAATTGCGAAGGGGAGGGAGAAGAGGCAAACACGAGAACCGGAACGCCTTATAAATCAAGCAAACTTGATTGCATATGCGTTCGTAGCTGCACAAGAAGAGATTAAAGATCTGGAGCCCTCCTCGTATATTGAAGCAACTTCTTGCAAGGATGCCGCACAATGGCGGTTAGCCATGACTGAAGAGATGGAGTCTCTTCACAAGAATCAGACATGGGTCTTAGTGAAAAGACAAAAGGGGAAGAGGACAGTTGGATGCAAGTGGGTCTACCGAAAGAAAGAGGGAATTTCTGAAGTGGAAGATGTTAGGTTCAAGGCGAGATTGGTTGCAAAAGGTTTCAGCCAAAAGGAGGGAATTGACTACAATGAGATTTTCTCTCCGGTCGTGAAGCATAGCTCAATTCGCGTGCTACTAGCATTGGTTGCACAATTTGACTTGGAGCTTCAACAGCTTGATGTCAAAACTGCTTTCTTACACGGTGATCTAGAAGAGACAATCTATATGGATCAACCTGAAGGTTTCCTAGCTGAGGGAAAAGAAGATCACGTATGCCAACTAAAGAAGTCTTTGTATGGTTTGAAGCAATCCCCTAGACAGTGGTACAAGAGGTTTGATGCATTCATGACTACACATGAATTCTCAAGGAGTGCATTTGATAGTTGTGTGTATCACAAGAAGATGTCTGGTAACTCAATGATTTATTTACTGTTGTATGTTGATGATATGCTTATTGCTGCTAACAACATTACAGAGATAAATGCTTTGAAGAAACTATTGAGTAAGGAATTTGACATGAAGGATTTAGGAGCTGCAAAGAAAATCCTTGGTATGGAGATTTCAAGAGAAGACGATGTTGTACATCTTTCTCAGAAGAGGTATATTGAAAGGGTTCTCGAGAGATTCAATATGCAAACGTGCAAGCCTGTAAGTACACCATTAGCTCCTCATTTTAAACTTTCAGAGTCACAAATGCCTCAGTCCGAGGATGAGGTGGAGCATATGTCAAAGATTCCTTATGCCAGTGCAGTTGGTAGTATTATGTATGCTATGGTATGCACACGTCCAGATATTGCTCAATCTGTAAGTGTGGTAAGTAGATACATGTCCAACCCAGGAAAGAGGCATTGGGAAGCTGTCAAGTGGATATTGAGATATTTCAAAGGAGCTTCTGGTGTTGGTCTTACCTTTCGAAAAAGTGGTACAGGTATTTCAATTCTCGGTTATGTGGATTCTGACTATGCAGGAGATCTTGACAGAAGAAGGTCCACAACTGGATACATCTTTACCCTCGTTGGCAGTGCCGTCAGTTGGAAGTCGACTTTGCAGTCGATTGTCGCTTTGTCTACGACAGAAGCAGAATACATGGCAGCAGCGGAGGCGGTAAAGGAAGCTATCTGGTTGAAAAGTTTAGTAGCGGAATTGAGTTTGGTTCAGCTGGAATCAACTCTTAGATGTGATAGTCAGAGTGCTATTCATCTAATGAAAAATCAGAGATTTCATGAGCGCACTAAACACATTGATGTCAGATTTCATTTTATTCGAGATGTTATTGATGAGGGAACTATCAAGGTCGTGAAGGTTATCACAGATGATAATGCTGCAGACATGTTGACCAAGATAGTCCCGCTCGCTAAGTTTGCACACTGCAAGGACTTGGCGGGGGTGTGCATCAACTGATGCAACTCCGAAGAGAACAGTTGCTAGGTGGAGGTGGTATGTTCAACAATGGTTTGATTCTTCTTGTTTCTTACAACGGGGTTGCCCAGTAAGCTTAGAAGTTTTGGCCAGAGTTGTTCACACGCTCGAAACGCAAACCAAGGTGGAGATTGAAAATGTTGGTTTATGTTTAGTTAACAATGGCATGCTGAAAATGTTGGTTTATGTTTAGTCAACAATGGCATGCCAATTGGAAGAGTTGGTGGAAAGAGTTGGTGTGGATGCTAGGAGGAAGCTTCCTCCTTTGATGTCACCCATGACATCAAGAGGAGGTAGTTTGATGTCAGCAATGACATCAAGAGGAGGTCTTTACCTCTATAAATAGATGCACTCCTTCACTTGTAGAAATCATCCCAAAATAATACAATACATTGTAGTGAGTAGAGAGTTAAGAGAGAAATTCTCTTAAGTGTAATTGGGAAATCTCCCCTTCCTTTGTTAATATTAAAAGGGCAATTGTTCTCTGGTGGACGTAGGATTATTTTGATCCGAACCACGTTAAATCTTGTGTTCTTTCTTTTACGTTTCCGCTAACAATTGGTATCAGAGCGACAGGATTCTTTAACGATCCAAGGAGAAAGAACAAGCAAATATGAGTTCCATGAAGTTTGAAATTGATAGATTCAATGGACGCAACAACTTCAATATCTGGAAGATCCAGATGATGGCGTTACTGCGGAGGGAAGGTTCAATCCATGCTATTGCTGTAAAGGTTTTCCTAAAGATTTAATCACCATGCCTTGTTTCAAGAAGTGGCATAATGGGCATTTCAATGGCTATTTATTTTTACGTTAGCATATAAACACACATACAAATAATTTCTAGATGTACAGATACCAAAGTGCAAGGCCAAATTAAGACATTCCACAAGCAGATATCCAGTTTAAAATCCTATATAGAACGCTTGTTTTAGTAACCTCTAGTAGCTAAGCTTGCTTCACATATCTACATATGTTGCCAGCATTATTAACGGGTTTATAAAGAGCATATAGGCATATATGGGAGTAAAAAAAAATATAAATCTGAAGACACAGAACTGTTGACTAAACACATTTCCAAAGAACCTTAAATATGAATCACTCTTCAAGGTTAACGGACAATTTTATAGCAAATGCCTCGTGGACTCACGGAATTTAATTTTTTTTATGCAATTATTCTAGATGCCAACCTACCACAACCCGCCTCCTTTATCTAGTTTTGTGACCAGGCTATATACTGTGAACACAGGAACATAGCAATGGTCCTAAATAGCCCCAACGGGTGTAACTTAATCATATAACCAAACCCAGCTGTTTTGGAATTACGCATAGCTGATTGATTCAAATGCCTCATGAACACAGTTAGAGATGTCCCAACTACCTGGTAAAGTGAACAACAGTAGTTTAGCCACTTACTACTCGAGAGTTCCTTAAACATTTCTAGCACTTTGGGTATATCAACTCCTAAAGTCAAGTCTATGAATTTCTGTTTTGAACAGTACTTTAAACAACAACAGCAATTACTACTACTACTACTACTACACCTGAGTATCAAACAAGTTGGGATAAGCTATATGAATACTGGCTGACCACATTTCTCCATTTAAACTAATCAGTAAGTCAAGTCTATAAATTTGAATCAAATGAATGAACAATCAAACAGATTCAAAAAAGATATACAGTTTGGTATATATCTCTACCTAATTCGACTCCCTGTTCTGCTGTCCACCACGAGACTCTGATCCTTCAAAGTTCCCCCAAGGCCATTGCAACGCTATAGTAGTAAACCTTCCTCCTATTGCCCCACCACTTCCTCCAGAACCCGAACCACCACTGCCGCCCCCACCACTCGACTCCCCACCACCTGCATTATCCCTTCCCCTATTCTCATAATCAGGATCATCCGTTGGCAACTTGTATCGACAAACAGGGCACGAATTATGCAACTCAAGCCACGGGAGAATACAACCCTCATGATAAACATGCTTACATGGCAGCTGTTTCACATCTAACCCTAGCTCAAAATCATCCTTACACACAGCACACTGTGCCAGCTCAGATTTAAGCAATTCCTCATTAACTTTAATACTGGGCAGACCCTCAACAGCTGATTTCGATGCGGGTGGGGTCCCATAGCGGTTCGGGTCATTTTCCGCTAATTGTTGGATCAATTCTTCAAAATGTGGCCCAATAAAATAGTCCCCTATGTTCGCCGGTAACCCTAACCCGCTACCCCCATTACCCCCTTCAATCACGAACTCGAAGTTGATACCACTAGCCCTTCGAGACGCTAAATGGGTCATAAGATAGCCAATCGGGTCGAAACCACCCGACCCGAGGAGCTCGTCCCTAGGGTTTTGGGCTGAGGAGTAAATTCTAGGGTTTTGGGAGTCAAGAGAAGCGGTGGTAGAGCGAGAAGTATTGAATAAAGTGCTGAACAAGGAGTAAAACGGGTCGGGGAAGTTCGGGTATGGATCGGGATCCGGTTCATCGTATTCTTCAACGAAATCAGAGTTGCAAGTAGGACAGAGGAGATCTCCCGTCGGAGAAGGGGTGATGGTGACGGTGTTGCTGCATTTGTGGCAGAAGTACAGCGATGCGCCGCCGCGTGCGACGGTGATTCCGGCGGAAGACATTTTTTGATTTTTCACAAGAGAAAATTGGAAGATGAAAAGAATGTGGGGCAGTTGAACAGTCGAATATATGTATACTAGTATACTAGTAAAAGTTGGCCCGTGCTGTGCCCGGACATTGTGAAATTCTTTGCTTGTGTTTAGCTTTATGTCTTTGTTTTAAATTGGTGATCTAATTTAGACATTATAAATTGTTATTTGTTTGATATTAAAAATTTGTAAGATTTGAAATTATAAAAAGGTGCATTCTTATACATTCTCATTCATAAGATATGTCATGGGTTGCTTTCCAGACATGCCCCATGACCCCTTGGCCGCGCCCCATGGCGGCCTAGCAAACCTCACAATGCCTAGCGCCATGGTCGGCCCCGTGGTCTTGGCTGCGCCAAGTGACAAGCGCGCATGTGCCTCTGTCGCCCCACCGATGCCTCGCCAGCGCCCAGCTGCAGGCCCATTCCAACAGCGCCTCGCGCACAGACCCTGATGCCAAGCACCAGTGCCCAGCCTCAGGCCAGCACATCAAGTGTCGCGCGCGCCCACAGCAACGCGCGCGCAGACCCTGACCCGCAAGACAAAGATGCTGCCATCGGACTTAGTTTTTCCTTGTAATAATCTAAGTCCTTTTCATTGTAATCATAGGCTAGTTTACATCATTTTCATTTCAGTGTGCTTCTACAGCTTTATTAGGACTAGTCTTGTAATGTTGGTTTATTTTTTTTAAGCATTATTAAGGGGGACCAAACAATCAAACATTTCAATCAGCATTTTCTGGTGTCTCTCCCCCTCGACACCACATCATTGTAATCAGCATTTTCATTCAGCAATAAAATCATCATCATCATTCAAAACCCAATTCTCTCTCAGCTTCCGCAATTTGCTCACGACATTGGTTTTCCCGCACGGCACTGACAATCTAGTCTAGCGTGCGGCGAGGACCTCATTGGCGGACAGCAACCGCACTGACATCGGTTGCTTAGCCTTACGTTGCCCTTCCAAAGATCATCAGGAAGGCGTTGCGTAACAGTTGGTATCAGAGCCTAGGCTCGACATCGGACGAGGGAACATTTGCCATCATCACCATTTCTGACCATGGTGAATCATGGGGAGCGTCTAGCATCCCTAGAAGAGACGGTTGACCGATTACGACCCATCGTAGAAACGGTGCCTGATCAAAGCAACAACCTAGTGCAAAGGTTGGACGACCTGGACCGCCGAATGCGGCAGGCCGAAAATGACATTGCAAACATCAGTCGTGACTCCGACGAGGACCGACAAACGGCAGCCATCGAAACTGCCAATATTCATGGCAAATTTGAGGACCTCCAACAGGAGCGTGCCGACGATTTAGCCCATCAGCAACATGAGGCAGACAGACTAACTGCCATGCAGCAAACCATAAACGACTTGACTGACAAGCTCAACGTTGTCAATGCTGCCTTACAGAGCCTACTTCGAGAAGGCGACCATCACATCAGGGGTGCAGCAAACCTCACCCCCATTCCACAAAAGCTTAAGATACCGGAGCCAAAGCCATACGACGGATCCCGGGATGCTAAAGAAGTGGAAAACTTCATCTTCGACATCGAACAATACTTCGATGCCGTGGGCCATTTGGAGGAATCCAAAAAGGTAGCGACTGCTGCCATGTATCTTCAGGGCGATGCCAAACTTTGGTGGCGGGTCAAACACGAAGCCATCAAGGCCGGTGAAGATACTCTTCAGACATGGGACGAATTGAAGGTAGCCATACGCCTGCAGTTCTTCCCCGAAAATGTGGAATACAATTCCAGGAGAAAGCTACGGGACCTCCGCCACACCAGATCAGTGAGGGAGTACGTGCGCGAATTCTCCGCACTCATGCTAAACATACGCGACATGGGGGACAAAGACAAACTCTTCGCATTCATAGAAGGTTTGAAACCTCATGCCCGTATGGAACTACAACGACAACGGGTAGACACCCTGCCCAAGGCCATTCAAGCTGCAGAATGCCTTGGCGATTATCATTTGGGAACTCAGAACGACAGGCCCCAGCCGTCTGTCCGAGGGGGATTCAACGGGCACCATCCCAGCAATGGTGGCCCAAGCAAAAGTGGGGGAGATCGGAGTGCATCAAAAACTAAGGCTCCTCCCTCCAACAGCAACAGTGCTGCATCCATCAACAACAATCAGGGGAGAAAGCCTCATTCAGAATGCCGTCATGCGGCGGGGCACATTGGAACAATGAATGCCCAAACATCAAGGTCAATGCTCATCAGACGGTCGAGGGTGAGCTAGACACATCAGACTCATCAGACGACGACCAGGTAGGCGCCTTCAATGCAATTGTTGGCTCTATCCCTCATGCCTTAGCGGGGACCAGTGCATCTCCTCCTAAGAAAACATCAGTCCCGATCACCAGGAAAGGGAAAGAAAAGATGGACGAAGGACCTCCTAAACAAGCGAGGACCCTAATGTTCGTCGAATTGAAAGTGAACGGCAAGCCCCTTCACGCCTTGATAGACACGGGTGCCACCCACAACTACTTGTCATCAACACAAGTAGAGCGCCTAGGTCTTGTTGTACAAAAGAGCAAAGGCCGCGTCAAGGCTATCAACTCACCACCTCAGACATTGGGTGGAACAGCTACAAATGTCCCAGTGAAACTTGGCCCATACAAAGGAAGCATCGACCTGCGCATCGCAATCATAGATGACTTCGACATCATAGTGGGTTTGGATTTCATGAGGCAAACCAACACCATTCCGGTACCATATGCCAACATGCTCCTGATGATGGGAGAAAAAGGGGCCAAGCCCTGCACCATACCATGCTTTCCCATAAAGATGGCCGCTGAAAACATCTCGGCCATGCAGTTGGAGAAGGTAGTCAACAGACATGAACCTCAGGTTCAGGCTACCCTTCGCAGCAACAATCAGTCATCATGTCATCGGCCTCAAAAGACTGGTGACGCTCATCATCGTGTGAAGACTTGTCAGCCATGCCACAAGGACAAGTCGGATCACTCATCACAGCCGGGACCCTCGCAGCCATTACATGTCCCTCAGAGACCATGGGAAAGTGTTTCCCTCAGATTCATCACGGGATTGCCCCAAGTCGGCAATCTTGCATCCATCATGGTTGTCATAGATCAGTTCTCAGACTATGCAACTTTCATAGCAGCCCCGCAAAACATCTCAGCAGAAGATACAGCTCGACTCTTCTTCTCGCACATTGTCAAACATTGGGGCCTGCCCAAAAACATTGTTAGTAGGCGCGACTCACGCTTTACTAGCAACTTCTGGACCCATCTCTTCAGGTGCTTTGGGTCAACATTGAGTCACAACACAGACATCCATCCACCATCGGATGGCCAGACAGACCGGTTCGATGACATGCTGGAGGAATATCTCCGCAACTTCGCAACCGGATCACAGAAGCATTGGGTGAAGCTCTTGGATGCTGCTCAACTGTGTTTCAATTCTCAAAAGAGCCATCATACAAACAAGAGCCCTTTTGAAATTGTTACCGGACAGCAACCGCTTCTCCCGCAGACGGTGAATACATCAACCATGCCGAAATCTCCTCGAGCTGCCAACTTCTCGAGCGAATGGGAGCGCAACATGGAGATAGTGCGGAGCTATCTCATCAGGGCCCAAGAGCGGGCAAAAAGGTTCACCGAACAAAATCTTTGCTTTGCCCAACATCAACCAGGGGACAAAGTAATGCTATGCATCCCAAAGCGGTACTTGTTTGCAGAAAGGACCCATGACCCTCGGCTGCAACAAAAATACATCGGGCCCCTGCCCATTGAAAAACGCATTGGGAAGTCCACATACCAGGTCAAAACTCCATCCTGGTGGAAGATCCATCCAGTCTTCCATGTCAGCCGCATGCAATCATTGCTTCGCTACAACAGCAAGCTCAAAGAACAGAGGGGCGCAGACCTCCCATCCAACAACCATCAGAATCATCATCATCATCATCATCATCATAAGGCTCCGAGGACGGCGCCAACTCAGGTGGGGGAGAATGTCATGGGCTGCTTTCCAGACATGCCCCATGACCCCTTGGCCGCGCCCCATGGCGGCCTAGCAAGCCTCACAATGCCTAGCGCCATGGTCGGCCCCGTGGTCTTGGCTGCGCCAAGTGACAAGCGCGCATGTGCCTCTGTCGCCCCACCGATGCCTCTCGCCAGCGCCCAAGGGCTGGCCATTCCAACAGCGCCTCGCGCACAGACCCTGATGCCAAGCACCAGTGCCCAGCCTCAGGCCAGCACATCAAGTGTCGCGCGCGCCCACAGCAACGCGCGCGCAGACCCTGACCCGCAAGACAAAGATGCTGCCATCGGACTTAGTTTTTCCTTGTAATAATCTAAGTCCTTTTCATTGTAATCATAGGCTAGTTTACATCATTTTCATTTCAGTGTGCTTCTACAGCTTTATTAGGACTAGTCTTGTAATGTTGGTTTATTTTTTTTAAGCATTATTAAGGGGGACCAAACAATCAAACATTTCAATCAGCATTTTCTGGTGTCTCTCCCCCTCGACACCACATCATTGTAATCAGCATTTTCATTCAGCAATAAAATCATCATCATCATTCAAAACCCAATTCTCTCTCAGCTTCCGCAATTTGCTCACGACATTGGTTTTCCCGCACGGCACTGACAATCTAGTCTAGCGTGCGGCGAGGACCTCATTGGCGGACAGCAACCGCACTGACATCGGTTGCTTAGCCTTACGTTGCCCTTCCAAAGATCATCAGGAAGGCGTTGCGTAACAGATATTTTGACAAACTTATTTTTTTCTCGAATACCTTTATCTCTCCAATTTGTTACAAGCTACTAAAATTGTATTATTTTTAGTAATAGAAAATTTTCTTTTAGAGTGTCTTTTGCCATAATTTTGTCCTATTATGATACAACTATAGTATACCCAATGTGTCTTAATTTTTTGTTTTGCTTATGCCAACTCTCCTTTATTCTTGTTTTGCTTGAATTAGACAAAACGTACCCATGATATAAATAGTAGTATCCTCTTAAATATAACAGTTACATTTTAATACTTTACCTACGCGTTTAAAAGTCAGAATCATATAAAAACTTCTATTGTGTATGATTTATAAAGACTGCAAGGTTTTATCAATGCTCTTGCCCTTATTGGAAACTTATTTTCCGATTTTTAAATTACTTTATTTGAACATGAAGTTACAGAAAAGTGCTTCAATATTTTTAATAAAAAAAATATCATTCCATGTGGTTCATTTAAATAAATGTATAAAACGTAAATATATTCTATTTTTCTAAAATTCAAAACTTGTTTCAAATATTAGTAAACCATTTGATAGTTGAAGAGAAATTATTTTTTCTAATATCATAGGAACATGTAAATCAATTAGATTTATGGATATTTTGTAAGTTAATATGCCAACTAACAAAGAGTGCCCAATGATGATATTTTTTTATTTCTCAATGAGTTGTATGAATATAGGTCTCTATATTGATTTTTTCATCATCTAAATTTTAAACAAAATGAGATATTACAAAAGGGGTAGACTTGCTAAAGAAGTATTGTTCTGTTATGACTTTTTTTTATTTTTAAGTTTTGATCACCTTAAACAGTTAAACTCAAAAGGATAAAGTTTTAAATAACAAGGAAAAGATTCTCTAAAAATAAGCTTGTGTTTCACCTTTTTAAAAGTTTTAATCCTCGTAAATTTTGACCATGAATCCTATAAACATTAGCTAAATGAGATATTTAAAGAAGAACATGTTTAACATTGCTATCGTTGGAATTTCCTTATTTTCTCTTAATACAATTATTATCTTTCTTTAGTATTGGAATATTGGGAATTTTATTTTTTATTTTTTTATATTCAAAGTTTTTGTTTTTATTGAGCTCTTTATTTATTTGTTACTATAATAGATATATTTGAATACATAACTACCACTTATTTATAATTAATATCTTATATTTTATTCATTGAATCACCTGAGCATGGCAAACAAAATTAATTTAATGTAATCATCTAATTTAATGTCGAGGAATTAAGAGCCCGTCTCGACATAAAAAAAAATTGAATTTTTTTTACTTTTTTCCGAAATCAGTGTTTGACCATAAAATTTTTAATTTTCACTTAAAGTTGAATTTTGAAATTTTTCGAAAATTTGAAAAATTTCAAAAAGCTGTTTTTTAAATTTTTGCTCATATCACTCACAAAACTTCAAAAGCAATTCAAAATTATATTTATGTCCAAATATAATTCTAATTTTCAAATATTGTTTTCACTTGAAAATTTTTTTGAATTTTTTTTTTGAATTTTACATTTCTTATGTCCAAACGCCCACTTATTCTTCCATTCAAAAGCCGTGGTTGTGAAATGATGAGCCGATGCTCTAGGTAGCAAACAATGGGCATGAACTTGAGATATGCAAGTGGGACCCATAAATAATAGTACTCCTAGGGGTCGTTTGGTAGGGTGTATAAGAATAGTGCGGAATAAGGTGTATTAGTAATGCATGTATTAGTAACGCATGTATTAGTAATGCAAGCATTAGTTATGCAAATATTATTTCTTATCTATTGTTTGGTGTGGTGTATTAAAATTATAATGCATTGCATAAACTTTTAAAAAAATAGGTGCTTACAAAAATGTCCTCCATATTCTCTAGCTTTAAGGGACTTTAAGGATAATTTTTTCTTTAACTATGCTAATGCATGCATTAAAGCGTTGGTATTACTAATGTCATAGTTTTCTATGCATTACTTATGCATAGGATAATAGCAAGTATGGTGTATAACTAATACAAGTATTAGTTATACACAAGTTGAAAAAAGATACCAAACAATGTATTAGTAATGCATAGAGCTAATACTTGCATTATTTTTTCTAATACCTCTTACCAAACGACCCCCTAGTATGTTAAAGGGTGCAATTGTAAGGCAAGTCAGAAAGTTTGGGTGGGGCCAGGACGTGCTGTCCTCGTGAGGGACTACAATAGAATTCCTTTTGACCAATCATATTGCTCCATTTCCACTGCAATGACTAAATTACCCTTAATATCCCAAGCAGGCATGTTGACTAGCTCCTTGCTTATCCTCACTTATATAATAGTAATAGATTGTGTGTGTATATATATATGTATTTTAAAAAAAATACTCATAGGGTTTGGGAAAATGGCAAATTAACCGGACTTTAGGTACTTATTTCGAATTCTGAAAAGCGATACGTATTCTTTTTTGCTTCAGATTTTAAAAAATAAAAGATTTTTATGATTGCCAAGGCAAAGAAAATTCAAGAAATTTTATGTAGTTAAAATTGTTAGAGTACGTTCGGGGTATAAGAATAGGCAAATTTTCTTTTTGAAATTAAAGTTTGAGGTGATAATATATCAATGATAAATACTGAGTACTCTATTAGTTTATTCTTTGCATTTTTATTTTTCAAATTTAAACATAAGTTGGGTTTTTACGTTTTGGTAAAAAATAAATATAACTGGAAATTTGGAGCTTTTGTTATTCTAGATGATTCTAGTGAATGACTAACACCTATTAATTGTAATATTGTTGATCAATTAATTTGCTTGAGTCTTGTATTTAATTCACATATTTAAGTTAAGACGGTCTTTTCCTTGACAATTAGAACTTCGAAGTATTTGATACTATAATTTATATTTTTGAAGTAAAAAATCTGTAAAAATAAAATATATTTTTAGAGAACCATAATTTAGATCTATATAAAAAATTAAATCCAAAATAATTAATTTCAAATTATGTATTTTTATAACATTTTAGATGCCTTGACTACTTATTTCAATTGTATAAATCTTTATTATCATGTCAAATTCAAAAAAATATTAACTAAAACTTTATTATTTTTAGCCAAATAAAAAAATTTAGCCTAAATAATATAGTTCTATCCAAATTTTATTATAAATTATATTCGAAAAAAATTATCTAAAAAAGTAACATACTTAAAAAGGTAAAAACTTATTTTATTTTTTAAAAAAAATGCCACATATGGAGAAAAATTCACGTGGCTGGCGAGTGCACTCACACTTTTTGTTACATCAGCGTCCAGGGGGTACTAGCTCTCAAAAGGTCAAGTTAAGAAAGTAATTAAGACCATAAATAATTTAAAATTGTAACTAATAATTCGTGTTAAGTTTAAGGGTGGTAAGCTATTTTGCCATGTTATTACAGAGAGGTCAAACTGTATACAAAAGTGATGACAAAAGCAATTCCTAGCTAGCTGGCCTCGTCATCATTCTTGAAGTCACAAGTTTTATTGAATTATGAATTTCGATGTTCAGTATAAGAACTACAAAACAAATATTTTGGTGTTTTTTTTAAACTAAACAACGTAAAGAATTTTTTTTACATTTTCAGAATATTTTAACCCTTAAAGTAGGAAATTTTCCATTTTTACTAGGTTATTAATTCATGCTTCTAAGTAATCTGCTTGTATAAATATAATTTATACCCTCAGTACATACAACTTAAAGTATAGCTGTATAAAAATTAACCAATAAATAAAAGGGTTTGCAGGTTGTCATTTTTAACAATAAATTGTTGAAAATTAATTTTTAAACTAGGAAATCTGTCGGACTATTGTTTTAATGGAAATCTTTTAGCAACAACTGAGTTTAGGATCAGATTCTAATTACAGTAGAGGATTAGGAAGGGATGCAAATTGTTGGAATAGTTAATGATTTATATAGGAGAGAAGGAAGTGTTAATTTAATTAAAGTGACTATTGTAAGTAGGGGTGGGCATAAAATCCGAAAAACCGAATTCCGAACCGAACCAAATTAATTTGGTATTTTGGTTTCGGTTTTTTCGGTTTTTCGGTCTAATTCGGTTATGAATTTTCGGTATTTCGATTCGATTTTCGGTCTTATAATTCTACAATTTTGGTAAATCGAAATACCGAAAATTCATACTACTAAGCCCAATGCAATTATAGGCCCATGCGGCCAGTCCATGCATCCCCACTTCCCAGCGTTCTTCCACTCCCACCCAGGCCCAGCTCCCTCAAGCCTCTCAACTCCCAACCCAAGCCCAATCAATTACCCAAGTCAGATTAACCAAGCCACTACACATTACTCATTACTCATTAGGGCTTGGTTAATGCTTACTGCTTCAGACTCAGAGTTCAGACTTCACGCTTCGACTGGAGAAGTGGAGATATCATCGAGAAGAAGAAGACAAGAATCGAGTCATCGACTGGACGACTGAGACTCTGCGAGTCTAGGATATCACTTTATCACTTATCAGTCTGCGAGTAGCCGAGTCTAGACGAGAATCGACTGCTTACTGCTTAGAATCGATTCGATTCCTCACTCCTCACAAATTCCGGGCAAACGAAGTGTCGAAGTCTCGAAGACGCTGCTGTCATGTTCCAGTGTTCCGAGCTCGATTCAATTTCAATTTCAAAGGTATGTTTAGCTTTCTTTTGGTTGTACTGCTAATTGAATGAACTGTTGTTCCGAGCTTTTCGCTTTAGTAGGAAAATATCATTTGTATCACATTCATGCCGTTTAATTCATTTGTAGATTTTTGTTTCAAAATAACGGTTACTGGGATTGTTACTGATAGCTAGGTAGTTAAATTTGTAGATTTAGTTGTAGGGTAGCAACTAGCAAGGTAGTTAATTTGTTGATTGTTACTGATAGTTAGGTAGTTAATTTGTTGATTGTTCATTTATATTTATATTTGTTTAATTTTGTATAGATGGAAGATACAAGTAAAGTAAGTGATGTTGGTTCCAGTGAAAGTTTACCTATTACGGTAGATAGTAACACCAACACCATTGATACTCAAGATTCCAAGAAAAGGAAAGCAATGCAACCTAGGTCTGACGTTTGGAACCATTTTGATAAATTTGAGGTTAATGGGGTTGGGAAAGCACGGTGTCGATATTGTAAACAAGCTTATGCTGCTAATTCATCTAAGAATGGAACAACAGGATTGAAGAATCATTTGCTTAGATGCAAAGAATACCCACTTAAAATTGCAGAAGATAATAGTCAAACAAAGCTAAATTTTCAATTTTGCCAAAATGATGAAGGATCAATTTGGAAATTTGATCAAAAAGTGGTTAGGAGGGCCTTAATTGAGATGATAGTTACTGATGAACTACCATTTAGCTTTGTAGAAAATGAAGGCTTTATGAAGTTTATGAGAAAAACTCAACCACTATTTCGTATTCCTTCTCGTAGAACAATAACAAGGAATTGTTATAAAATTTACGGTGAATTGAGGCAAACTCTAAGAAGTTCTTTTAGAGAAGCACAACCAAAAATTTGCCTAACAACAGACACTTGGACTTCATTACAAAGAATAAATTATATGTGTTTGACAGCCCACTTCATTGATAGGGATTGGAAGTTGCATAAAAGAATACTTAATTTTTGCCCTATCACTAGTCATAAGGGTGAAGAGATGGCTAAAGCTATTAGGGATTGTTTGCTTGAATGGAAATTAGACTGTGTTAAGTGTTTAACTGTGTAATCAGTAATGTGCATTGTGCAATTGGCAGTTGTGCAACTGCAGATATTATTCTGCAACTGCAGATGTTATTCTTGTGCAGTAATATAGTTGTGCAACTGCAGATGACCAGATGTTATTCTTGTTTCACAGTTTCAGGCTTTCAGGTTTCAGCCATGTGCAGTTGTGCTTGACTGCTTGTGCACGTTCACGTTGTGGACTTGTGGTTGTGCACTTGTGCAGTTGTTTTACAGTTTTAGAGTGAAAATTATAATGTCAAATTAGAGTGAAAATTACAGTGTTGGTGTTTCAGGCTTTCAGCCATGTGCACGTTCTTGTGCTGTGCAATGTGCATGTCCACTTATATATTGAAAAACAGTGCATAGTCCACTGTTTGTTAGCACTTCACTTAAAACTTAGCAGTTAGCACTTAGCAATTAGCATTGATTGTTAAAAACCGAAACCGTACCGATACCGTACCGAACCAAAATAAGAAATACCGAACCGTACCGAAATAATTTGGTACGGTATTTGGTATACACAATTGATAAACCGAATACCGAAATACCGAACCGAAATTCTAAAAACCGAACCGAAATACCGAACGCCCACCCCTAATTGTAAGAGTATTTTTGAAGAGGTGTGTCTATTCCTGATAGTCATGTTCTGAAAGACACCTAAAGTATTATAAATACATGTTTTTGTAACCAAAAAGGGACACACGTTCGGAACAAACAATAAAATAATCAGATTCTCTTCTCCTTCTCCTAAAAAACACACACTATGTTCTTAAGAAAATTTCAGGTTATTGTTGGAACGTGGATTTCGTTTGGCTTTTGTAATATTCTGGAGGAATTCTGCCGCAAACTTAGGGCTGGGCATATATCGGGTAAAACTGATAATCCAAATCGTTAATTTTTTATTGGATTATCGGTATCGGGTTATTGGGTTAACGGTTCCGTAATGGTTTAGAATTTTTTTACTATTGGGTTATCGATTCGGGTCTCGATTTTCCAATTTTGTTAATGGTTAACCGATAACCCAATAAGAATTAATAAAATTACGACTTTATCCTTCAGTATATACAAATGCTAGGGTTTCAGTTCATTCTATCCTATTCTTTCTCAAACCTATTCTTCAGTTGCTTCATCTTCATTCTTCATAGACCTTACTAGTTACTCCTAGCGTAAGTCTTTAGTATGCTATATGTGAATTCTTCTCTTTTTTGACTTAACTCTGGTGAATTATTTTTTATTTTTTGCTTAGCTCTTGATTGAGTTATCTTATCGGGTAAACTGATAACCGAACCGATAATGATCGATAACCGATTAACTGATACCCGATAACCGATATCTTATCGGTCCGGTTATCGGTTTATCAAATTTGTAAACCAATAATCGATACGCTAAACCGATAATATCCATAACCGAACCGAATCGACCGACGTTCACTCCCATGCAAACCCATGCAGCAAATAGTGGGGGCTTTAATTCATTAAGGACAAAGAATCACTCTATCAAAAGTCAGTTTATCAATCCCCCGAACCTATACAATTTTTGCTTACACAAATACCAAAGGCTTTAACTAGCGTTTGCACATAGATTTGATTGAAACTTGGAAAAAGATTTTTGAAGTGGTGTTGAAAAAAAATTGAAAGTTGAAGTTGCATATGGATATGGATTTTATTTGATGAAAAATTAAAGTTTTGTGAGTGGAAGAAAAATTTTCACCCAAAAATTGCCCCACACCAGTTTTTGGAAATTCATATTTCATAAACAGACAATGTTTTCAATTTTTTTTTGAAAAAATGAAGCCAAAATCTATGGCCAAACGGGGGTTTACTTTAGTACTATCAAGGGTGTTGGAGGAAGCACAGCGAAACGAAGGTCTGTTTTCGATGCGATAATTTGTTAAAATCATCTATATTTTAATATAAAGGAGGGAATAAGAATGCCTATGTGGCACCTCTCTTAGGCTTGGAAAGACATTTATCTTTTTTGTCAATTTTTTACTCTTTTCTCTCATTTATCTACTTTAAATTTCAATATCTAATTTTTTTCTTCACTCTGTCACAACCCAGATTTTCCACCCTCGAGAGTTGTAATGGCGCCTACTAATGTGAGCTAGGCAAACTAATTATGTGAACAGTTTACCTTTTTAACCCAATTTATATTCATTAACAATTGCGAAGAGATAACATTAAAACAACGTAATATAATATAAGTGGAAGAAAAACAATAAGCTATCTAAACATGAATATCTAATACAACTGTTTAGATTTCGACTACCCAGAACTTGTGTCACAGTTTCACAGACGATCTAAGAATACTACAAATAGAGGTCTGAAAGAATTAAATACAACATTGTCTCTGGAAATACGTGTAAGAAACAGGAAAAATAGATAGAAGGAGATGCCAAGGCCTACGGACGCCTGCAGGGCTACCTCGGGTCACCTGATGAACGAGAATCAGCAATCTCACTGCGATCCAAAGTCTACAACACTGGGGTCTGCACAAAAGAGTGCAGAGTGTAGTATCAGCACAACCGACCCCATGTGTTGGTAAGTGCCTAGCCTAACCTCAGCGAAGTAGTGACGAGGCTAGGACCAGACTACCAAATAAACCTGTGCAATTTAACTATATACATCATAAAAGAAGTACAGAAAGAAACAGTCATATACAGTCAAGTATGGGAGGGGGAAAGCATGCTGCGGGGAAACATCGAATAGTAACAGAAGAGCAACAAATAAATATGAGGATCGCCACATTTCAATTGAAAATAGGAAGGGGAAATCATGTTGTGGGGTACAACAAGTATCAACAGGAAATCAGCAATTCAGTGTAGAGAAATCGTAACACAGTTATCAATAGAAATTAGGAATCAAAGACAAGTGCACGGCATCACCCTTCGTGCTTTTACTCTCCTTCACCAAAACAATACACGACATCACCCTTCATGCTTTAACACTCTCTCATCAAAACAATGCACGGCATCACCCTTCGTGCTTTACGCTCCTCCTCACCCAAATAACAATCACAAGGCAAATAGGGTAAGGGAATCTATAACATCGAAATAAAATCAAGTAACAACAGAAAATCAGTAAATAAATGTAAAGGACAACATAACTCAATTATCAGCAAGAATCAGGTAAATCAAAGACAAGTGCACGACATCACCCTTCGTGCTTTTACTCCCGTCCTCACCATAAGAATCAATATAAATTGCACAACATCACCCTTCATGCTTTTACTCTCGTCCTCACCATAAGAATCAATATAAATTGCACAGCATCACCCTTCGTACTTTTACTCCCATCCTCACCATGAAATCAATATAATGGGCACGGAATGGTACATCGTGCGACACATCATCATCCTTCGTGCTTTACACTCTTTTATCACAAAGCAAACAATGCACGGCATCATCCTTCGTGATTTAACTCTCTTCCTTACCCCAAACAACAATCACAAACAATAGGGCAAGGAAATAAAGGAAATTTGCAATAAGGATCCCGGCAAGGGAACACCATCAATAATATTCACATCCAGACAAGGGAGATAACAAATAAATCAACAATAGCCCGTCAAGGGTGACAACATAATGATATCTTCTCTTTCTCACTTTTACTTCACAATTCACTTCACAACTCGAGCCAATGCTCTAAAGGTTCAATTATCACTTAAACTTTCACAATTCGTTATACAACTTGAGCCAACGCTCCTCAATGATCATGGGTCACAATTCTTTCCACAAACGTTATACAACAATTAGCAATTGTGAGCACGTGATTTTTGCTTCACGGAAATTACCCCAAAAGAAATCGAGAAATAAAGCAGGTTGCCTTCGGGTACAATTTTGAGAATTTGCGTGACATTTTTGGTAATTATTTTGTCCGTAAATGTTTACCTTGTTGTAGTTAATTGAAAAATACAAAAATACATGTTGCATGCATATTTAGGATTTAATTATGCATTTAGGAATTAATTAAACCATCATTTGGCTCTAAAAGGAAAATCACAAAAATATACATTTTATTCTATTTGTTGTCATTGTGTGATTTTATTTTAAGGTTTTAATTTGTGTGTTAATTGTTGTAAGTGTTAATTAATATTTGTGTAGTTTTATTTTTGATTTTATAATTTAATTAGGAATTGTGTTTAAATTAGAAATTAAAGAAGGAAAAGAAAAAGAGTTCAAAAAATGAAGGAATTCAGACGTGGACTTAAAATTGAGACAAAAAACCAGGCCCAAATAAACTCATTTGACCCAGTCCGGTTAGCTGGTCTCTCAGACGAAGGAAACGACGCCGTATTGGCACTTTCCATCTGGACCGTTGATCAAACAGATCTAATGGTCCAGTTCAATTCTTTCATTAAACCAAACGACGCCGTATGGTTGTATTTGATCGGGACCGTTCATTGCTTTTGATCTAACGGCTCCCAGGCTTTCCTTCATGACCCGACCCACTCCCGTCTGAGACCGACCCAATCCCCACTCAATCAAAACGGCATCGTTCCCTTAAGTGAAGAGATCCTGGCCGTCAATCTCACCTGATCCAACGGCCAGGATCCATCCCTCCCCTTCGTATATAAGACCCTATCTCTCACCCCACGCCCCCATAGCCAAACGCCCCCCTCCCCCTTCCTCACTTCGTCTCTCTCGTTTCAGAGACGGAACCTAGGTCAAACCCTAGCCGCCATAGCTCCCCTTCGCCTGAAACCCGGCGGCAACTACGCCGCCGGCTACCTCCTTAACACCATAGATCCACCTTAACACCCTGGTTACGAATCCACTACTCCCTTGGCTCGAATCAGTCCCCATATTCTCGAATCTTCATTGAAGATTCGAGCCAAAACCCCATCTATGCCAAACCACCCCAAATTCATACCAGTTACTCCCCCTGACCTCACTTGTAACCAAACCAAGCTTGGTTTGGTTCGAATCTAACCAGAAACTTTCAAGCCCCAAATCAAACAAACAAAACCCTAGAAAAACCAAAACTGGTTTCTGTCCGAAGTTTGAGGCAATTTGGGTGTTTAACTGACCTTAGTAGAAATGTTCTCAGTTGAGAACACTTGATTAAGGTCCGTTTGACCTCAAAAAAGTTCAAATTCGAGTTGATTTTAGTCCGTCTGTTCCTTGTTCCATTTAAGGTATTTTTCTTTTTTATTTTATTTTATTCTATTTTCTGATGTTTTAAGTGTCTGTTTATGTGTTTAGTATTGTTATATTAATTTTTCAGTTTTGTCGATTATTCTTTCCTTCTCCATCAGTTTATGTTCTGTCAATTAATAACATAGGTTATAAATAGTTTCATCGATTAGTTCGTTCTTGTTTTTAAATCAATAAGTTCGTCAAATGCTTGTTGTGTATGCTTGATCTGTGGATACTTAGCTTTAGGGCATTGTCAATAGGCTGACAATGAACCTGCATTCATGTTACCTGCATTCATGTGCATATTGATTCAATGTTTCAATTTCAGTTTAAATGATTCTGTTAAGTTCTGTGTGTTGATTTAAATTCAGTTCAGTTTGTTTCAATTGGGATTCGACCTTAGTCATTTAGCTGTCAATAAGTTTGGTTATAATTGTTAGTCAGATTTAGTTTTTAAATCTTTGTTAGCTTGAACAGATTTCAGAATTAAAAGTTTTAATACAGTTGAATAATTGTATTAGGGGCAGTAATATTAAGGAGTTTCATGGGTGATTTGGGAATGAAACAGTTAAGATAATATTTTAATGATAATATTTTGTTAGTGGGATATTAGTGCCTTTAAATTAATATGGTGATGGGAAACAAAAGGGAATAGGGGATGAAAATAAGGAAAAGGTTTTCCTTAGTGGGATTTAAAGTGGAATGATTCAGATTTTAGTGGGAAAGGGGGGTAAGGCAGTAGGTTAGGAAGGAAGGCGGACTTGTATAAGAGGAGAGGATGGGGTCTGTAAAGAGGGGGGAACATTCTGAGAGGGGGAATTGGAAGAGCTGGGAAAATTGAAAAATAGCTACTGTCTTTTTCATTGCCTGGTTTAGGATCTGAAATAGCTAGAGCTTTTTCCCTTTTACTTCTGCTATATACTTGGGGAAGTATAAAACTGCTGGTTATTTGTTGTTGCACTGCTGTTGCAACTTCTGAATGCTACTGCTGTTGTTGGTTACTGCTGATACCTCATTTTTCTGCTTCCTTCTTTTATTTCCAGGTACATTTTTATTCTACCCGCTGTAAACCCTTCTGTGAAATGGAAATCTGAAGCATGTTGGTCATTTAACCTCATTAGAAGAGTTTACTTCTGTCTTTATTTCAAGTTTTAGTTTGAACATATTTGCCTTTGAATGTTGGTCAGTGATAATGCTTCTAGAGGTTGAGTTTGGTTTAAAATAGATATGGGATTCGATTTTGGTCGAATATTCTGTAATCTAAAACCAGTATTGTGTAAATGGACCTGGTCATGATGTTTAAACCTGTTTAAAAAGTCAGGACAACATGTTTGCTTAGTTAGTTCAGTAATGGAGTTCTGCATATAATTTTGAGTAGTCATTTGCTTAATTAGATATTGAATGATCAAATATCACTATATATGGTAGCTTCTGCGCAGGAGCAACGTGATTAGTTGCGTTGTTGTGAAATTGAAATGGCTAAATTCTATTCCCTTTTGTTAATCGTTGAAATTGGAGTGTAATCCTGCTTTCATAATCAAACCATTATTAGGTTTGATTCGTTTGGCTTTTAAGTTTGAATGGAAATCTGAAGTATGTTGAATTACGATCCTCCATTTCTGTTGCAATGGATTTGTCGTAATTTCAAAATTTGGTTGGTATATGTTTGTTTAAGTTATTTCGATGGCTATTCTCTTTTAAGGGCTTTAGACATAAACTAGTAATCATTTTAAGCCAGCAATAATCGGCGGATTTATATTGTTCTCTTGGTACGTAAGAATTGAATAAATATAATTTGCCTCCTCTGTATTTATTTAATCATTTGCTAGTATTCATAATTTTGCTACAATATCATGTAGCTCCTATCTTTAGTTGGAAAAATAAGCTGTTTGAAAAAATATGAATTTCGTTAAATTGAATTCCCATTGCCTCACTAATTGATAGGCTGCTTGGTTAGCATTTACTTTGGTTAGGTCGTTTGTTAATCTTAGGAAGACACAAAATTGGATTGGGATTAAAACAAATATGATCTATTGGTTCGAGCCATTTCGCATAGGCATTGGTAAAGCAATTAAGTCATAAAACTAGCATATTTTTTCCATTTAGCAAAATAATCACTTATGAACATCCTTAGTTCGTTTTGGCTGAGTAAAACAACTCGAGGTGTGCCATGTTGAATAAAATTCCAAAACCCATGACCCTCATTTAATTAGTTTTAACTCTTTAGAAATTGAGATTTGCTATTTTGTTAAATAATCTATGGCCCTCAGATAATTAATAATAACTCTTTTATAATTGGGATGCGCCGTGCCAAATAAAAATGACAAATGCGTGGCCCTCATATAATTATTTCTTTCAAAAAACTTAAAATTTGAGGCGTGCCACTTAGCTAATTTTCAGGGCCCTCGCAAAGTTAATAACGCGTTAGTTGCTTTAGGCACATTTAATATACTGTCGTGGTTATGGACACGTTCGCGTGACATGATTACAATTCTAAAGACAATTCGGAGTATGCGTTCGCGCAACTTCGAATAAATCTTCTCAATAAAAAAATGGGTTTTCGGAGGTTATTAAATTAAATTATCTCATATAGTCCGAGGCGCGTCGCTTACCATTTAATCATACAAAAAATGACAAATGTTCGTAGTTTGTTTTAAGCACGTGCAACTTCGGCCAAATTCGTTTTTTTTTATAATAAAAAATGTTATTAATTTAATTATGTACACGTATGCGTGACATGAATAAAACGAATATACGTACGCGTGATTCGTTTCAAGACAATTCTATAATTACAAATAATCAAGCTAAAAGCGGTAATAAAAGTTAAAAATACGCAATAATTTTAAAATGTGTAACAAGTCAGATAATTAGGCCAAGTATAATTTGTTAAGTGACCGTGCTAGAACCACGGAATTCGGGAGTGCCTAACACCTTCTCCCGGATTAACAGAATTCCTTACTCGGATTTCTGGTTCGCGGACTGTTAAACAAAGTCATATTTTCCTCGATTCGGGATTAAAATCGGTGACTTGGGACACCATAAATCTCCCAAGTAGTGACTCTGAAATAAATAAATCCCGTTTCGATTGTCCTTTAATTGGAAAAAACTCCCTTCCGCGTCCTTTGAGGCTGCACGGGCGAAAAAGGAGGTGTGACAGCAATCTTCACCAAGGCATGAATAATACAACGAAATCATGAAAATCACAATATAAGACTCACGGTCATGCTTGACACCAACGTATAGATACTCGTCACCATACCTATACGTCGTACTCAATAATTACCACATAGCAAATAGGACTCGACTCATAATCCCTCAAGCTAAGGTTAGACCAAACACTTACCTCGATGCCTCGAACACAACTCAAGATTCAATTATAGCTTTACCCCTTGATTCCACTGCCAATTCGCTCGTATCTAGCCACAAGTTACTTAATTACATCAATAAACGCTAAATGAAACAATTTGAATGCATGAAAATGAGTTTTCCAAAGTTTTACCCAAAAAGTCAAAAATCGCCCCCGGGCCTACATGGTCAAAACCCGAGGTTGCAACCAAAATCCGGTTACCCATTCCCCCACGAACCCAAATATATAATTTATTTTGAAATCGGACCTCAAATCGAGGTCCGAATCCCCAATTTTTGAAAAAACTAGGTCCTACCCAAAACTCCCAATTTCCCCCATGAAAATCTTTGATTTTAAGTTGAAATCATGTTAAAAGATGTTAGTGATTGAAGAAAACTAGTTAAAAATGATTTACAATTTATTTGGAGAAGAAGAAATCTTTGAAAAATCGCCTAAGTGTGTTTATGTTTGAGGGAATATGAAAAATGGGTTTTAAAATAGGTTAAGTATAAAAGTTGCAGGTCTCAGGTATGAGAATTGCGAAAAGGGGTTCGCAATTGCGAACCCCGACCTCTGCTGGCTTGGGAAATGCAAAACAGGGTTCGCAAAGGAAAATGGAATCTTCGCATTTGCGAAAGGCATGTCACATTTGCGACTTCGCATTTGCAACACATAGGTCGCATTTGCAACCATTGGCCCAAAGGGAAACTTCGCAATTGCGAAGAGGATCTTGCATTTGCGAGAGGGAGCTGGCCTGGGCTGGTTTCGTATTTGCGATCCAGCCTTCGCATTTGCGAACCAGGCTTCGCAAATGCGAAGCATGCAGGCCTGGGCATACCAACAAAATTTTCTACAATTTTTCAAGTTCCAAATGCACCCCCGTGGCCTATCCAAAACTCACTCGAGCCCTCGGGGCTCCCACCCAAATATACACACAACCTCAAAAACATCCTACGAACTTATTCGTGTAATAAAATCACCGAAATAACCTCAATAACAACGAATTAAACCTCAAAATCATAGAATTTTCTCAAACTTCTTAAAACATCAACTTTAGCAATTTAGGTCTGAATCACGTCAAATGACATTCGTTTTTCATCAAATTTTACAGAAATGTCTTAAATCATATATAAAGCATGACCGGACACCGGAACCAAAATACGGGCCCGATACCATCATGTTCTAATCAAATTTCATTTCAAATTTCTTTAAACAATTTCAGAAAATAAGTTTTTTAGAAATTCATTTCTCGGGCTTGGGACCTCGGAATTTGATTTCGGGCATACGCCCAAGTCCCATATTTTCCTACGAACCTTTCGGGACCGTCAAATCACGGGTCCGGATCCGTTTATCCAAAACGTTGACCGAAGTCAGATTTATTCATTTTATAGTCAAAACTTATTATTTTTCACAGATTTTCATATTTAAGCTTTATCGGCTACACGCCCGGACTGTGCACGCAAATCAAGGTGAAGCTAAATGAGGTTTTTAAGGCCTCGGAAAACAGAATTTAATTTAAAAATAAGTGATGACCCACACAGTCTAACCGTTCCAACGATTGGATTAGAATTAGCATAGGCTGTGGTTATACTTGAGTTTTCTTTCAATGTTTTCACAAAATTTCATTTACAGTTTCATACTCCATTTAATTCACATTTCCTGTTCAAATTCCTTTAATAAATTTTCAGTTACAAAATAAGTTCTTATCTTACCCAATCTCCTTTATCCCTGATCTACTTTCTTTTTTTGCTCATCTCCTCTCAAATCCATTACTAACCAATTCTTCCTTCCAGAATTTCTTCTTCGGCTATGGTGACCAGCATTATATTATTAAATTATCATTTTCATCTCTCTCTTGGTTAACTATTTCAATTTTATAATTCCTCTTTCTTATGTCAGATTGGTGTGAATAATTACCCGGATCATATAAAAAGGAAAAAATTTAGGAAAGTCTTTAAAAATTCATTTTTCCTTTGAGATTAATAATTTTCTATATGAAGTCTTCTATTATTGATACTAATGGTTTAATTTACTAACGTTGAAGATTTTATTAGCTTTGATAGCTGGCTTACTACGTTCTAATGTTTTTTTACAGAATGCAGAGCAATTTCCTTGAAAACCCTTCGTGGATAAAGTATGAAGATTGCGCGTTTTTCTTGCTCTATTATCTTTGGTGTGTTTTGAACAAAATTTTATTTAATTTTTGTTTGTAAATTGATTTATGTGAAATACAAAAACTTTTGGTTTGACGTTTTCGTTTTTGACGTTTTGGTGTTGTCTTATCATATCCCCTTCTTTTTATTTCACTTAAAGTTATGTTTTCGTCAAATTTTTTCGCTTAGTAAGTCAAAGTTTAAGTTTAGTAAGTACCTTAATGTGGATATTATACTATGAAAAAAGCTTAAAGATATCCTATTCTTTTTAAAAACGTCTAATTTAGTTATTGTCACGCCCCGGATTTCCCACCCTTGGGAGTCGTGATGGAGCTTACTAATGGGAGCTAGGCAAGCCAAACCTTAACTACTTGCTGTACTTTCATTTTTGCTTCTTTTAACAAACACAAGCCGATAATATAATAAAAGCGGAATTTTAAATAAATAAGCGGAAGTCAACAATTATATATCTTAAGGCTGCGTCTATTACAACTTTAAAAAAAAAAACTTAAATACCCCAAAACCCGGTGTCACAGTGTCACAGACTATCTAAGAGTTACTACATTCAAGGTCTGAAGAAAATACAATACACTGTTTCAGAACAGAGGAAATGAAATAGGAAATAGAGATAGAGGGAGACGCCAAGGCCTGCGGACGCCTGCAGGTCTACCTTGGGTCTCCGAGTGGACTGAAGGAAGCCCTTCAACTACTGTCCGAAAGCTGCTCCTGGATTTGCACACAGTGTAAAGTGTAGTATCAGTACAACCGACCCCATGTGCTGGTAAGTCTCTTGGTTAACTATTTCAATTTTATAATTCCTCTTTCTTATGTCAGATTGGTGTGAATAATTACCCGGATCATATAAAAAGGAAAAAATTTAGGAAAGTCTTCAACAATTCATTTTTCCTTTGAGATTAATAATTTTCTATATGAAGTCTTCTATTACTGATATTAATGGTTTAATTTACTAATGTTGAAGATTTTATTAGCTTTGATAGCTGGCTTACTACGTTCTAATATTTTTTTTACAGAATGCAGAGCAATTTCCTTAAAACCCCTTCGTGGATAAAGTATGAAGATTGCGTGTTTTTCTTGCTCTATTATCTTTGGTGTGTTTCGAACAAAATTTTATTTAATTTTTATTTGTAAATTGATTTATGTGAAATACAAAAACTTTTGGTTTGACATTTTCGTTTTTGACGTTTTGGTGTTGTCTTATCATATCCCCTTCTTTTTATTTCACTTTAAGTTATGTTTTCGTCAGATTTTTTCGTTTAGTAAGTCAAAATTTAAATTTAGTAAAGTACCTTAATGTGGATATTATACAATGAAAAAAGCTTAAAGATATCCTATTCTTTTTAAAAACGTCTAATTTAGTTATTGTCACGACACGGATTTTCCACCCTTGGGAGTCGTGATGGCGTCTACTAATGGGAGTTAGGCAAGCCAAACCTTAACTACTTATTGCACTTTCATTTTTGCTTCTTTTAACAAACACAAGCCGATAATATGATAAAAGCGAAATTTTAAATAAATAAGCGAAAGTCAATAATTATATATTTCAAGGTTACGTCTATTACAACTTTTAAATAAAAAAAACCTCAAATACCCCAAAACCTGGTGTCACAGTGTCACAGACTGTCTAAGAGTTACTACATACAAGGTCTGAAGAAAATACAATACACTATTTCTGAACAAAGGAAATGAAACAAGAAATAGAGATAGAGGGAGACGCCAGGGCTTGCGGACGCCTGCAGGTCTACCTTGGGTCTCCGAGTGGACTGAAGGAAGCCCTCCAACTATTGTCCGAAAGCTGCTCCTGAATCTGCACACAGTATAGAGTGTAGTATCAGCACAACCGACCCCATGTACTGGTAAGTGTCTAGCCTAACCTCGGCGAAGTAGTGACGAGGCTAGGACCAGACTACCAAATAAACCTGTGCAGTTCATATATATATATATATATATATATATAGCGGAAAAGAAATACAGAAATAACCAGTCAATGTGGGAGGGCGAAACATGCTGTGGGGGAGATAATAGTTCCGAATAGAAAGGCATCAAGTAAGGAAAGAAACAACATAATTAGAATATCAACAAGGAAGCAGAAATCAACAATTTGCACGACATCACCCTTCGTGCTTTTACTCTCGTTCTCACCAAAATAATACACGACATCACCCTTCGTGCTTTACGCTCTTCCTCACCCAAACAACAATCACAAGGCAAATAGGGTAAGGGGATCTATAACCTCGAAGTAAATCAAATAACAACAAGTAATGAAAGAAACAACATAACTCGGATATCAACAAAGAATCAGAAGTCAACAAATGCACGACATCACCCTTCGTGCTTTTACTCTTGTCCTCACCAAAGCAATCATATAATAAAATGTGCACGGCATCACCTTTGTGCTTTTATTCTCTTTCCTCACCATATAATCAATAAAATCGGCATGGAATGGTACATCGTGCGGCACGACATCACCCTTCGTACTTTACACTCTTTCCTCACAATAACAAACAATGCACGGCATCACCCTTCGTGTTTTAACTCTCTTCCTCACCCAAACAATAATCACAAATAATAGGGTAAGGAAATAAAGAAAATTTTGCAATAAGAATCTCGGCAAGGGAATAACAAGTCATCAATTAAATCCTGGCAAGAGAACAACAGTTAAATAATTAAATCCCGGTAAGAGAACAACAAATAAACAATTAAATCCCGGCAAGGGAACAACAAATAAATCAACAACAGCCCGGCAAGGGTGACAACATAAGGATCTCTTCTCTTTCTCAATTTTACTTCACAATTCACTTCACAACTCGAGCCAATACTCTAGAGGTTCGATTATCGCTTATACTTTGGCAACTCATTTCACAACTCGAGCCAAAGCTCTAAAAGTTTAATTGTTACTTATACTTTCACAATTTCGCTATACAAACTGAGTCAACGCTCCTCAATGTTCATAGGTCACAATTCTTTCCACAAACTTTATACAACAATTAGAAATCTTCACCAGAGCATGAATAATACAACGAAATCATGAAAATCACAATATAAGACCCACGGTCATGCTTGACACCAAAATATAGATACTCATCACCATGCCTATACGTCGTACTCGACAAGAAGCAGATAGCAAATAGGACACAACTCCTAATCCCTCAAGCTAAGGTTAAACCAAACACTTACCTCGATGCAACAAACACAATTCAAGCCTCAATTACCGCTTTACCTCTTGTTTCCACCACCAACTCGCTTGTATCTAGCCACAATTTGCTTAACGATATCAATAAATGCTAAATGAATCAATTCTAATGCATGAAAATAGGTTTTATAAAGATTTTCCCAAAAAGTCAAAAATCGACCCCGGGCCCGCTTGGTCCAAACCCGAAATTCGGACCAAAACCCGATTACCCATTCCCCCACGAGCTCAAATATGTAATTTGTTTTGAAATCGGACCTCAAATCGAGGTCCGAATCCCCATTTTTGTGAAAACCTAAGTTCTACCCAAAACACCCAATTTTCCTCATGAAAATAATTGATTTGAAGTTGAAATCATGTTAAAAGATGTTAATGATTGAAGAAAACTTGTTAAAAACGACTTACAATTAATTTGGAGAAGAAAGGTTATTTGAAAAATCGCCTCTTAATGTTTTTGGGGTTTTGAAAAGTGAAAAATAACTGAAAAGTCTGTTTAAATATACTCATCTCAGACCCTCTCCGTGGACCGCATAAAAAGGACTGCGGCCACGGAGCTCCACCGCGGAACTCATAAAAAGGAATGCGGCCGCGGAGCTCCACTGCGGACCGCAAGAAATCGAGCGCGGCCGCGGAGGCTTGACTTTGCTCACCGCGGACCGCACAAATCCCACCGCGGTCGCGGAGTCCCCACCGCGGTCGCGAAGTTTCCACCACGGACCGCGAGACCTGGCTTTAGAGACCTGTAACTTCTATGTATGTGCAACTTTTTCCTAAGTTCAAAACTTGCCGGAACACATCCGAAACACACTCGAGCCCTCGGGGCTCCTAACCAAACACACGTACTAACTCAACAACATCATACGAACTTATCTATGCGATCAAATCGCCAAAATAACCTCAATAACAATGAATCAAACCTCAAAACAAAGAACTTTTTCTCAAACTTCATCAAGTATCAAATTTAGCAATTTAGGCCTGAATCACGTCAAACGACGTCCGTTTTCGACCAAACTTTACAGAAATGACTTAAATAAGACCTGTACCGGGCGCCGGAACCAAAATACGGGCCCGATATCATCTCTTTCTAATCAAACTTCATTTCAAATTTCCTTAAAAAATTTCAGAAAACAATTTCCTTTAAAAATTTATTTCTCCGGCTCGGGACCTCGGAATTCGATTCCGGGCATACGCCCAAGTCCCATATTTTCCTACGGACCCTCCGGGATGCCAAATCACGGATCCGGGTTCGTTTACCCAAAATATTGACCGAAGTCAAATTTATTCATTTTACAGTCAAACGTATCATTTTTCACAAAATTTCATATTTAAGCTTTCTGGCTACGCGCCGGACTGCGCACGCAAATCGAGGTGACTCTAAATGAGGTTTTCAAGGCCTTAAAACACGGAAGTTTCGTTTTAAAACAAGTGGGTCATCACAGTTATTTTAAGATTAAAGTATTAGAAATATATCATTTTATAAATATAATTTCTGAAACGCTTAAATCAGTATTATTATATTTTTATTTCAGACACATTTATTTTCTAATCTGTCAGTTTCAGTCCTCCACGAGGCTTTAACTCTATCAAAACTCTTCAAGACTAGATTTAGAACTTCAATCCTCCACGAGATTTTCAGCTTTGGTCCTCCATTTCTTATAGTAATAATCTTTTTCACTTGCAATATAATAGGGAAAGATTGATGCATATAAAATGCGGAGGTATTTTGCTTGGTTCCAGTGTCACTTGTGCAAAAACTAATTGACTAAGCTGATGTTTTTCAGAAAACTTACTGTGCACTAAGAACAATTTTTCATAATTTTTGTCAATGAAGTAACCATCTCTGTTGCAATAGAGCATCTTCTTTTGTTTTTCTACCGTCTTGAGGAAATGTTGTATACTTTCTTGCTATATTATTCTCTCAAATTCGTCCAATTATTTATGCCATCTTTTGTAAGATTTTTAATATTCTTTTTGTTATTGTGTTTTTTATTTTTCTAGATGGTTGAGGAAATGCTATGATGCCTTTTGTGTGATATTCTATTAATTAATTAAGTAGTTACTTCAATAACCAACATTCAAGAGATATGCCCTTTACATGATTAATTTAGGAGAATACATTTTGGTGACTTGACATCACAATTGATTATAAAGTTCCCGACTCTCAATTATTTAGGCCATTTAATTAAAATCTTGATTATATTATGCTCATGTAATAAATAAAATTTAATGTATTTATTTAATTACTATTAATGCATTAATAAAATTTCTATTTTCTAAATATGAGATTGTTAATAACATTTAAGTAGGAATGTAGGGCGAGAAGATATACGTTATATATATTTTTCTCTATAAAATAAGTGTTAGCTTCCCTTCCCAATATGCCATTTTATTTATTCGAATTTCTTTTTCTAATTCATTTTTTTCGTATGTATCTTTTTTCTTATACATCTGGTTTTTATTTTATTTGCATGTCTGTCTAAGATTAAACCTTTTTTAAAAATCTTTTGTGTTATGATTCAACTAATTTAAAAAATGAAGTATTTTACCGTGCGAAGCGCGGATCAATTAACTAGTTTTAAACTACTAGTAGTATTTTTAAGTAAAATACCTAATACTATGAAATTAATTATGTGCGGACTTACAGACTTTGCATTGGGAAGAAACATAATTAAGTTGTAAATTCTGTCTTTAATTCATTCATAGTGTTCCCATGATCACTATAAATGAATGTTACATCATATCGTAAGTTGTTTTTTAAGTTGTGTTCTTAGATGAATTTGGGTAAATGGTTATACTAACTACTAAATAAATCAACAGAAACAAATTATTCGGGATCCCAAAGATGTCCTTGTGCATCTTGAATTTAAGGTTTTAGTTAAACTGATATATAGTTTTGACGTATGAGTTATTGCATTATTCTAGTTTAAGCGTATGATATTTGATTAGTTGCATTTAACCATTAACAAAACAATATAGAAAGTGTGATTTTTACTTCAATCATTAATAAAAGTTAAAAAGAAAAAGGGCAATCCAGGTCACTTAAGTTAAGAAAAGATTCTGCAATTTCAAAATTAAAAAAATAATAACAAAGAATAAAAAAAAAAAAAGCCGCATATATATGCGAGTACAGTTAAACTTTTTTTGTTTTGTTTTTGTTGAAAGGATAATTTTATAGTTAATACTAAGCTATTACAAATGCTCTATTATGAGCCAGCATTGCAAGAGTATAAGTACTGGTAGTAGGAGCATCCTCTACATTGACTACACTTAAGTTTCCAAGGCGTGCCAAGTTATTATACATAGATACCGATACTATTTTTTTGGTAGTGACTGCCTCCCTGTCTGCTTGCAAACTGGTCCATACAGGCGTAGGCGGATGTAGAAATACTGATAGCTGATTACGCATGGCTTGCTTTGAACCTTCTTTGGCCAAAAGGTGGGCTACTTTGTTTGCCTCACGAAAGCTATGCCAGATCATTGGATTCCCCAACCTCCTCAACAGGCACCTGCAAGAAGCAATTAATGTTTGATAAATTAGACTATGTTGCTCTAGTAGTTGTATGACCTCAGTGGAGTCTATTTCGTCAATGGGTCTGTGATGGTAGTCTGCTGCCAGCTACAGTCTTGTTGTAATGCTATCAATTCCATATGTGTGTGATTTATGGCACTGGAATATTTCCAGTAGCCTAGTACCCAATCTCCATTTGAGTTTCTAATCACCCCACCGATTCTGCCACTATTTGTATTAGTGTTGAATGCACTATCCGTGTTTAGTTTGTAGTAACCAACAATGAGGCGTGCCCAATTCACGTGGATTATTTTTTTTCTCTGTGGTCTTTTTTCTAGGGAATGTATTATATTTAAATTCTAATGCCCTCATAATAGGGATATTAATGGGAAGAGTTCGTCGCGTATTTTCACAGGAGTTGTGATTGCGATTTAACCAAATGTGCCACAGTGCAAAAGGAAGAAAGTCAAGCCATTGAAAGTGTTTATTCTATAGAGGAATATTCAATTCTTTTAGTAGTTGGAGCCAGTGGAGGTGTTGGTAAGGAAGACTCTGAATATTTAAGCCCATGTCTAGCCAAAATTTCATTGCTACTGAACACTCGAAAAAGATATGGTGAATATTTTCTTGTGTGTAGTTACCTATGGAACAAGTATGTTCTATATTTAAGCCTATGTGGTAGAGGTATGCTTTGGTTGGCAGTCTATTATGAGAATATAACCAGAGAAAGAATTTAATTTTTTGCAATGTATGTAGTGATCAAATAATTCGAAGTTATAGGGAATTAGAAGCTTGATGTGTATACAGATTTGGTCGTGAACATACCATTTCCATTTAGTGACTAGTAGGGCTTATCTTTATGACCTTTAGTATTAAGGATAGTAGTGGCTAAGGCTTTGGGGAAATTGGAGAGAGAGTTTTGTCTAGTCCCAATCATTGCCATTTCATAAATGGGTGAGATTGAGCCCCTCTTCATCATGATTTAGGGGCCCATGGACAATTGTTCTAGGGGGAGGGGAGGGGAGGGGGTGAGGAATCCACCTTGAGTTACATAGGTCAATTGAAGAGTTTGTCCCAAGGTCGAAGAAATTCCTTTAGAGCAATAAGTACCTCCTTTTAAAACAATTTTTGCCAAATGAAGGAGTGGGATGTTGTGTTCCTGTTCGAAGTGTATTTGTTGGTTAAGGTTTGTGCCCAACGAGTATTGGGTTGCAAGAAGAGGCACCAAGAGAGGTTCGTCAGAAGAGCAGTATTTTGTCGTGGGCTTTGCATAGTCCCAGGCCATCTTGATTTTTTGGCAGGGTGACTACATCCCAACTAATATAATTGATTTTCTTTTTCTATGGTAAGGAACCCCAAATAAAATCTTTTTAAATTTTGTCAATATTGTAACAAATGCTCTTTTGTAGCAGAAAATATTGCATGGCATATGCTGGGATTGCATATAGAACTTGTTTAGATGGTTGTTACCCATCGTTTTATAATGTATTGTATTGTATCATTTTATGAATGTAATGTTTGAATAAATTGTATTGATTGTTGTTGTTAAATGACATTTTGCCGTTTGATTTGACTGTATTGTACTGTAAATAGTAAGTTTACTAAAATACCCTCAATTGTTTAAATATTAAATTTATCAAGAATTACGCATAAAAATAATTTAAGAAAATCCCATTCTACTAATTTATCATCACATATGTCTTATATAGATTAAGTAATTAAATTCATGCAAATTCTAACAAAATTAGTGGAACAAAAATTAGCAATTGTATGTTGAAGTTGGAAGAGGCAAAAGTTATGGGAAAAAGGGATACTAGAAGACAAAGTAGGTTATAAGTGGGAGATTTGGAGTTAAAAAAAAGAAGATAAATGGTAAAATAAAATTATGGAGTAATAAGTTAGGACATAATTAGAAAGAAAAATAAGAAACAATCCCACTACACCAAATCATTTGTTTAAAAAATGACTTTTATTGTTCCGGAACAATAGATTTAACAATACAATATAACCAATTATAATGAAACAATCAAAACAAACATCATTTTGGATAACAATACAATAGTAACAACCATCCAAACAAGGGGTTAGAGTAGTCTTAGCAAACCACCAAATGATGTGGGGCAGTGGATAGGGCTCCTCCTCCCTTAACTAGAGGTCTCGAGTTGGAACCGTGAGTATAGAAAAATTCTTGGCAGGGAGCGCTACCCCTGAATAGGCCTCAACCGGTACAAATACAGATATAATCGGGCTCCAATGAAACCAAAAAAAAAAAGTAGTCTTAGCAAGAGTGACTCTTCCAGCCGTTTTTCCATCTCTACATAAAACTAGTAACGATTGCCCGTGCTGCGCACGGGCCCAATAAACATATGCTAAATATTAGCCTCTAAATTTTGAGAGCTTCATACAGATTGACAATTATTATTTTCTTTTTAGCCGGTATACACAAAGTAGACACTAATGATATATGATTGTTCATTATATATATATATATAAATTATACACATATATAAATTATACATATATATTAAATATTTGACGGATATTTTAGCCTAAGCAATTGGATGGACGACTATTTAGGTTAATTCTTCATACTTTTTCATTATTAAAAAACTTTTTGTTTTAAAAGTCCATCTTCAAAGAATCCTAAAGTTAATCTTAAACCACCTAAAATAATTGAAAGCAAAAAACTAATAATTTTGTTTGTCCAAACTATTACCTGAAACTCAAATTTTAAAAGAAGTCTGCTTTATGATCATATTGTGCTAATTAACTTGAGCAAATTTTTTGCTTAACTTATGCTGCATGATACAAAAATTCTTTTTGTATATCGTAAAAAATTACATCTCGTGACTTCTATGTTCTCTCCGGTTAACTTTGCTGAATGGTATAAAGATTCTGTTTTACAATATAAGAAATTATATACCATCTCTTCTTTGTTCTCCTTACGAGTTTTTGCTTCTAAAGTTCCTTCGTCTCTTTCTCTGTTTTTATAGATGTTTTGCTTCTATTAAAGGTGCTCCTACAACTATCTTCACTGTCAATTTCTTGTATATCTTTGTAAGGTAGTTAATTTTCTTTACATTTTTTTAATATGTCTTGAATACCAAAATAATTTTTGACTATAGTTTAATAAAAAGATTAGGTTTAATATGTGTCATTAGTCTCTAATTGCTCCTCTTGCTCTTAACTTTGGACTTCTGTTTTGTAAGTGTTTATCTTTCTGAACTTATTCTTTCCTCAATTATACAAATTGCAATTTGTTTCCTTTGTGGATTTTGTACCACTTTTGTCACGACCCCAACCCTAGTCATGATGGCGCCCAACACACTGCTAGGCAAGCCTAACCAATTAACAACCTCAACCCATTTCTTATATAGTTCATTATTAGCTAACACAGTTAAATTACCAAAACACTATATTAAAAGTCTGAAACCAGAGTTAAATAGGCGGAGTTTCAAATGATAAACTACTACTACATAGCCCATATAGATCCGGTGTCACAAGTCTGAGCCTCTAATACCAGTTTATCACACTAATACATATCAATCTAGGGAATGCAGATAAAACAAAATGATAGAAAGGAGAGATCAGGGCTGCGGACGCCATGCAGCTACCTCGATACTCCCGGATATGCGCTGCTCAACTGAAAATCCTCACTCAGCCTCAGATGCACCTGGATCTGCACGCAAGGTGCAGGGAGTAATGTGAGTACTCCGACCCAGTGAGTAATAACTATAAATAATGACTGAGAATAAGAAATCACGGAGAAACACAGAGTAATCTATAATGCGGCATTTTAAACAAGTAATATGAAAGCAATAAACCAGTGGAAACGAAATATGGAAATGCTACAACAAATAAGCAGTTAAGTGACAGACATATAAAGAAAATCAACACATAGAACGGTACCCTATAGTACCCGTTGCGGCGTGCAGCCCGATCCATACATTTATCATCGACGACGCTCACTGGGTGTGCAGACTCCGAGAGGGGCCCCTTACGGCCCAAGCGCAATATCAAGTCATCTCGTGGCATCAAATCTAGGCCCTCAGCCTCATATCAATATCAGTATAACACTGCTGCGGCACGCAGCCCAATCCCATAGTATCCTTACATCTGGCCCTTGGCCGTACTTAGTCCAGAAATCATATAAGCCCCTCGGGCATTAGTAAAACAGTAGTTCTCAGTCCAAAACATCATTTAATATATCATTTTAGTTTCAAAACCGAGTAAAAAGTGGCTGAGTTGTAAAACAGTGGAAAACAGTACGACTGAGTTCAAGTAGTAAGTCAAAACAGTGAAGAAATAGTGATAAAACTCCCCGGAGGGTTCAAATAATTGGCACGAAGCCCAAATATGGCAGTCAGTTCAAACATTGATGAGAACAAATAAGTTTTAACCAAAATACGCGGTAAAAACATCACTCGGGACGGACCAAGTCACAATTCCCAATAGTAAATGACGCCACGCTCATCATTAAGCACGTGTCTCACTTCTATATAGCACTACGATGTACAAATCCGGGGTTTCAAACCCTCAGGACATTATTTACATTCATTACTCACCTCGAACCGGCTAAATCTCTATCTCGTGATGCCTTTGCCCCTCGAATCGGCCTTCACGCACGTCGAATCTATCCAAAATCAGAACGAATACATCACAATAGGCTAAGGGAACAAAGCTCAAGCGAAAACAATCGAATTACCACAAAATTCTAGAATTTGGTCAAACCCGACCCCCGGGCCCGCATCTCAGAATTTGACAAAATTCACAAAACTCGAATCCTTATACTCTCACGAGTCTAACCATATAAACATTATCCAATTCCGATACTATTTGGTCCTTCAAATCATCATTTTACATTTTTGAAAGATTTCACAATTTTCTTCCCAAATTCCATCCCAAATCACGAATTAAATGATGAATTCAATGATAGATTCATGTACTCTAGCCAAATCTGAGTTAGAATCACTTACCCTGATGAATTTCTTGAAAAACTTTCGAAATATCGCCAAAATTTGAGCTCTGTAGGTCAAAATATCAAATAAAACCCAAAACCTCGTATTTATAGAGTACCCCTCATATCTCAGCCTCCGCGGTCCGCACAAAACCATCGCGGTCCGCGAAAAAGCACCGCGGTCCACACAAAACCACTGCGGCCCGCACAAAACCAGCGCGACCGCACTTCATTTTTTGCGGTCCGCAGAGCATATACCGCGGACACACTTCCTTTTGTGCAGTCCGCGCGGGTGGGTTCTGAGGCCTGCAACCCTTCTGGACCTGCTACAGCTATGATTTTGGCCTAAAACATCCCAGAACCTATCCGAAACTCCTGGAATTCCAAAACAATTGCACCAACACATCCTATGACATCGTTCAAACTTGTTCAAAACCTCGGGACGCTCACAACAACATCAAATCACTAATTTAACAGGGATTCAAGCCTAAGAACTTCAAGAACTCTTAAATTATGTTTTCGATCAAAAAGTCTACCAAATCTCGTCCGAATGACCTAAAATTTTGCACACACATCCCAAATGACACAACGAAGCTACTGTCACTCTCGAAATTCCATTCTGACCCCTATATCAAAATCTCGCCTATCAACCGGAACCGCCAAAATATCAACTTTGCCATTTTAAGCCTAAATCTTCTCTACAACTCCAAAACTCATTCTGATCGCGCTCCTAAGTCACAAATCACCTCCCGAAGCTAACCGAACCATCAGAACTCACTTCCGAACCTTCTAACACATAAGTCAACATCTGGTTGACTTTTCCAACTTAAGCCATCTTAAAAGAGACTAAGTGTCTCATTTCTTACGAAATCCTCTCCGAACTCGAACTAATCAACCCAATCACATAAAACACGGATAACGAAGCATAAAAAAGCTAAAATAGGGGAAAACAGAGCGGTAACTCATGAGACAACTGATCGGGTCGTCACAACTTTTATATTAATGTCTTATATTCATCGGTTCTTGATGTTGTGTCAATATTTTTGACAAGAAAAATTAGGGGTTCAATTGAGATTCTGTGCTGCCCAAAGACTCCATAGCATTGCAACGCCTATTGTAAGCACGTGATTTTTTCCCTACGAGGACTACTCCCAAAAAAATTCAAAATAAAATAGTTTTGTGTTGTCCGTTATTTATTCATATTTGTCTGTGCATGTTTATTTCTACTTTAATTAAGAAAAATACAAAAATATGTGTCGCGTGTGCATTTACGATTTAATTGTGCATTTAGGAATTAATTAAACCTTAATTTGGTTTTAAAAGGAAAATCACAAAAATATGCATTTTTATGCTATTTGTTGTCATTGTGTGATTTTATTTTAATGTTCTAAATTGTGTGTTAATTGTTGTTATGTGTTAGTTAATAGTTTAATTTTTTGTTTCACATTTTTAGGAATTTTGTTAATTGTTAAATTAGAAGAAGGAAAAGAAAAGGTTGAAAATTAAGGGAAATTCGGATTGGGCTCATGTCAAACCGATGAAAATCAGGCCCAAAGCTATACATTGACCCAGTCCATGACCCAGCCTCTCAGACGAATGAAACGACGTCGTTTCAGGAGCTTTGATCTGAGCCGTTCATCTCCCTTGATCCAACGGTCTCAATCACGCCTCATAGCCCGACCCATTCCCGCTTGAGACCGACCCATTCCCGCTTGAGACCGACCCAGTCTCACAATTAAACCACACGACGTCGTTCCCATTGACGAAAAGATCCTGGCCATTGATCTCACTAGATCCAACGGCCAGGATCAATCCATCCACCCCGTATATAACTCCTCATCTCTCTACCCAGCCCCCCCAAGCCAGACCCCCCCCTCACCTCTTCGTCTCTAAGCTTCAGAGACCAAATGTTACCTCCACCCCTCACCACCGTACTCCGCCCACCGGAAATCGCCTCACGGCGGTTCCGGTGGTCCAAACGACCCCAAAATTACACCATAGCTTCCCCACGACTTCCTCTTTCCAAATCCCTTATCCGTTTAGTTCGAATCTCAACCGAGCTCTTCGAATCTTCAATCGAAGAAACGACCCAAAACCTAAACCTACCCCAACCTACCCCAAACTCATTCCACGGAACCCCCTGACATCCCTCATGCCATAAACACCGTTGGTTCCGTTCGAATCTAACCAGAAACCTTCAAGCCCCTAATCGACTGTATGAACCCTAGAAATCCAGAACCTTGGGGTCTGTCCAATTAAACGAAGGGTTGGGGTCTAATAGACCTTAATCGAGGTGTTCTCAGTTGAGAACACTTCGATTAAAGTCCATTCGACCTCAAATGGTCGAGTCCGATTCGAGCCTGGGTCGTTTTGTTTTTAAGCTTCCAAGATAAGTTTTTCTTTCCCTTCTGTCCTTGTATGAGTTCTATTTGTGTTTATCTGCATGTCTAGTTGATTTGTTTGATTTTTCTGTTATTTTTCTTTAAATTTTCTCCGGCTTCATAAGACCTTTTGTTTGGTTCAAATTAGCTTTTGTTTGTTTGTTGTTCATTGTTATTGTGAGTTGTGTGTCCATCCTGTTTAAAGTCGTAGAATAGTTTAGTTCATATCAAGGTTCCCTGGTAAAATCACTGAAGCTAATTTGGTAACCCTCTTGAGATATTTTGGTTATTGATTGTTAGCTATCTGTTGTAGCTCATATAGTCAACTAAATGAATGTCGTCAATTGAATTCACTGAAAGAAACTAGGGAACCACGAATTGTTCATTCCAGTGTTTGTCATTTCTGCCTCTTTTCTATTCTTATGTGATTGAGTTGAAGTTGTTGAACATATCCAATTGCTTCTTTGAACCAAACTGGCTTGCTTATTTTAATGCCACATGAACCTCATTCCCTCATCCCTTCTGCCTGAAATCAGTTTGTATGTTTGGATAGGATTGAATTAGTTACAGTTGTATAATCTGATAGTTAGTAATCAATGATTAGTTGAATTTAGAGGGGTTTATATACTGACTATTAAGAGTTAGGGCATAACAGTAATCTTCAGGGGGTTAAGGGTAATCTTGTCTACAAGTTTAGTTTATGCGGGCGAACTACGTCGGTTTGATTCTCACAGGGCGTGAGATACGTAGGCAACCCTCGTCGGGTCCAACCTCCCTTTTTTGCTAAAATAACCAAAAAAAATATATGTCAAATTTTAATTTCATCATAGAGAAGTCGGGTGACGCTGTTTTGTCAAAACATAGCCCAATGTTCCTAAAAGGGACACCGGAAGGCTGACTTTGCATAAACAGCCACCTTTGGGTCATTTTTTTTAGATTTGGCCCAGTTGACCCACACAGCCTTAAAAATCTTCGTCTCAAAGGCGCTGAAAGGCCGTGTTTGCAATACCAGGTCTTTTATTCTAATTTGAAAAAAAGAGTCATAAATAAGTTGGGACACGCCGTTTTGTCAAAAATAGCCGAATGTTCTCGAAGGGGACGCCGGAAGGCTAACTTTGCATAAACGGCCACTTTTGACCATCCTTTAGAGTTTTGGTCGGTTGACCCTCACAGCCTTAAAATCTTCATTTCCGAAGTGCTGGAAGGCCGTGTCCGGAACCGGATCTTCCTTTAAATCCCGAAGGAAAATACAAACTAATAATATATATATATATATATATATATATAGCCAACTGGTTGAGTCAGATAAATTTTATTTTTGCTTAATCCCCCTAATAAATGTGCAGAATGAGCACAAGTCATACTTCGCACGTAACAATTGTGAACAAGATCCCTTTGGAGTTGCACATGTGGTGGGATGACTTAGGCGAGTCAGGATGCGACACAATCAATCTATACCTGGGAGGCCTTCCTGGGTTGCTGAAGATTAATCCTAGAGGGGACATCATAAAGACCTTGGTCGCATTCTGGGATCCGGCTCACAACGTATTTCGCTTCTCGGATTTTGAACTTACCCCAATATTGGAAGAAATAGCCGGGTACATCGGGAGCCCCAAAATTCCTTTGAGACACCAATACCTGATCGCTCCAAGGGCCGTAGCCGTACACCGGTTCCTAGACTCTCTAAAAATAAGCAGGGGATCCACAATCCAGACTTGGCAGCTGGGTTTTGTACTTTGCGATTTATATACAACAGGTATGGCCACATAGGGGGGATCAACAAGCCGGAAAACAAAATCTGTAGCAAAGGAAACCGCCTTAAGTGGGAAGAACATAGGTGTGTTACGTTCATGATATCTTTTCTAGGACTCCTGGTGTTTCCTAGAAAAGACGGGAACATTGACATACCAGTGTCCGGGGTTGTCAGTACTACTCACTCAAGCCAATAGCACCCTCGTACCCATGGTAGTAGCTGAAATCTTCCGCGCTCTTACGGCTTGCAAAGCCGAGGGAAGTTTCTTTGAGGGGTGCAGTGTGTTTCTGCAGATGTGGATGATTGAACACCTATGTCGTCGTCCCCAATTTATGAGTTATGGATCGACAGAGAAAACGTGCATAGAGGAATTTTCCACAAGGATTGACAGAATCAACTTACCAGAGGGGGTCACAGAATGGATAGCCCGCCTCCGTTCTATTACTGCGGGCCAAATAGAATGGACATCTGGATGGTTGCTTACGAATTAAATCATATATATGCCCGCCACGGGACCCCATTTCCTTTTGATGGGACTCCGTAGTATTCAACCCTACGCCCCGTATCGAGTTTTGAGACAGCTGGGGAGATGACAAATAGTTCCGAAAGATGAAGATCTTAGCGGCCAAGTAGTCGAGATCGGGCCAGGCGGACAGTTTCCTGAAGCAGTCGTCCGACAAATTTGGAGCGAATGTCAATACCTAACAACCAGTACATGTGTACGTGATCGGTCCAAGGGTGAAGTTTTGCCGGGATACCTTGCTTGGTTTAGGAAAGAAATCGAGTTCAGGAGACCGACCAAAAGACCCCATCTCCAAGAGTTCGTCCAGGCGTCACAAGAACAGTGGGATTGGTTGGGTAAAGAAGAGAGCTACAGGTCAGAAATAGGCAAGCTGAAACAACAGATTAAGGATCTGAAATTTGAGAACAAAGTGCAGGTTGCTGCCGACGAAGGAGAAAAGAACAAACTAGCCAGAGAAAGCGAGATCCTCAAAGTTCAGATCCGGAAGATGAAAATGGATGCCGACAACCAACAGAGAAGCCGGTCCGATAAAAGGTTGATAGCAGGGTTAAGGAATCAGGTCATTGAAAGCCGAAAAGACTTGGAAAGATCCGAGGCTAGCATAGCAAGAATACAGGCCAGATGGGCAAAAGGTGCAGCAGCACGGAAAAAGCACCTATGGCAAGTGAGAAGGGATTATGAAGGGAGCATTGCAATATTGAGAGAAACAAATTCCACCCTCAGAGATCGGGTCCTTAAACAAGCCCGAGATGCTAGAACACAAGGAGCACTGCTATGATTCAATAGCCCGAATGGAAGAACAAATGGAGAGGTTCCAGGATCAGCTCGTTGACAACACTCAAGTATTGGGATTAAAGAATCAACGAATAGAACAGCTGTGTATGGAAAGGGATAGAATCAGGGGTAGGATCAATGAGATTGGGCGCTACATCACCACGAAGTGCTTATCATGTGAAGAAATGCCCCATGATACCCTTTTTGCCTCAGTCATGGGTTATATTCACCGGATCATGGAGGAATTAGAAAGCTTTCAAAGAGGCCTGGCACCAAAACCCGTGGAAAGGCCGAATGATGCCTCGCGGGCACCAAAATTTAAGGCTTTAATGTATCCTTAATCCAAGTCTGCACTTGTTGTTTTTAAGAGTCTGTTGTCTACCCTTTTGTTCTCTTTTCATATCGAACAATGTTAATAGTGGAGTCTGTATTTTGATTGTCTTTTTCAAATGAGTAGATTGTAATAGCATATTTTGGGTAATGAAATGAAGAAAAAAACACGAAGAAAATTTTTGTGTCTTTATTTTTACTTGTGACAGAACTACGCCCGGTCTGATTCATGCGGGGACATGATACGTAGGCAATCCACATAAGATTCGACCACCACTAAAAAGAAAGAAAAAAGGGGGCAAAGTGAATAAAGAAAGGACATAAGCCGGAATGACGCATACAGTCAGAGCAAAAACATGTTAGAAATGGTGAAACTACCTAGGAACATTGCATTCCCCAATGTGAAATTACACTGTGTTAAACTCTAACGCTAACAAGTTTGTTGTTAATATCAGAGAAAGAAGTTTCGAAATAGTTAGCTCGTTAGAACGTTCTGGCAGAGTACCACTACCATACAAGATCTAAAGGGCCCATTCTGAAAAGATGTCTGGTTCGGACAAAAGTGTTAAGGAGGAAAAGACAGAGATGCAAGTAATGAAAGAAGAGGTAGACAGGTTGAGACATGAGATAGCGGGGATGCACCTAGCCTGGGCTAGGGGACAAACATCACCAACCCTTCCCCCTACTCCTACCCTCTTGCCGACTCGAACTCCGGAACACCCTCCCACTGGTCCATCAACGGGCTTCCCCATTGCCCAATACTATCAAGGGGAAACTTCTTATAATCCCCAAGCTCCACCACCCAAACAAAACCCTCCTCTGCCAACTGTCCCTGTCTTCGGGGCACCTCCACCCGCCACACTGCAAAGGTCCTCCAGCGAGCCGTTGTTTCAGGCTCACGATAACCAGTATTATCCCCCTGAACCAACCTTTAAAGCACCTGAGCCATACACTTACACCCCTCACCTCCAACTCCCGGCAGAAACTGAGAGGCCGGCTAAGAATCCGGAGCAGGATAAAATGCTTCGTAAAATGAAAATCCTGGAGCAATCCTTCAGGAGTATGCATGGATTGGGCAGCCAAGTTAGTGTAGCCTACAAAGATCTGTGTCCTTTCCCCGATGTTCAATTGCCGACAGGTTTTAAAATGCCCAAATTTGATCTGTACGAGGGACATGGTGATCCCATGGCACATCTACGAGGTTTCTGTAGTAAGATGAGAGGAGCAGGTGGAAAGGATGAGCTCATGATAGCTTATTTCGGTCAAAGTCTAAGCGGGTCCTAACTCGAATGGTACACGAGGCAGGATCCTAGCAGGTGGTATACCTGGGACGATCTAGCACAAGCATTTGCAGGTCACTTTCAGTATAACCTTGAGATCTTCCCGGACTGTCTCACACTGTTAAAACTTGAGAAAAAGGCTGGAGAGAGCTTCAGAGAATTCAGATTCCGTTGGAGGGAACAAGCAGCGAGAGTCGATCCACCAATGAGGGAAGGTGAAATGGTGGACTACTTCTTACAAACTTTGGAGCCAACTTACTTTGGTCACCTGGTGACGTCAGTTGGTAAATCTTTTAATGAAGTAGTAAAAATGGGCGGTATGGTTGAAGAGGGACTTAGGTCTAACAAGATAATGAGTTATTCGGCAAACAAGGCCACAATTCAGGCTATCCAAAGTGGCTCGGGGGTGCGCTCGGGAAAAAGAAGAGAGAGGAGGTCGCAACAGTCGAAGCAGGTACTTGGTCCAGATCAAGAGGTCCTTCTCCTCGCTACCAACCCAGACCCAATTACCCAAATTATCCACCCACTCCATACAACCCTCCACAACCCTATTATCCACCACAAGAGCCACATTTCGCCGTCCATCATGCTCAAACTTACACCCAGCCTCCGGCTCGCCCGCAATGGCGTGCACCGGCTCCCCAACACACATATCCACCTCCACAAAATACATATCCACCACCAATGGCCTATAGGAATCCTTCAGGACCAAGCTTCCGTGGAAATCAGGCTTTCAGGAACGAAAGGACGCAGAGGCCGAGCACATTCACTCCCGTTGGGAGAAACCTATACTACTCTGTTCTACAAGTTGAGGCAGATAGGCTTGTTAAGTCCTGTTGAACCCAAATTTCCAAATTCCCTTCCCAGAAATCTAGACCACTTAGTGAGCTGCGAATATTGTTCGGGGGCTCCCGAGCATGATATCGAGAAGTGTTAGAAGTTGAAGACTGCCATACAAGATCTTATTGACACAAACACCAGAGGCACCCAACATCAATGAAAACCCGTTACCGGTGCACCATGAGGCCACATGATCGAACTAGTGCACAAAGGAGGGAAACCCAAAAAGCCCTCACAAACGGTAATGATGATTCGGGCTAGCCCAAACAAAAAGTCGACCAGTGAAAGGGCAGTGGTACAGTTGGGAAAGGTAGATGACAAGCCGTTTGTGGTAGTGGGGAAAGGTTCGTCTGTTGCTGCGAAGAAGCCAGAGTCAATCGGGGTAGTGCTTCTAGGAGTATCAAGCACATCAGTGTTGGTAGTGAAGGGGGCCCGCATAGAACCAATTGTTATTAGGCCAGTAATGCAGTTGCCGATAACAAGTGAGAAAGCAGAGCCATGGAGCTACAGTCAAATGACAGTGATGCATAAGGGGAAGGAAGTTGTGGAAGAAATATGCGAGGCCCAGGGCTTTACCCGTTCAGGAAGGTGTTTTGCTCCCGCGGAATTGAGAAGGACCAATCTTGTAACAATAAAAAAGTCAGTAACGGAGGAAGAAGCAGAAGAGTTTTTGAAGAAGATGAAGGCCCAGGTCTACTCAATTATAGAGCAGTTGAGAAAAACCCCAGCCCAGATTTCATTGCTATCCTTGTTGATCCATTCAAGCGATCATTGTCAGGCCTTAATGAAGATTCTGAACGAAGCCCATTTCCCGGACAAGCTCTCAGTGAACCATTTGAAGAAAATAGTACACAAGATCTTCGAAGTAAACCGAGTAACATTCTCTGACGATGAGTTACCGGTAGAGGGTACAGAACACAACAGGGCACTCTACTTGACGGTAAAATACGAAGACTCGGTGGTCACTTGAGTACTAATTGATAATGGATCAAGTGCAAATATTTGTCCTTTGGCCACTCTGAACAAACTAAAGGTTACTGATGATAGGATCCACAAGAACAGCATCTGCGTCCGAGGTTTTGATGGAAGCGGTACTGACACAGTGGGTGATATCGTACTGGAATTAATCATTGGTCCAGTCGAGTTCACCATGGAATTTCAAATGATAGATATGGCGGTGTGGTACAATCTTTTGTTGGGACGACCCTGGATCCACGCAGCTAAAGCAGTACCTTCTACACTGCATCAAATGGTCAAATTTGAATGAGATAGACAAGAGATTGTGGTACACGGGGATGACGGTACACATGCCGTCAGTGATGCTATTGTGCCCTTCATAGAAAATGACGAGGACAAGGGCCCATGGGTTTATCAGGTTTTTGACGCAGTCTCAGTAGACAAGATTCCTGAGGGTGGGGGCCTTCCACTTCCCAGGATCACAGCTGCAGCCTTCATGATAGCCTCAGAGATGTTGAACAGCGGGTTTGTACCAGGAAAAGGTTTGGGGATTGATCTGCAGGGAATGGTCCGGCCAGTTTCTTTGCCCAAGAAACTGGATACTTTTGGGTTGGGGTTCAAGCCTACCACAGCGAATGTAAAGCGGGCCCGCAAGATGAAGAAAAGAGTCTGGGTCCTTCCTAAGCCAGTCCCATGACTGTCCAGATCATTTGTCAAAGCAGGGTGCAGAAAGTTACCAGTCCCGGAAGTTCTTGGACCCTTGATCGGGCCGGATGGAGATTTGAATGAGGGCTTTGAGAGAATGTTCGCAGATGTCAACATGATAGAGGTTGGAGAGGGTTACAGTAAGGCAGAAATACAGTTTGTTGGGCCTAGGGCCAATGTCAACAATTGGACATCTACTCCTCTTCCTACTTGGAGGGAGTCCTGCTAGTTGACTCTGATTTTTCTTTTTGTTTTCTGGATTATTCCAGGGTTGTAATCCGGATTCCCTTTTATTATTAGTATTGCTCAACAAAGTGTGAAACCTTGTTATCCCATGATTCAATAAAATGAGAAGTTTCTCTTTCATTCCTTATTTTATTTTTATTTTTAATTTTTGTTTTTTTTCTTTTTTTCTGAACAGTTCTTTTCATACTAGTCTTAACGACATGGCATGCACAACGGATCTTCAACCTAGTCTAAAAGATCAATCTAATTCCGAATTAACCATACAAGAGGGCGATTATGATAATGAATCAGAATACGATGAGGATGCAGCCTTCGAGGAGATAAACAAGAAGTTAAGCCAGTTTGAAGAAAAATCCAGGCCCAACTTAAATGACACAGAAGACATCAATTTAGGGGATGCCAGCGATATTAGAGAAACTAAAATAAGCATCCACATTGCACCAAATATCAGGGAGGAATTGATCGAAACACTTATTGAATTCAAAGATGTATTTGCCTGGTCATATGACGACATGCCGGGGTTAAGCACGGATTTAGTGGTCCATAAATTACCCACTGACCCGGTATGCCCTCCTGTCAAGCAGAAATTGAGAAAGTTCAAGACGGATATGAGTGTGAAGATTAAAGAAGAAGTAACCAAGCAGATGTAAGCAAAGGTTATTCGTGTCACTCGATATCCTGATTGGTTGGCTAATGTGGTGCCGGTGCCGAAGAAAGATGGAAAATCAGGGTGCGTGTCGATTACCGCAATCTGAACAGGGAAAGCCCAAATGACAACTTTCCTTTACCCAACATCCATATCTTGATCGACAATTGTGCCGGGCGTGAGCTCGGATCTTTTGTAGATTACTATGCTGGGTATCATCAGATTCTGATGGATGAAGAAGATGCGGAAAAGACGGCCTTCATTACGCCGTGGGGAACTTATTGCTATCGGGTGATGCCATTTGGTTTGAAGAATGCTGGGGAAACGTACATGAGAGCAATGACTACTGTGTTTCATGACATGAGCCATAAAGAAATTGAGGTGTACGTGGATGATGTCATCATAAAGTCTAAGCATCAGGAAGACCATGTAGCAGACCTAAGGAAGTTTTTCCAAAGACTTCGAAGGTATGATATTAAGCTCAACCCGACTAAATGTGCCTTTGGTGTTCCATCTGGAAAGTTGTTGGTATTCATCGTCAGTCAGTGAGGTATTGAACTGGACCCTTCAAAGATCAAATCTATCCAAAATTTGCCACTGCTGAAGAACAAGACAGAAGTAATGAGTCTGTTGGGAAGGTTGAACTACATCAGAAGATTTATTGCTCAACTCACAGCAACTTGTGAACCCATCTTTCGACTATTAAAGAAAGATGTTGTGATAGAGTGGACGGCGGAATGTCAGGAGGCATTTGACCAGATCAAAGGATATTTATCAAACCCACCTATGTTGGTTCCACCTGAGCCGGGGAGACCGTTAATGCTTTATCTAATGGTCCTGGAGAATTTGTTTGGCTGCGTGTTGGGGCAACACGACATTACAGGAAGGAAGGAGCAAGCCATCTATTATATCAGCAAGAAGTTTACGGTATATGAGGTTAAGTACACTCAACTCGAGAAGACATGTTGCGCCCTAACTTGGGTGGCCCAGAAATTGAAGCATTATTTGTCCTCATATACTACTTATCTCATTTCACGCCTGGATCCATTAAAGTATATTTTCCAAAAGCCTATGCCCACAGAGAGGTTAGCAAAATGTCAAATATTACTCACGGAGTTTGACATTGTCTATGTGATGAGGACGGCCATGAAAGCCCAAGCACTGGCCGATCACTTGGCTGAGAATCCTGTTGATGAAGAGTACGAGCCGTTGAGGACGTATTTTCCTGACGAGGAAGTAATACATATAGATGAGTTGGAATTACCTGAGGAACCAGGTTGGAAGCTTTTCTTTGATGGAGCCGCAAATGCGAAGGGAGTTGGAATAGGAGCGATACTTATTTCTGAAACAGGACGTCATTATCCTACTACAGCTCAGTTGCGTTTTTATTGTACCAACAACATGGCTGAGTATGAGGCATGCATTTTGGGTCTGCGACTAGCTGCAGACATGGATATCCAGGACGTTTTGGTCTTGGGAGACTCGGACCTCCTAGTGCATCAGATTCAGGGCGAGTGGGAAACACGGGATTTGAAACTCATACCATATCGACAATGTTTGCACGATCTGAGCAAGCGATTTCGATCAGTGGAGTTCAGACACATTCCGGGAGTTCACAATGAGGTTGTCGATGCATTGGCCACTTTAGCATCGATGTTGCACCAGACAAAATTCATGTTGACCCGTTGTACATCCAGGTTCGTGATCAACATACTTATTGCAACATGATAGAGGAAGAAGTGGATGGTGAGCCATGGTTTTATGATGTCAAGGAGTACCTCAGGATGGGGATATACCCGGAGCAGGCCACCGGAGATCAAAAAAGAGCCATTCGGCGATTGTCAAGTGGATTCTTCCTCAGTGGAGGAGTATTGTACAAAAGAACCCCAGTTTGGGATTGCTGAGATGTATAGATGCCAGTCAAGCCACGGCAGTTATGACAGAGGTACATGCTGGAGTTTGTGGGCCACATATGAGCGGATATGTATTGGCGAAGAAGATTCTTCGACTAGGGTATTATTGGCTCACTATGGATCATGATTGTATCAATTTCGTGCGAAAATGCCATCAATGTCAGATACACGGAGATTTGATTCATTCTCCGCCGACAGAATTGCATACAATATCAGCGCCCTGGCCATTTGTTGCATGGGGCATGGATGTCATTGGACCTATTGAGCCGGCAGCTACCAACGGTCATAGGTTCATTTTGGTGACCATCGACTATTTTACTAAGTGGGTTGAAGCTAAAACTTTCAAGTCGGTAACCAAGAAGACAGTAGTGGATTTTGTTCACTCTCATATCATCTGTAGATTTGAGGTCCCAAAAGTGATCATCACGGATAATGGTGCTAATCTTAACAACAATTTGATGAAAGAGGTATGTCAATAGTTTAAGATTACACACCGTAATTCCACACCATATCGTCCCAAGGTGAATGGAGCAGTTGAAGCAGCCAACAAGAACATCAAGAAGATACTGAGGAAGATGGTAGAAGGATCCAGACAATGGCATGAGAAATTACCATTTGCGTTGTTGGGTTATCGCACTACTGTTCGGACTTCAGTAGGGGCCACTCCTTATTTGTTGGTATATGGAACTGAAGTAGTAATACCGGCAAAAGTTGAAATTCCATCCCTTCGGATTGTCGCTGAAGCTGAGATTGATGATGACGAGTGGGTCAAAACCCGTTTGGAGCAGTTGAGCTTGATTGATGAAAAGAGACTGGTAGCTGTGTGTCATGACCAGTTATATCAAAAGAGAATGGCAAGAGCATACAACAAAAAGGTACTTCCCCAGAATTTTGAAGTGTGCCAGCAAGTGTTGAAACGCATCCTCCCACATCAGGCTGAGGCAAAGGGCAAGTTCGCCCCGAATTGGCAAGGGCCATTCATTGTAACCAGAGTATTGTCCAATGGCGCTTTATGTTTAACAGATATCGACGGGAAATGCATCGACATGGCTATCAATTCTGACGCAGTTAAGAGATATTATATATGATTTCTTTTGATTGTAATTGTTGTTTGTGGTTGGCATTTATCGGAGAATGAAATGACGGAGGAAATTTTTTCTTCTATCCAAACACTTTATCCTTTGCTTCCCCTTTTGAGCCTTATTTATTCTTTCATATCTCTCTTTTGGAATCAGTAATTAAAATGAAAGAAAAAAAAAAGATAAAACAATGATAATAAAGACAAAAGAAAAATCACAAGAAAAACAAAGGAATTGGGAATTACATTTGACCTGATTCCTAAAAGAAGGATACGTAGGCGCCTCACGGCTCGGTCATAGTGTAACAAAAAATAAAAATCCCCCAAGCAAGAAAAACTGGGGCAGAAGTTTGTGTTTATAATTTTGGGAAAGAAAGTTGATTCCAAGAATTGTAATGTTTTACCCATCAAAAATTATTTTGAACCTCTTGTTACCCCTTTTCTTTTAACCATACATAAAAACCCATATTGATGTCCGAAAAAGACCTCCCGATCAGTATCCGAGAAGTGCTAAATCAATGCAAATGGAAGTCGGGAATAACACTTTGATCCCCAGCAAAAGAAGAAGATCATAAGCTGGAAATGAATTGATAGCCGAAAGAATCCCCAACAGAGAGAGTCATATCGGTAGCACTCTGATCCCCAGCTGAAAAATAAAATAAAATGAGAGAGTCTTATCGGTGAAAACCTTCACAGGCACCGTAAGGCGACGGGAGTTGAGAGAAATGAGAGAGTCTTATTAGTGAAAACTCCTCGAAGGGCACTATGAGGCGACAAGACAAGATTAGCGGAAAGGATCCGCATTTGGCAAGGAGCTGAGTGCCTGTTTATCCCCAACAACATGAGGGCGTCCGAAAGGTTGATTGATACAAATAGACTGGGTTGATTAATCTGGAATGCGCGACATGATCGCTGGGATCGGTTATATCATTCAAATAAGTTTCTTTTCTTTCCTTTTTCCCAGCATTTGTTCAGAAAGATTTCTTCTTTTTCTATTTTTTGATATCATCACTTTTTCATTTCTTGGTTTAAAGACTTTACTTCCCCGGCAGTTATTTTGAAAAGGATTTTCAGAGCTTACTACCAGTCGCCAAAATAATGCAAAATAAAATGCAAATAGGACAGGCCCAAAAGATAAGGTGGCAAAGCGAAAAGAGGTTGGTCTCAAGAACAAATGATGAATGGGTCTAGACCCCAAGAGGACCAAATTTCCAGGGGAAGTTGGAGAAAACGGAAAAGCAACAGTTAAAAGGTTCTGAGGATCCCCAGCAGATTTGCAAGACACAGGGACAACTCCGACAGATTCTCGACCAAGCTCCACAATGGTCGGACAACACAGAGCGGGGAAGGAAGAAAAGAGAAGAACCATCCCCAACAGGAATATCAGCCCCAACAAGTTTTATAGCAAAGCAAGAAAGAGAAAAGAAGAACCATCCCCAGCAGAAAGGGCACGACAACTCACCCCATTTTAAACTAACAAATTTTTCTTTGATTTGAATCAGGGAAAGGGAATATTACTGACAGCAAAAAGACAGGGTCACAAAGAAGATTATCAAACTGGGGCAGAAAATTTTCGTTCATTTCAAAGTTTTTCGAGAAGTCTAACACAGGTTTGGGAAAAGCGATATCCCCAACAGTTTTTCGGGAGAAGGCAAAACAAGCTTTAAAGAAAGCAATATCAGGAGGAAGGTAACACGAGTTTTAAGGGAGATAGTCTTCAAAGGAAGAATATAAATAGAGAAACGGTTTGCAGAGGAATGAAACATCAGTCTTAAGGGAAGTAGTCTTTGGAGGAGTAAGATAACACATTTTTGGGAAAATGTTATCCCCAGCAGTTCGCATAGAAGACAGTACAAGTTTTGAGGGAAATAGTTTTGAAGAAAGATAATGCAGGACAGAAGGAAAAGGGTTGATAGCATCCCCAGCAGGAGTAGCGCAACCAACCACCATGTTTAAACTCACAAGTTTCCTTTGTTTGAAACAGGGATGGAAGCTAGGTTCATATCAAAGCTAGGAAGGGTGAATTTTTCAGGTGTAGTGCCCCAATTCTGCTTACGCAAAAGGCTATTTGAGACGATCACACGTCACCACTAGGAAAAGCATTTCCTAGGCTAGGTCTTTCAAGTTTATTTTACCCATAGGAGATGCATTTCCTCCTAAGTTTTGTTTTACCCATAGGAGACGCATTTCCTCCTAAGTTATTTTTACCCATAGGAGAGGCATTTCCTCCTAAGTTTTGTTTTACCCATAGGAGACGCATTTCCTCCTAAGTTTGTTTTACCCATAGGAGAGGCATTTCCTCCTAAGTTTATTTTCCCCATAGGAGACGCATTTCCTCTTAAGTTATTTTACCCATAGGAGATGCATTTCCTCCTAAGTTTTGTTTTACCCATAGGAGACGCATTTCCTCCTAAGTTATTTTTACTCATAGGAGAGGTATTTCCTCCTAAGTTTTGTTTTACCCATAGGAGACGCATTTCTTCCTAAGTTTATTCTTACCCCTAGGAGAGGCATTTCCTCCTAAGTTTGTTTTACCCATAGGAGAGGCATTTCCTCCTAAGTTTATTCTTACCCCTAGGAGAGGCATTTCCTCCTAAGTTATTTTACCCATAGGAGATGCATTTCCTCCTAAGTTTTGTTTTACCCATAGGAGACGCATTTCCTCCTAAGTTATTTTACCCCTAGGAGACGCATTTCCTCCTAAGTTATTTTACCCATAGGAGATGCATTTCCTCCTAAGTTTTGTTTTACCCATAGGAGACACATTTTCTCTTAAGTTATTTTACCCATAGGAGACGCATTTTCTCCTAAATTTATTCTTACCCCTAGGAGAGGCATTTCCTCCTAAGTTTTGTTTTACCCATAGGAGACGCATTTCCCCCTAAATTTATTCTTACCCCTAGGAGAGGCATTTCCTCCTAAGTTTATTTTAACCATAGGAGAGGCATTTCCTCCTAAGTTTATTCTTACCCCTAGGAGAGGCATTTCCTCCTAAGTTTTGTTTTACCCATAGGAGACACATTTCCTCCTAAGTTTATTCTTACCCCTATGAGAGGCATTTCCTCCTAAGTTTGTTTTACCCATAGGAGAGGCATTTCCTCCTAAGTTTATTCTTACCCCTAGGAGAGGCATTTCCTCCTAAGTTTATTTTTACTCATAGGAGAGGTATTTCCTCCTAAGTTTATTCTTACCCCTAGGAGAGGCATTTCCTCCTAAGTTTATTTTACCCATAGGAAACGCATTTCCTCCTAAGTTTGTTTTACCCATAGGAGATGCATTTCCTCCTAAGTTTATTTTTACCCATAGGAGATGCATTTCCTCCTAAGTTTATTTTCCCCATAGGAGACGCATTTCCTCCTAAGTTATTTTACCCATAGGAGATGCATTTCCTCCTAAGTTTTGTTTTACCCATAGGAGATGCATTTCCTCCTAAGTTATTTTACCCATAGGAGACACATTTCCTCCTAAGTTTATTTTTACCCATAGGAGAGGCATTTCCTCCTAAGTTTATTTTTACCCATAGAGGACGCATTTCCTCATAAATTTATTTTTGCCCATAGGAGACGCATTTCCTTCTAAGTTTATTGTTGCCCGTGGGAGAGGCATTTCCTCCTAAGTTTTTGGTTTTACTCGTAGGAGACGCACATCCTAGTCTAGTCTTTAGTTTACTCTCATCATTGCAGTAGAAATGGTTTACAATTTGGCTAACAACTCACAAATATTCCTAGTGGAAACTGGGGCAAAAATCTCGTTTGTTCTTGTTTACTTTGGTTGCAGGAGCCCGCCTGGAGAACAGAGGAATACATTTCAGTCTTTACATTTGAAGTGTTGAAGTTGGGAGCCCGCCCATATAATAGAGGAGTACATTCAAGTTGGAAGTTAGGAGCCCGCCTGTATAACAGAGGAATGCATTTCAAGATCAAGTCAGAAGCCAGCAATGCGGAGGGTTACAACAAAAAATACCCCCAGCATGAATCCCAGCAGAAATCTGAAGGAAGATCACAAGTCGAGCCGAAGTAGAGAAATAGCAGAGGAAACACAAATCAACGAGACATCAAGGCAACGAGAGACACAAGAGCAATACTGAAGATCTAAATAAGATTTTGTAATGCATAGACTATAGTTTAGTCTAGCTTCTTGTTTTCTTTCAGCATGGTGTAATAAGGAGGTCAGTAAGTAGTGGCAGCAGCAGCAACAACAGTAACAGTAAATCCACAGCCCCATGGTAGTCCCAGCTACCAAAACTTCCCGAACTACATTGACCTAATTCCTTTTTAGCCAGGGATATGTAGGAAACCTTTGAAGCAGAGGTTCGGTCAAATCTTTCAAAAATGCTTCACACGGAGTAGCCGAACGGGCAATAATCGCTCATATACGCTCACTTTATCTTTGCACGAAAATCCTTCGTGTTTCCGGACAAAGAGGGGCAGTTGTGAGCACGTGATTTTTGCCCTACGAGGACTACTCCCAAAAAAATTCAAAATAAAATAGTTTTTGTGTTGTCCGTGATTTATTCATATTTGTCTATGCATGTTTATTTCTACTTTAATTAAGAAAAATACAAAAATATGTGTCGCATGTGCATTTACGATTTAATTGTGCATTTAGGAATTAATTAAACCTTAATTTGGTTTTAAAAGGAAAATCACAAAAATATGCATTTTTATGCTATTTGTTGTCATTGTGTGATTTTATTTTAATGTTCTAAATTGTGTGTTAATTGTTGTTATGTGTTAGTTAATAGTTTAATTTTTTGTTTCACATTTTTAGGAATTTTGTTAATTGTTAAATTAGAAGAAGGAAAAGAAAAGGTTGAAAATTAAGGGAAATTCGGATTGGGCTCATGTCAAACCGATGAAAATCAGGCCCAAAGCTATACATTGACCCAGTCCATGACCTAGCCTCTCAGACGAAAGAAACGACGTCGTTTCAGGAGCTTTGATCTGAGCCGTTCATCTCCCTTGATCCAACGGTCTCAAACACGCCTCATAGCCCGACCCATTCCCGCTTGAGACCGACCCAGTCTCACAATTAAACCACACAACGTCTTTCCCATTGACGAAAAGATCCTGGCCATTGATCTCACTAGATCCAATGGCCAGGATCAAACCACCCACCCCGTATATAACTTCTTATCTCTCTACCCAGACCCCCCAGGCCAGACCCCCCCTCACCTCTTCGTCTCTGAGCTTCAGAGACCAAATGTTACCTCCGCCCCTCACCACCGTACTCCGCCCACCGTAAATCGCCTCACGGCGGTTCCGGTGGTCCAAACGACCCTACAATTACACTATAGCTTCCCCACGACTTCCTCTTTCCAAATCCCTTATCCGTTTAGTTCGAATCTCAATTGAGCTCTTCGAATCTTCAATCGAAGAAACGACCCAAAACCTAAACCTACCCCAACCTACCCCAAACTCATACCATGGAACCCCCTGACATCCCTCATTCCATAAACACTGTTGGTTCCGTTCGAATCTAACCAGAAACCTTCAAGCCCCTAATGGACTGTATGAACCCTAGAAATCCAGAACCTTGGGGTCTGTCCAATTAAACGAAGGGTTGGGGTCTAATAGACCTTAATCGAGGTGTTCTAAGTTGAGAAAACTTCGATTAAAGTCCATTCGACCTCAAATGGTCGAGTCTGGTTCGAGCCTGGGTCGTTTTGTTTTTGAGCTTCCAAGATAAGTTTTTCTTTCCCTTCTGTCCTTGTTTGAGTTCTATTTGTGTTTGTCTGCATGTCTAGTTGATTTGTTTGATTTTTCTATTATTTTTCTTTCAATTTTCTCTGGCTTCATAAGACCTTTTGTTTGGTTCAAATTAGTTTCTATTTGTTTGTTGTTCATTGTTATTGTGAGTTGTGTGTCCATCCTGTTTAGAGTCGTAGAATAGTTTAGTTCATATCAAGGTTCCCTGGTAAAATCACTGAAGCTAATTTGGTAACCCGCTTGAGATATTTTGGTTATTGATTGTTAGCTATCTGTTGTAGCTCATATAGTCAACTAAATGAATGTCGTCGATTGAATTCACTGAAAGAAACTAGGGAACCACGAATTGTTCATTCCAGTGTTTGTCATTTCTGCCTCTTTTCTATTCTTATATGATTGAGTTGAAGTTGTTGAACATATCCAATTGCTTCTTTGAACCAAACTGGATCGCTCATTTTAATGCCACATGAACCTCATTCCCTCATCCCTTCTGCCTGAATCAGTTTGTATGTTTGGATAGGATTGAATTGGTTACAGTTGTATAATCTGATAGTTAGTAATCAATGATTAGTTGAATTTAGAGGGGTTTATATACTGACTATTAAGAGTTAAGGCATAACAGTAATCTTCAGGGGGTTAAGGGTAATTTTGGCATTTGAAAGAGTTTAATTGGAAATAATTTAAGAACATGTCAAGTGGTAATAGATAACATTAGTATAATTGTTAGTGGGGAACCAGACAACAGGCATGGGAATTAAATGAATACTATAAGCCCCCATAACTATTGATTAAAACAAAGGGAACAAGTGTGGGGAACCAAATAGTTTGCATCAAGAAAAGACACTTAGGCATGGGAAGTTAAGAGGTATGGGCAGAGTTAAGGTCTGAAGGGATCAAGGCAGCCTTGTGCTTGCCTACTTTGCCTATAAATAGGCTCATTTAGAACAAAGTAGGGGAGGAGACTGGACACTAAGATTTCAGAATTTAAAAAGCAAAAAACCGCGCTGGTTTTGAATCTTCATAAGTCAGAGGATATTGAGTGTGAGATAGGCTGGAATTTGAATCGAAAAGTCCAGAGTTAGATATCTGTGGTTCTAGGCTGCTTTCTTACATTTATTTTCAGCATATTGAGAGATAGAAACTAAAAAAGAGAGGTCTTTTCTTTACTGCTGAATACAATACTGTTATAGCTTCATTGGCCTGTCGATTGTTCGATATTGCTGGATTTTTCAAACTGGTTTTGCTGGGTCTGCTACTTGGGTGACCTGTTACTGTTTCATTGAGTGTCCTGGGTTTCTGTTTGGCTTTAAAAATCTGTCACTGGGTCCTTGTTGCTGTTGATTGCTGGTTGTTATTGTTGTTGTTGCTGTGTATGCTACTGCTGCACTGATCACTCCTCTTCTTCTTTTGCTTTCCAATATCAGGTACACAACTGATCCACTGGTTCAATGTAAGCTGAAATTTGAAGCATGAATGAAAAATGAAGAGTTGAAGTTGTTTTGAATACCTTTTAGTTGTATATTGAACATTAAGCGGTATACATATAATAGTTCATGTCTTCTACTAGAATCATGTAGGTGTGGGCTATGTATAACTGAACAATGTTTTGTAGTAGTTTAGTTGTAAACTTCCTCCCTTGTATGCTTAGTTAAAATGGATTGATGTTGTAGAAAACATGTTCTGTTGTTTCAGTATTATTTGTTAAATAGTATATCTCAAAAGTCTGTTAGGCCTCTTACACTATTTCTAAATACTTAATAGTTACCTCATGGAACAAAAGACTTGTTTTAAAACTTATAGGAACATTGTTTAATTAGATAGCACGGGTTCACATTTCAGCCCCTTGTAAATGTCAAACATATATAAAATAAGTTAACTAGGCCCAATTGGAATAAGGATGGCCCAGGCCCAGTTTCACGCCACGCACATTGGGCCTGGGCCCATAACTGTCAAACGGACTGCTCTTACTACGTTCATTTTAGATTTAACGAATCATGTTCGAAACTAAACTATAATAACTCGTAAGTATGTAAATAAAGTAGGACCTTTTCTTCATTTATTTTAGAGACAAACGAAATAGAAAACATAGTCATTATAGGACGACCTTTAAAATAAAATGAGGCGCGCCTTGCCAAATAAATTACAAATCACGAGGCCCTCAATAAACGTATACAATAATTGGTTAGACTTCGGAGTTGGCCGTTTAGCGAATTTTCACGGCCTCTTCCTAAAATAACAATACGTTAGTCTATTTAGGACGCGCCTTAATTAATCTTACCTTCTTAAATACGGGTGTGCATTTATGTAACCCAAATCCAAATCCCAACGAAGTCGAAATGCGTCGACCAATCACGAGTACATTGATTATGACGTGGTTCGAAAATGCGTTTCCATGACGTTGCAATTCTTTAAAACAAAATAACAAATGAGACGAGCCTCGCCAAACAAAAAAATGCACAAGCTGCAGGGCCCTCTATACGTGTTTGCGAAGTTTCTTAGACTCCGGGACGGGCCGTTTAGCAAAATTTCACGGCCTCGCCCAAAATAACACCACGCCAGTCGCTTAGGGCGGGTCTTTAATAAAATTATTTCCTTAAATACGGGTGTGCATTTATGTGACCCAAATCCAAATCTCAACGGAGTCGAGACGTGTCGATAGCCTCGAGTATATTGATTGTGACGAGGTTCGAGATACGTTTTTACAACGTTGCAATTCTTTGTAAAAATAACAACAATAATAATAAAAGCAGTAAAAGAATCATAATTTGCACTAAGTACATAATTGTAAAAATCAGATAAATAAGCCGAATATAACAGTTGAGCAACCGTGTTAGAACCACGGAACTCGGGAATGCCTAACACCTTCTCCCGGGTTAACAGAATTCCTTATCCGGATTTCTGGTACGCAGACTGTAATACAGAGTCATTCTTTTCCTCGATTCAGGATTAAACCGGTGACTTAGGACACCCTAAATCTCCCAAGTGGCGACTCTGAAAAATAAGTGAACAAATCCCGTTCGATTGTCCTTCAATTGGAAAAAAACTCCCTTCCGCGCCCCTTTGCGGGGGCGCGGGCGAAAAAGGAGGTGTGACACCTATCACCAGAAAAGAAGCTTAACATAAATTAAACCTGGTTTCTTTGTCTTCTACAGTTCTATTTAGGCCATAAGCATAGAGAATATCTTACATTTTGGTTTTAAATTTAAGAGGAGCTGAATTATCAATTGACAAAAATGGAATTGGTGAGGATATTTAAGACTCTGAGCGCTTCGACAACGTCGTGAATTGGATGGTAAAGTAAGTTACCGCGGAACTTCAAGAAGATTAAGTGAAATAAAGAGAGGTTCTCCGTGCTGAGAGTTAAGCTACGATGGAGCAAACTGTTGATTGCCCTAGGATTCTTGTTTTCTTCGATTTTTTATTTTATATTATTATTAAAGAATTACGATTTTAACATAATCTTAATAACACTTTACTGCTGAAATTATTAAAATCAACACTTAACTTAGCAGTAAAATCAAACACATCAAAAAATCAAAAGGGCAAATCTCAATTGGGAACTGAACTCACGCAGAAGTTGTTGTCAGTTGCTATCTATCAAATAAGTTTATAAGGTAGGAGTACTTTTTACTTTTACAAGTTTTGTTGATCCACTTTACCTATTTAGTTTTCCAATTGTTATAGTAACAACGACACAAGTTATTTAACAAGCTTTTTCCTTTCAATGATTAAAATGAAGATAATCTTATATAGTTGCATTTATAATTTCATTTATCAATTAATATAACTTATTTACAAATAATCTAGGTAGGCGAAAAGTATAATAGTCGTATATAATTATTTGTTGAGTCATTCCTCTGTCATAGTATTAATTAACCCAATTAGGATCCTTTATTTTCTATAGTAACTGAAAAGCATATTAAAGTTGTTTTTCTTCATTTATCCATTTGTCACATTAATGGATAGTACTTGATTTTCTTTTTTACCTCAAGTTGACTATGTTCTACTCTAACAAAAATTCTTTACCCAAAACAAAAGTTACATTCTATTTAAGATTTTAGAGATAGGTATGCTAAAGTTAGATCAATTTTGATTTACAATGATGAAAATAAAAAATTTAAATTTAATTTATAGAATGATCTTATCTTGTTTACCCAAAAAGGACCTACTATTAATTTTTATATACTCCAGTTTTACAAATGAGTATGCTAAAGCTGGATGAAATTAATTTGCAATGAAGGATACAAAAATGAGGTTCCTTTGTATACTTTTTAAAGTTTACGTTGGAGAAGAAAACATTTTAAAAGCACATGTACTAAAAGATAGTACTTATAAGTTAGAGACACCGGTGAATGTATGAGAGTATATGTCACTTTCATGTGACATCATCAACATTAATGCCTTTTTGGACATTGAAACAAGGCTGTACCTGTACAATCTATTACCCGTACAAGGATACAGTGGGAACTAGAAGAAATAATGTTGATTTTTCAGCAAAAAGTCAAGTCTTTAGACCAGACAGTGCAGTACAGCTCAGCAAGGAAAGTCAGCAATTCCAAAAATACCCCAACGCCAGGCAGGCATGTTGACGGAGAGCTCCTTGCTTTCCCTCTTATTAGATACTATATACTAGTAAGTGATGGCCCGTACTGGCACGGGCCCAATAGCATTATGCTAAGTTTTTTTTTTATATATATATATATATATATCAAAATGTATCTCGCAACTTTATTTTCCTTCTTTGTATATCTAAAATATAATAAGCATAGTTATTTAAAATTTATTGTTGTCTCTATATCACAACAAAAATAATTATATTATTTGTATATCAAGTGGAGAATGTGATGACCTAAAAGGTCATCACTTGCTTTTAATTAAATTCTGTATCGTCGAGGCCTTGAAAACCTCATTTAGAATCGTCTCGATTTGCGTGTGCAGTTCGGGCGAATAGCCGAAAAGCTTAAATATGAAAACCTGTGAAAAAATGATAAAAACATTTTGTTATAAAATGAGTAAATTTAACTTCGGTCAACGTTTTAGGTAAACAGACGCGGACCCGGAAAATATGGGACTTGGGCGTATGCCCGGAATCGAATTTCGAGGTCCCGAGCCCGAAAAATGAATTTTCAAAGAAAATTATTTTCTGAGATTGTTTAAGGAAATTTGAAATGAAATTTGATTAAAACATGTTAGTATCGGGCCCGTAATTTAGTTCCGGTGCCCGGTATAAGTCTTGTATATGATTTAAGATGTTTCTGTGAAATTTTATGAAAAACGGATGTCATATGACGTGATTCAGACTTAAATCGCAAAGATGATGTTTAAAGAAGTTTTAAGAAGATTTCATTGATCTCGAGATTTAATTTGATGTTCATGATGTCATTTTGATGATTTGGCTATATGAATAAGTCTGTAGGATATTTTGAGGTTTGGTGTGCGCTTGGTTTGGAACCCCGAGGGCTCGGGTGAGTTTCGGGATGCCTTAGGCCTAAAAATACAGTTGTGGTAGGTTCAGAGAAGTTGCAGGTCTCTGAACCCGCCAGTGCGGTCCGCACAAAAAGGTGTGCGACCGCTGAGGGGGCCAGTGCGGTCCGCGGTCCGCTTTGTGCGGTGCACGGTGGAGGCCTGTGCAGCCGTAGTCCATTTCGTGCGGTCCGCACGGGGCACTGGACCGCAGTACCCTCAGGAGGCCTGTGCGGTCCGCACAGGGGGTCTGAGAGGGGTATAAATAGACGAGATTTTCAGTTATTTTTCATTTTTCAAAACCCCAAAAACATAAGAGGTGATTTTTCAAACAACTTTTCTTCTCCAAATCAATTGTAAGTTATTTTTAACTAGTTTTCTTCAATCATTAACATCTTTTAACATGATTTCAACTTCAAATCAATGATTTTCATGGGGGAAATTGGGTGTTTTGGGTAGAACCTAGGTTTTTCAAAAATTGGGGATTTGGACCTCGATTTGAGGTCCGATTTCAAAACAAATTATATATTTGAGTTCGTGGGGGAATGAGTAATCAGGTTTTGGTTCGAACCTCGGGTTTTGACCACGTGATCCCGGGGGTGATTTTTGACCTTTTGGGTAAAACTTTGGAAAACTCATTTTTATGCATTGGGGTTGATTCATTTAGCGTTTATTGATGTAATTAAGTAATTTGTGACTGGATACGAGCGAATTGGCGGTGGAATCAAGGGGTAAAGCTATAATTGAATCTTGAGTTGTGTTCGTGGCATCGAGGTAAGTGTTTGGTCTAACCTTAGCTTGAGGGATTAAGAGTTGTGTCCTATTTGCTAATTGCTTCATGTTGAGTATGACGTATAGGCATGGTGACGAGTATCTATACGTTGGTGTCGAGCATGACCGTGAGTCTTAAATTGTTATTTGTTGTGTTCTTAAATGATTCTACGGATACTTTAATTGGTGATTCTTGGTGTAAGCACGTGATTTTTGCTTCACGAGCAATCACTCCAAAAGGAAAACAAAAATAAAAATAGTGACAAATGACCCCGCGATACAAATTCTTCATGACATGTATTGCTAGTCATTTGTGGGTCTGTCCATTTTGCATTTAATCATTATCAAACAAAATACAAAAAATATGTGTGTCATTAAAAGAAAATTCGAAATATATATATGTGCATCGTTCGTTCTAGGTTGTGATTTAACTTACTTAAACATTTTTTGTGATAACTATGTGAAAATGTTACAGTGTGGTTGATTTTAATTTCACTATTTTATTATCTCATTTTTGTTTAAAAGAAAAAAAAACAAAAGAGTGAAGGAAAATCGTTTTGGGCCCAAAGAAATAAAACAAAGCAGGCCCAAACAGACACTCGAGTCCAGTCCAAAACCGGCTGCCCAAGCAGCAATTCAAACGACACCGTATAAAGGCGTTCGATCTGAGCCATCCGTCCAGGCCAATCCAACGGCTCAGGACCCCTTTCAACGACCCGTTTTCAAACCCGACCCAATAACCGGTCTGACCCAACCCCTCACTTAAACCAAACGACCCCGTTTAACTACCAAACGACCCCGTCTCATTTCTCACCATCAGATCCAAGCCGTTGAGATCATCTGATCTAACGGCTCAGATCCAATCGGCCTCCCCATATATAAACTCAACCTTTCACCCCACGCCCCCTATCCGAACCCCACCCCTCACTCGTCTCCTTCCCCAAGTTGAAACCCCCAAACCCTAGCAAGCCGCCCTGATATCCCTTTCACCAGAACCCGGCGGTACGAACGCCGGTGACCACCTCCTGAACACCCTAAGACCCCCTCACTCTCCTGAACATGGATCTGTTACTCCCTAGCCTCGAATCACTTTCCTTCGTCTCGAATCTTCGTTTGAAGATTTGAGTCGAACCCGGACCTATACCAAATTACCCCATCTTCATACCAGACACTCCCCTGACCTTCCTCGTGACCAAACCAAGCTTGGTTTGGTCCGAATCTACCCACAACTCTTAAAAATCCAGATCTGGAAAAGCCAGACCTTAGAACACATGCACCTGGGGAATCCGGCCGGTTTTGACAAGAGTTTGAGGTCTAATAGACCTTAATCAAGGTGTTCTCATGTGAGAACACCCTGATTAAAGTTTGTTCGGCCTCAAGAGTTCGAAGTTGAGTCTGATTTGGGTCCGTTTTGATTTCAAACTTTTTCGGTAAGTTTCCTTTTCTCTTTGTTTAGTTCTAATTAAGTTGTCAGCATGATTTGTTGTTATGGTTATTTGTTTTGGTCTGTTACTTTGTCTGTTTTCTTCCATCTCTAGCAAAGACCCTTTATTTGGTCGATTGATTTTCTATGTGTGTTCTGAATGTACTCTGTGATAAACATGATCGTCGATTAGTTTAATCGTCAGATAAGTTAACTCATATAGGCCCCAGTAATTGAACAAAAAATTGTCTGATGCCCTTTAGGTCCCTGAACGTATTGTTTATATGAGCGACTGATTATTACCTGCTATAATTAGTATAGTCGACTCGATAAATGTCGTCGATTAGTTTTCTATAACTAATGAATCGAATGAGCTAATAATGTCGCATGACTAATTGAACCTTGCCACTGACTGAATTGCCCCAGCATTGTTTGAAATGAGTTTGTCTGCATTGTAAAAATGACTGAAAAGGTCAGTCCAGGGCAGTCCTGAATTTGAACTTTCATCAGTTCAAAATACCCTGATGATGCAATGGGCAGGGCAGTAATAATCAAGGTTAAGCAGGGGTATTCTGGGGTGTTGAAAAAGACAGAAAAGATTAGTTTAAATGGGCTGACAAGTAGGGTATTAAGTTGGGATTAAACTAATACCAATGGGGAACAAGACACAAGGGTATGAGGCTTAAAATGAATAATAAAATGAGCCCATAATTCTGGATTAAACAAAACCAGGCATGGGGAATAAAGGGGCTGGCACCAAAAGATGCTTAGGCATGGGCCTTAAAGAGTATGGGCAGACTGCAAGTTGCAAAAAAAGGCAGCTTAGCTGCACTTGGTCATTTTGTCTTATAAATAGGCCATTCGAGAACTTAAGAGGGGGCTGGACTTTTAGTCTTCAGAAAAAGAGAAAACAAAGTGGAAAATTTTTTAGTCTTAAGGCTAGAGTTTTAATCTGAAGAGAGGTCTAGTGAGTCAAAAGAAAAACTGAAAAAACATAAGGTAGCTTCCAGTAAACATTGCAACCAACCACTGTCTGAAAGTTGTATAAGAGTGCATTTTGGTCAAGCTGTCTTGGCCAAGTTCTGTTGCTTGCATTGACTGAGCTGTTTATGGTTGTTGAATTGTTGGTGTTGCTGCATTGAACACTCTGTTAGTACTGTGGTTTCTCTACTCTTTCCTGGGATTACTCGACTATCTGTTAGTTCTTCTGTTCTGGGAAATATTGCTGGTTGTCTGTGGGCTGTGGAAAACAATTTTGGTTGTTGGTTTGTTGCTGTGCTGTTGCTGTGTATCTGTTGTTGCTGTGTTTACTGCATACTGCCCAGCTGATCATTCCTTTCTTCTTTGTCCTCTATACCAGGTACACAATTACACTACCAATGTAACTCGAAAGTTTGAGCAATGAGTATAAAAGAGAAGATCTGCAGATGTTGTTTATACATATGTACTGCTGTGTTGAATGTCATGTAATGTCTAATAGCTCATATTTTGGGATACTGAAGTTAGCTTACAAGCCTAGTTGATGTCAATGTAGGGTATCGAATGATAATTGTATATATAAGCTGTTAGATAAAAGTGGTCTCAATGAACTAGGTTGCATCTCAGATTTAGTTTACTTTGCCGTATATACTGTAACATATGCCAAACACGGAAACTGTACACAAGGGGTTAAATTCTTCCTTTTCTGATTAATGGTCTCATATAACTAATAAACCACCTGTTAAGACAAAGAACAGGGAATTTGTAATACAAACCCCGTGAAGGTCGAGTTCAGGTCAAAACAGGCCAAGCAGGCCTGCTTCGAGCAAGCAGTGGCCCAGGTTTGGCCCATCACGCATGGGTCGAATTTGGGCCCATGATTATTTATTCGACTGACTGTGCACGCAGCCTTGTTCCTGATTTTAAGCATCTCCGAATTCTGTTATAAATAACTTGCAAGCATTAATTAATTAGGACTATCTACTGCTTTCGATTGATAGAGACAAACACGACAAGAAACGTAGTTGCTATAGGATATCCTTTTAAAAATAAGAATGAGATGAGCCTCGCCGAATAAAAATACAAATTGCGGGGCCCTCAGTAAATACTTGTTTTAAATTACTTAGAATTCAGGAGGGCCGCTTAGTGAATTTCGTGGCCTTCCCAAAATAATAACACGATAGTCTCTTTAGGCGCGTGTTTAATAATCTATTTTCTTAAACTTGGGCGTGCATTTCATGTGACCCAAATCCAAATCTCAAAACATCAAATAAAATGCGTTCCGAATTGTGGGTGCATTTCATGTGACGCAATCCAAAGACGTGTTTTAAGCGATGTTCACATTCTTTTGAAATAACAATAATAAAGCGGTAAAAAGTTAAAATTGGCACATTGGTTCATAATTGTATTTAAAATCAGATAAATAAGCCGAATATAACAGTTGAGCGACCGTGCTAGAACCACGGAACTCGGGAATGCCTAACACCTTCTCCCGGGTTAACAGAATTCCTTATCCGGATTTCTGGTACGCAGACTGTAATATAGAGTCATTATTTTCCTCGATTCGGGATTAAAATTGGTGACTTGGGACACCCTAAATCTCCCAAGTGGCGACTCTGAAATAATTAAACCAATCCCGTTTCGATTGTCCTTTAATTGGAAAAAACTCCCCTGCGCCCCGCGGGCGCGGAAAAAGGAGGTGTGACAGCTCTGGCGACTCTGCTGGGGACCTCTACCCAGAACCACTGGTTCAGGGTTAAGAATTCGAGCTTAGAATAATTGTTATTATTTGGCTTTATTTATTATCTGATTTTTACATGTTTGAGCCTAATGTGCTAAATGCTGCTTTACTGCTTTGATATTACGTGAACTGTATATAAACTGTGCCGAAACCCCTATACTTTCTGAGTCTTCTAAATCATGAAGAAGGGCATACTTCGTATGACTTCTTTTCTGTATAGTGTCAAATCCCAATTTAGAACGAGGTTCGGATAAGTTGCTAAGCCGGTGAAGCTTCTGTATTCCCGGTACGCTGCCCCCCCTCGGCTCGAGCTGTCCGCTCGGGTAAGCCAGGTCTAGAACAAACACCCAGGTTCTGAACCTAGTATAACAAAGCCACATGCCGGATCCCTAGTAGGAACGTTTATTTGCATCATGTGCATTTGACTTAGGGGACTCAACACAGGGGTTGGGTCCGTCTAGGACAAGCAACCTGAAAATAATAGACCATCTTTGGCATCCTATGTGCTACATGTTATATTTATTCAAGGGTGAATGAGTCATTTGGCGGACAAATGATATTTGCGGACAAATAAAAAAAATAATAAAATAAAAAAATAAAAATAAAATAAAATAAAATAAAATAAAAATAAAAAATAAAAAAATAATGATAAATAAATAAACTAGTTAGTTTATCACCCGAACTACGTCGGTTTGATTCTCACCGAATGTGAGATACGTAGGCAACCCTCATCGGGTCCAACTTTTTTCCATTTTTACCAAAAATGATATACCATAAAGCATATATGTATATATGTATACACATGTATATAGATACATATATTGTTTGTTTTTGTGCCCAAAGATTTTTTAGAGTCAAAATAAAGGTTTTTGTTTTCACCTAAAAGGTCACCCTAATAAATGTGCAGGATGAACACAGAGCAAAATGAACCATTCTCGGCCCTCAGCGAGGTCCCTCTACAACTCCACATGTGGTGGAATGACTTGGAAGCCGATAGCAAAGGGGTAGTAGGAAGAATATTGGGAGGTTTTGTAAATTTGTTGGGTGTTGGGCCGAGGACAGATATTCTTGAAGCTCTAATACCATTTTTGGACCCTACCTGCAATGTATTCCGTTTTGTTGACTTCGAACTTTCACCGACACTTGAGGAGGTTGCCGGATATGCGGGACTGAATGAGAGGTTAAGAGGGAAATATTTGCTTTCGCCAAGGCCAGTGTCTCCGCATGCGTTTCTGGATCTACTAAGCATTAGTCGGAAGGTACAACATGACGATTTATCGAGAGGGTGTTGTGATCTCCATTTCTTGTATCAGCGGTACGGGACCCCGCAGGGTTTCGAGGAACCGAACCTTGGGCTAACTCACGGCGGGAACAGAAACAAATGGGAAGCAAGACGTACTTTGGCTTTTATCACAGCATTCTTGGGAGTCATGGTCTGTCCAAGGAAGGATAAAAAGATAGAGATAGGTCTGGTAGGGATGGCCGACGTGGCAATCAAAAGAACCAATAGTACTGTGGTTCCTTTGATTTTGTCCGAAATCTACCGGGCTCTGACTATATGCCGAGAAGGAGGCAAGTTCTTCCAAGGTTGCAACCTGTTACTTCAGCTATGGATGCAGGAACATCTCCATCACCGAGTAGGATACATGAACCACGGGTTGACCGAGAGGAATTGTATCAGCGGATTCAAGAAGCGCATGACAGGCGCCAGATTTCCTGAAGGTGTCGAAGAATGGTTTACACGGTTAAGGTCAACAACATCTGACCAAATTGAATGGGCATTTGGTTGGTTGACTGATACTGAGGTTATCTACATGTCGGCTGAAGAATGTCATGTTCTCTTAATGGGGCTTCGCAGCATCCAGCCATATGCCCCTCATCGGGTATTACGACAACTGGGCAGGTTTCAAGTAGTCCCTAATGATGAAAATCTGAGCAAGCATGCCTTGGAATTAAGCCCGGGAGTCATATTCCCCGAGGGGAAGATTAGAAAACTGTGGCATGAATGTAGATTCTTGGAGCCCAAAACCATGGTACGAGAGCTAGCTAAAGGTGAGGTAGACCCAAAGTACGATGCTTGGTTCGAAAGAAGGTTTCAGACTCGGCAAAGACCTGCTAAAAGGGCCCACGTCCAACACTTCACCAATGATTCACAAGAGCAATGGGGATGGTTAAAAAGGGAGAAAGGTTACCGGGTCGAAATCGGGAAGCTAAAGCAACAAGTTGAAAGGCTTGTATTTGAGAACAATGTGCAAGTCGCCTCGGAGCAGGCTGAAAGAAACAAGTTAGCCCAAGAAAACCAAACCTTGAAGGCCCGCCTTCGCCAAGCCAGTAAGAGTAACGTTGACCGACAGAAGCGTCGCTCTGATGAAAGATTGATAGCAAGTTTGAGAAATCAGGTCATCCAAAGCCAAGAAGAATTAGAACAATCAAAAGCTTGCATAACAAGGATGAAGGTCAGATGGGCAAAGTACGCAATGGCCCGGAAGCAGCGTTTGCAACAGGTCATAAGGGATTATGAAATGAGCGTCAGAATATTAAGGGAGACGAGCTCCACTCTACATGATCGGATCGTCAAACAAGCACGAGACGCCCAGGCAGACAGAAGACAGTGCTACGATGCAATGGCCTGCATGGAAAGACAAATGGAGTTGTTTCAGGATCGACTTGCCGACGATGCTCAGGCACTAGGGTTAAAGAACCAACAAATCAGGCAGTTGCTCAGTGAAAGAGATAACATTCGAGCAAGGATTGATGAAATAGGGCATTACATCTACATGAAATGCTTGGCATGTGAGCGAACACCTCGGAAGACCCTCCTTGTTTCCATCATGGGCTGCGTCCGCCGGATTATGAACGAGTTGAAGAGCCTGCAAAGAGACCTTACACCTAGAGCCGCGGAAAGGCCGAATGATGCCTCGCGGGCCCTTAAATTGGAGAATTAGTTTTGGTCAAGTCCTGTTTATTTGGCTTTGGTTATTTTCCCATATGTTGTTTTCTTTTCGTTAAACCAAGTTTAAAACCGTGGAGTCTGTACTTCTGCTATTTTTATTTTAAGTAATGTGTAATAGCAAATTTTGATAATGAAATTAAGTGACTCCAGAAGAATTACTATGTGTCTTTGCTTTGAGGCAGAACTACGCCTGGTCTGATTCACGCGGGGACGTGATATGTAGGCAATCCCCATAAGATTCGACCGCTTTAAATAAATAAAGAAGAGAAAATGTAAATAAAATAAAACGCAAGGTTTCGCAAAATACTTTAAAGAGACGAATGAGCAAACCGAGATGACGCATGTTGTTTGAAGCAAAGCATGTAGAAACGGTTAACTGCCTAGGCGCATTGCATCCTCTATGTGTTGTGATCAAATCTGTTAAGCTCTAACGCTAACAAAGTTTGTTGTTGTCTGATATCAGACAGTTAGTTGTTAAAGAATTCTGGCAACACATTCATACCAAACCAGATCCAAAGGACCGATAGCATCAAGCATGACTACTTCGGAGAATAGCAATGAAGAAGAAAGGCCGATGAGCCAGTTGTTAAAAGAAGCGATGGAAAAGATTGAAAGGATGGGACTAGAAATGAATGCAATGCAACTAGCCCTAGCCAAAACACAAAAGAGTCCTGAAACACTGGGACACATGCCGGAGTACCCTCACTCTGGCCCTTCCACAAGCCGCCCAAATCCCCTCTATCATCAAGAAAGAAGCCCTCATGATTCCCAAGCTCCACCACCCCATCAACCTCTCCCAACACCCAATATTCCCATTTTTGTGGGACCTGCATCAGCCCCTTTGCAGCGAACGACCAGTGAGCCATTGTTTCAGGCTCATGATACACAATACTATCCCCCTGAGCCTACATTCCATGCACCCGAACCACAGGCTTACAATCCCCATTTGGAAGTACCGGCAGAGGTTGAGAAGCCGGTTAAGGCCCCTGAACAGGATGAAGTGTTGAGAAAGTTCAAAAGCCTGGAGCAATCCTTCAGGAACTTGCACGGGCTGGGCAATCAAGTCAGCGTGGCATACAAAGATCTGTGCCCTTTCCCAGATGTCCAACTCCCGGCTGGGTTCAAGATGCCCAAGTTTGATTTATATGAAGGGCACGGTGATCCCATGGCACATTTGCGGGGATTCTGTAGCAAAATGAGAGGGGCAGGAGGCAAGGATGAGCTTTTGATAGCTTATTTCGGCCAAAGTCTGAGCGGATCTGCACTGGAATGGTATACCAGGCAGGATTTCAGCAGGTGGTACACGTGGGATGATCTGGCGCAGGCTTTTGCAGGTCATTTCCAGTACAATCTAGAGATAGTCCCTGACCGTCTCACGTTATTGAGAACTGGGAAGAAACCCGGGGAAAGTTTTCGCGAGTTCGGGTTCCGCTGGAGAGAACAAGCAGCTAGAGTCGATCCTCCCATGAGAGAGGGAGAGATGGTGGACTATTTTTTGCAGACATTGGATCCAACCTACTTTGGTCACTTGGTGACAACGGTTGGAAAATCTTTCAACGAGGTGGTCAAAATAGGGGTCATGATAGAAGAAGGTTTGAGGTCGGACAAGATCTTGAACTATTCGGCACTTAAGGCCACAACCCAGGCTATTCAAAGCGGCACGGGAGGTGCGCTAAGAAGAAAGAAAGAAGAGGTTGCCACGATCGAGGCAGGCAGTTGGTCCCGGGCTGGCAGGCCGCATTACAACCAACCCAGGCCTCACAGGTCAAACTACCCATACAACCCACCACAAAATTTCTATCCACCTCGAGAACCACATTGTTCCGTACACCAAGCCCAGGTATACACTCAGCCTCCGGTTCGCCCACAATGGCGCGCACCGGCTCCCCAGAACATATATGCACCACCACAAAACACCTACCCTCCACCAAGGGCATATAGAAACCCTTCAGGGGCAGGTTTCCGGGGAAATCCAGATGCTAGGAATGACAGGTTGCGGAAGCAAAGAACCTTCACAGAGCTGGGAGAAACCTACACCGCTTTGTTCCACAAGCTGCGGCAATTGGGTTTGGTTAGTCCTGTCCATACTCGGGAACCAAATCCCCCACCTCAGAATTTGGATCGTTCAATCAGTTGTGAATACTGTTCAGGGATGCTCGGGCACGATACCGAGAAGTGCTGGAAGTTAAGGCATGCCATACAGGATCTTATTGACACCAATAAGATCGAAAGTCCAGACACCGGAGGCTCCTAACATCAACCAAAACCCACTGCCAGCGCACCACGAAACTCACGTGATTGAGTTGGTGTGTGAGGGAGGAGAATTAAGAAAACCCTCACAAACAGTGATGATGATCCAAGCCGCCCCGAAAGAGGTCTTAACCAGTGGAGGAACGAGTGTACAGTCGCAGGGAGGAAGGCGTCAAGCCGGTAGTAATATGGGGGAAGAGCCCGTCCGTCATAGCAAGCAAACCCGAGCCAAGCAAGTTGGTAATACCAGGGATCCTGCCCACACCGGCAGTCATGTTGAAAGGGGTATGTAGAGAACGGGTGACCATAAAGCCGGTGGTCCAACTGCCGATGATTGACAGCAGGGCTGTGCCCTGGAAATATGAAAAGGCAGTGGTGACGTACCAAGGAAAACAGGTGGAAGAAGTCAGTTGTGAAGCGCAAGGGCTGACTCGATCAGGTCGATGTTTTGCTCCGGTGGAGTTAAGAAAAACCAACCCAGTGGCAACCAAGAAGCCAGTGTCAGAAGAAGAGGCTGAAGAATTCCTGAGGAAGATGAAAGTACAAGACTATTCTGTGGTTGAGCAGCTGAGAAAAACACCTGCCCAGATCTCACTATTGTCATTACTCCTCCATTCCGAGGAACATCGTCGGGCCCTGTTAAAGATATTGAACGAGGCTCATGTACCCAGTGAGATTTCTGTAAACCACCTGGAAACCATTGCCAGCAAGATTTTCGAGGTGAACAGAGTAACATTCTCAGATGATGACCTGCCGGCGAAAGGTACAGAGCATAACAAAGCTCTATACCTAGCTGTCAAATGTGAAAACTCGGTGGTAACTCGAGTATTGGTGGATAACGGCTCAAGCGCCAATATTTGTCCCTTATCCACCCTGGACCAGTTAAAGATCGACCGCGGAAGAATTCGGAAGAATAGCATCTGTGTCCGGGGGTTTGACGGAAACGGAACAGCCACTGTGGGGGATGTTGTACTTGAACTAACCATTGGCCCGGTCCTGTTTACCATGGAATTCCAGGTATTGGACGCCACGGTATCTTACAACTTGCTGTTAGGACGACCCTGGATTCACGCAGCTAAAGCGGTGCCTTCCACCCTACATCAGACAGTGAAGTTCGAGTGGGAAAGACAAGAGGTCGTGTTGCACGGCGAGGATACAACATGCACCATGGGCGGAACCATTGTGCCTTTCATAGAGACCACTGATGACAAGGGTCCCTGGGTCTACCAGATTCTCGATACAGGGTCGGCCAACAAAATTTCTGAAGGAGAAATCATCCCGCACCCTAGGGTGGCTGCCGCAACAGTCATGATGGTATCAGAAATGCTGGGTAATGGGTTTGTGCCGGGAAAAGGCCTGGGAGTTGAACTTCAAGGGATAGTCCAACCTGTCTCCCTTCCTAAGAATCTGGAAACTTTCGGGTTGGGGTTCAAACCAACCGCAGCAGACAGGAAGCAAGCGCGAAAAATGAAGAAGAGGGTCTGGTTTCTGCCTAAACCAGTGCCACGCCTCTCAAGGTCTTTTGTTAAAGCAAGTGCCAAGGGGTCAGCGATCCCAAAGATTCGAGGACCTTTGATCGGTATAAATGAAGACCTGAATCAGAGTTTTGAGAGGCTATTCGCGGATGTCAGTATGGTGGAAGCTGGAGAAGGTTCCAGCAGAGCAGAGATACAATTTGTGGGGCCTGAGGCCAAGACCAACAATTGGACGGTTACTCCTCTTCCTGTCCGAGGGGAGTCTTGGTAGTAGGCTTTGATTAATGTTTTGTTTGTTTGTTTGTTTGATCGGATTATTCAAGGGTGTAATCCAAATTTTACTTTCGTTTTTGTAAAAGTGTGAACCCTTTTATCCCGCAAATTTAATAAAGTTCTTTTCTTTTGTCCCATTTTAATTTTTGTTTTGTTCTTTTTCTTTCTGAACAGTTCTCTTTTTACTGGTTCTAATGACATGGCATGCACAGCGGATCTTCGACCTAGTCTAATAAATCAATCTGAAACCGACTCAATGATGCAAAAGGTCGTTTGTGACGATGAATCTGAATGTGACGAAGGTGAAGCCTTCGAAGAAATAAACAGAGAACTGTGCCAATTTGAAGAGAAACCCAAGCCTAACCTAAATGACACCGAGGCTGTGAATCTAGGAGACGCTGATAACGTCCAAGAGACCAAAATTAGCATCCACATTGAGCCGAATGTCAGAGCAGAATTGATCAAAACTCTCAGGGAATTCAAAGATGTTTTTGCCTGGTCATATGATGATATGCCTGGATTAAGCACCAATTTAGTGGTTCACAAATTACCCACTGACCCGGCATACCCTCCGGTCAAGCAAAAACTAAGGAAATTTAAAATAGAAATGAGTGTAAAGATCAAGGAAGAAGTGATTAAGCAGTTACAAGCGAAGGTCATTCGGGTCACTCGATATCCCGAGTGGTTGGCCAATGTGGTACCAGTCCCAAAGAAGGATGGAAAAATCAGGGTGTGCGTTGACTACCGCAACCTCAACAAAGCAAGTCCCAAGGACAATTTTCCGCTGCCCAACATTCATATCTTAATCGACAATTGCGCAGGGCGCGAGATTGGATCCTTTGTGGATTGCTATGCAGGTTATCATCAGATCCTAATGGATGAGGAGGATGCTGAGAAAACAGCGTTTATTACGCCATGGGGAACCTACTGCTATCGGGTAATGCCGTTCGGATTAAAGAACGCCGGGGCAACGTACATGCGAGCAATGACTGCCGTGTTTCATGACATGATACACAAGGAAATTGAGGTGTACGTCGATGATGTGATCATCAAATCTTGGCGTCGGGAGGACCATGTAGCAGACCTAAGGAGATTTTTCCAAAGACTCCGGAGGTATGATATCAAGCTTAACCCGGCCAAATGCGCATTCGGAGTTCCATCAGGAAAGTTGCTAGGATTCATCGTCAGTCGACGAGGGATTGAGTTAGACCCATCCAAAATTGAATCCATCCGAGATTTGCCACCGCCAAGGAACAAAACAGAGGTAATGAGTTTGCTGGGTAGACTCAATTATATCAGCAGGTTCATCGCTCAACTCACAGCAACTTGTGAGCCCATATTTCGGCTGCTGAGAAAGGACGCTGCAGTAGGTTGGACAGCAGAGTGTCAGGAGGCCTTCGACCAAATCAAAGGGTATCTGTCTAATCCACCCGTATTGGTCCCGCCTAAGCCCGGGAAACCCCTAATCCTTTACCTGACGGTCTTGGAAAATTCATTTGGTTGTGTACTGGGGCAACATGATGACACAGGGAGGAAGGAGCAGGCCATCTACTATCTTAGCAAGAAATTCACAGTGCATGAGGTCAAGTACACTCAACTCGAGAAAACATGCTGCGCCCTAACTTGGGTAGCTCAGAAGTTGAAACACTACCTGTCTTCATATACTACTTATCTCATATCCCGTTTGGACCCATTGAAGTATATCTTTCAGAAACCTATGCCCACGGGAAGGTTGGCAAAGTGGCAAATTCTGCTCACAGAGTTTGATATCATCTACGTAACAAGGACGGCCATGAAAGCCCAGGCACTGGCAGACCATTTGGCAGAGAATCCCGTTGATGAAAAATACGAGCCTTTAAGAACGTATTTTCCTGACGAAGAGGTGATGCATACGAATGAGTTGGAATTACCTGAGGAACCGGGTTGGAAGCTTTTCTTCGATGGAGCTGCAAACGCAAAAGGGGTTGGAATAGGAGCAGTACTCATTTCTGAAACAGGACGGCATTATCCTGTTACGGCTCAACTACGCTTCTATTGCACCAACAATATGGCCGAGTATGAGGCTTGCATTCTGGGTCTGCGCTTGGCTGCTGACATGGATGTCCAAGACGTCTTGGTCTTGGGAGACTCGGACCTCTTGGTACATCAAATTCAGGGTGAATGGGAAACACGAGATCTAAAGCTCATACCATACCGACAATGCTTGCATGATCTGAGCAAGCAATTTCGATCGGTGAAGTTCAAACACATCCCGAGAGTTCACAATGAGGTTGCGGATGCCTTGGCCACCTTAGCATCAATGCTGCACCACCCTGACAAAATGTATGTTGATCCTCTACACATCCAGGTCCGTGATCAGCACGCCTACTGCAATGCCATAGAAGAAGAAGCAGATGGCGAACCCTGGTTTCATGATATCAAGGAATACCTCAGGATGGGGATATATCCGGAACATGCCTCTGGAGACCAAAAAAGAGCCCTTCGGCGTTTGTCGAATGGTTTCTTCCTCAGTGGGGGAATATTGTACAAAAGAACCCCGGATTTGGGATTGTTGAGATGCATAGATGCCAGTCAAGCAACGACGGTTATGGCTGAGGTACATGCGGGAGTTTGTGGACCACACATGAGCGGATATGTATTGGCAAGAAAGATCCTTCGAACAGGGTGTTATTGGCTAACCATGGAACACGACTGTATCACTTTCGTGAGGAAATGCCATCAGTGCCAGATACATGGAGATTTGATTCATTCTCCGCCAACAGAGTTACATACGATGTCAGCACCCTGGCCGTTTGTAGCATGGGGCATGGATGTCATTGGGCCCATCGAGCCAGCAGCATCCAACGGTCATAGGTTCATTCTAGTGACCATTGATTACTTCACCAAATGGGTTGAGGCTAAAACCTTCAAATCAGTAACCAAGAAGGCAGTGGTGGACTTTGTTCACTCCCATATCATCTGCAGATTTGGGATCCCAAAAGTGATCATCACGGATAACGGTGCGAATCTTAATAGCAGCTTGATGAGAGAGGTATGCCAACAATTCAAGATTACACACCGCAATTCCACCCCATATCGTCCTAAGGCAAATGGAGCAGTCGAAGCAGCCAATAAGAATATCAAGAAGATACTGCGAAAAATGGTGGAAGGGTCCAGACAATGGCACGAGAAATTACCCTTTGCCTTGTTGGGTTACCGCACTACCGTCCGGACTTCCATAGGCACAACTCCTTATTTGTTGGTGTATGGAACTGAGGCCGTGATACCAGCGGAGGTCGAAATTCCGTCCCTCCGAATTGTCGCTGAAGCCGGGATTGATGATGATGAATGGGTCAAAGCTCGATTGGAACAGTTGAGCCTGATAGATGAGAAAAGATTGGCAGCAGTGTGCCATGGTCAGCTGTACCAGAAGAGAATGGCAAGAGCGTATAATAAGAAGGTGCGCCCCAGGCAGTTTGAAGTAGGGCAGTTGGTATTAAAGAAGATCCTCCCACATCAAGTCGAGGCAAAAGGCAAATTCGCCCCAAATTGGCAAGGGCCTTATATCGTGACCAGAGTATTGTCCAACGGTGCTTTGTGTTTGACAGATGTCGAAGGTAGATATGTCGACATGGCTATCAATTCAGATGCAGTCAAGAGATATTATGCGTAACTTCTTTAATTACGGCAATTTTTGGTCTATTTGTTTGTATTTGGCATTCATTGGATAATGAGATGACGGAGGCAATTCTTTCTTCTACCCAAACACTGTTTAACCCTTGCTTCCCCCTTTTGAGCCTTAAGTTATTCTTTCATACCCCTCTTTTGGAATCACTAATGGAAAAGACATGAAAAAAAAGAAGAAGAAGACATGAAAAAAAAATGAAAAGAAGGAAAAGAAAAAAGAAGAAGATAAAATCACAAGAAATACAAAACCGTGGGAACTACGTTTGACCTGATTCCTCAAAGAGGATACGTAGGCGCCTCACGGCTCGGTCATAGTATGCATCATAGCAAATATAGGATGCATAATGTACATAGTGTGCACAATATAGCACAATGTGCGTAACGCACGTAACTCAACATAAGCGTAAAAAGATAAATTCCCCAAGCAAGAAAACTGGGGCAGAGGTTATGTTTTAAGTTCCAACAAAGGTTTGATTCCAAAAGTTGTAGCACATCACCCTTCAAATTGTTTTCATTTTTATAGCCTTTCTTCAAACCCACACCAAAACCAACATCAACATCCAAAAGACCTCCCGATCAATGTTCGAGAGATGCCAAGTCCGGCGAATAAGGCCGAGAATAATACACTGATCCCCAGCAAAGAAGAGGATCGTAAGACTGGAAATGAGTTGATGGTCAAGGGAATCTCCAGAAAGGAGGGACGTATCTACAACACCCCGATTTCCCGAAAGAAATAAAATGAGAGAGTCTTATCGGTGAAGACCTTCACAGGCACCGAGAGGCGATGTAAGATGAGGGATATGAAATGAGAGAGTCTTATTGGTGAAAACCTTCACAGGCACCATAAGGCGCCGGGAGATGAGAGAAAAGAGAGAGTCTCATTAGTGAAAACCCCTCGAAGGGCACTATGAGGCGACGAGACAGATCAGCAAAGCTACCACATTCGAAACGAAATGAACACTCCTTTATCATCCCCAGCAAGTCAAACCATCGGGCAAATCAATTGATACAAATAGACTGGGTCGGGAATCTATGGTGCACGCCATGATCACGGGAACCAGTTGTGTCCTCCAGATAAGTTCTTTTGATTGTCTCCTCCCACAAAAATATTGGTTCAGAAAGATTTTCTCCTTTCCATATCTTTTATTTCTTTTCCTAAAATGTGTCTTGAAAGGATTTTTCAAAGCTTACTACCAGAAACCGAAGGGGAATTCATCCAATGCAGGATAATACAAACAGTCTTAAAGGCCGGTCCCAGGCAATGCAGGGATTGTGCCCGGAAATTTTGGAAGAAGTAAGCTCCAAAAGGGAGTGGTTTCGGGAGTTAGAAGCAGACTCCCACATCATGTGTTTAAAGAGAAAGCAGAAAAGGGGATAAATTGAAAACCAATCCCCAGCAGGCTAGAGACCCCCAACAGGCAACTTTGCCCGCCAACCAATTATGGGGACAAAGAGCAAGAAAAGAGGAAGAGAGAAAAATTGCTCGCCAGAAAGGCACCCTCTACCACCACGATTAAAACTGACCAAATCCTTTTGTCTGTTGCAGGGGAACAGAGGATTGATGATGGCAGCAAGATGCAACGCCATGGAAGTCACCAAAAACCGGGGCAGAAAATTTTCTGCCGATTGTCGAAAATTTTCTCGAAAAACGGGGAAGCAATTTCAATACATTTAAGTTCTAGGTCGCCCACCAGTATAATGCGGGAATACATTTAAGTTCTAGGTCGCCCACCAGTATAATGCGGGAATACATTTAAGTTCTAGGTCGCCCACCAGTATAATGCGGGAATACTTTTAAGTTCTAGGTCGCCCACCAGTATAATGCGGGAATACATTTAAGTTCTAGGTCGCCCACCAGTATAATGCGGGAATACATTTATGTTCTAGGTCGCCCACCAGTATAATGCGGGAATACTTTTAAGTTCTAGGTCGCCCACCAGTATAATGCGGGAATACATTTATGTTCTAGGTCGCCCACCAGTATAATGCGGGAATACTTTTAAGTTCTAGGTCGCCCACCAGTATAATGCGGGAATACTTTTAAGTTCTAGGTCACCCACCAGTATAATGCGGGAATACTTTTAAGTTCTAGGTCGCCCACCAGTATAATGCGGGAATACTTTTAAGTTCTAGGTCGCCCACCAGTATAATGCGGGAATACTTTTAAGTTCTAGGTCGCCCACCAGTATAATGCGGGAATACTTTTAAGTTCTAGGTCGCCCACCAGTATAATGCGGGAATACTTTTAAGTTCTAGGTCGCCCACCAGTATAATGCGGGAATACATTTATGTTCTAGGTCGCCCACCAGTATAATGCGGGAATACTTTTATGTTCTAGGTCGCCCACCAGTATAATGCGGGAATACTTTTAAGTTCTAGGTCGCCCACCAGTATAATGCGGGAATACTTTTAAGTTCTAGGTCGCCCACCAGTATAATGCGGGAATACATTCAAGTTCTAGGTCGCCCACCAGTATAATGCGGGAATACTTTTAAGTTCTAGGTCGCCCACCAGTATAATGCGGGAATACATTTATGTTCTAGGTCGCCCACCAGTATAATGCGGGAATACTTTTAAGTTCTAGGTCGCCCACCAGTATAATGCGGGAATACATTTATGTTCTAGGTCGCCCACCAGTATAATGCGGGAATACTTTTAAGTTCTAGGTCGCCCACCAGTATAATGCGGGAATACTTTTAAGTTCTAGGTCGCCCACTAGTATAATGCGGGAATACTTTTAAGTTCTAGGTCGCCCACCAGTATAATGCGGGAATACTTTTAAGTTCTAGGTCGCCCACCAGTATAATGCGGGAATACTTTTAAGTTCTAGGTCGCCCACCAGTATAATGCGAGAATACATTTAAGTTCTAGGTCGCCCACCAGTATAATGCGGGAATACATTCAAGTTCTAGGTCGCCCACCAGTATAATGCGGGAATACATTTAAATTCTAGGTCACCCACCAGTATAATGCGGGAATACTTTTAGCTCTAGATTTTGGAATCAGTCACCCCACTTGAAGACGGAAGGGTACAACAAAGATCCCCAAACAGGAAACAATAAAATCCCCAGCACCAAGAAGCAGACAACTGCGGAGGCAAGCGCGCAATTCAAAAGGAAAAGGAACGCGTCTCAAAAGAAGCAGTTTGGGAACGTTATAGCATGCCCGGCATAACAATTTTGATGAAAAGACATACCACCAGAAGAAACCACTGAAAGATTTAAAGAAGAAAGCCATGTTCCCAGCAAATCAAGCAAAGTGATGAGAACTGACATTCAGAAAAGGTGAAGGACCAGCATCATCTCCAAGTTCACAAAATAAAGGCGTCAGAGGAAAGCGTTAGCCGACAAGAAAGCAAGACAACAAGAACAAGTTGAAGATATATGAGATCTCACACTCTAGCTTAGCTTCTTGTTTTTCCTTTCAAGAATAATGTAACAGGGAGATCGGTTGAGCAGTAGCATCCTACAGCAGCATACAACAGCGCACAACAACAGCAAGCAATACAGTCACACGGTAGTCCCAGCTACCAAAATTTCCCGAACTACATTGACCTGATTCCTGTTCAGCCCAGGATATGTAGGAAACCTCTGAAGCAAAGGTTCGGTCAAATCTCTTTCAAAAAATGCTTCACACGGAGTATTCGGACGGGCAAAAATCGCTCGCTTTATCTTTGCGCGAAAACCCTTCGTGTCTTCGTGCAAAGAGGGGCAGCTGTAAGCACGTGATTTTTGCTTTACGAGCAATCACTCCAAAAGGAAAACAAAAATAAAAATAGTGACAAATGACCCCGCGATACAAATTCTTCATGACATGTATTGCTAGTCATTTGTGGGTCTGTCCATTTTGCATTTAATCATTATCAAACAAAATACAAAAAATATGTGTGTCATTAAAAGAAAATTCGAAATATATATATGTGCATCGTTCGTTCTAGGTTGTGATTTAACTTACTTAAACATTTTTTGTGATAACTATGTGAAAATGTTACAGTGTGGTTGATTTTAATTTCACTATTTTATTATCTCATTTTTGTTTAAAAGAAAAAAAAAGCAAAAGAGTGAAGGAAAATCGGTTTGGGCCCAAAGAAATAAAACAAAGCAGGCCCAAACAGACACTCGAGTCCAGTCCAAAACCGGCTGCCCAAGCAGCAATTCAAACGACACCGTATAAAGGCGTTCGATCTGAGCCATCCGTCCAGGCCAATCCAACGGCTCAGGACCCCTTTCAACGACCCGTTTACAAACCCGACCCAATAATCGGTCTGACCCAACCCCTCACTTAAACCAAACGACCCCGTTTAACTACCAATCGACCCCGTCTCATTTCTCACCATCAGATCCAAGCCGTTGAGATCATCTGATCTAACGGCTCAGATCCAATCGTCCTCCCCATATATAAACTCAACCCTTCACCCCACGCCCCCTATCCGAACCCCACCCCTCACTCGTCTCCTTCCCCAAGTTGAAACCCCCAAACCCTAGCAAGCCGCCCTGATATCCCTTTCACCAGAACTCGGTGGCACGAACGCCGGTGACCACCTCCTGAACACCCTAAGACCCCATCACTCTCCTGAACATGGATCTGTTACTCCCTAGCCTCGAATCACTTTCCTTCGTCTCGAATCTTCGTTTGAAGATTTGAGTCGAACCCGGACCTATACCAAATTACCCCATCTTCATACCAGACACTCCCCTGACCTTCCTCGTGACCAAACCAAGCTTGGTTTGGTCCGAATCTACCCACAACTCTTAAAAATCCAGATCTGGAAAAGCCAGACCTTAGAACACATGCACCTGGGGAATCCGGCCGGTTTTGACAAGGGTTTGAGGTCTAATAGACCTTAATCAAGGTGTTCTCATGTGAGAACACCCTGATTAAAGTTTGTTCGGCCTCAAGAGTTCGAAGTTGAGTCTGATTTGGGTCCGTTTTGATTTCAAACTTTTTCGGTAAGTTTCCTTTTCTCTTTGTTTAGTTCTAATTAAGTTGTCAGCATGATTTGTTGTTATGGTTATTTGTTTTGGTCTGTTACTTTGTCTGTTTTCTTCCATCTCTAGCAAAGACCCTTTATTTGGTCGATTGATTTTCTATGTGTGTTCTGAATGTACTCTGTGATAAACATGATCGTCGATTAGTTTAATCGTCAGATAAGTTAACTCATATAGGCCCCAGTAATTGAACAAAAAATTGTCTGATGCCCTTTAGGTCCCTGAACGTATTGTTTATATGAGCGACTGATTATTACCTGCTATAATTAGTATAGTCGACTCGATAAATGTCGTCGATTAGTTTTCTATAACTAATGAATCGAATGAGCTAATAATGTCGCATGACTAATTGAACCTTGCCACTGACTGAATTGCCCCAGCATTGTTTGAAATGAGTTTGTCTGCATTGTAAAAATGACTGAAAAGGTCAGTCCAGGGCAGTCCTGAATTTGAACTTTCATCAGTTCAAAATACCCTGATGATGCAATGGGCAGGGCAGTAATAATCAAGGTTAAGCAGGGGTATTCTGGGGTGTTGAAAAAGACAGAAAAGATTAGTTTAAATGGGCTGACAAGTAGGGTATTAAGTTGGGATTAAACTAATACCAATGGGGAACAAGACACAAGGGTATGGGGCTTAAAATGAATAATAAAATGAGCCCATAATTCTGGATTAAACAAAACCAGGCATGGGGAATAAATGGGCTGGCACCAAAAGATGCTTAGGCATGGGCCTTAAAGAGTATGGGCAGACTGCAAGTTGCAAAAAAAGGCAGCTTAGCTGCACTTGGTCATTTTGTCTTATAAATAGGCCATTCGAGAACTTAAGAGGGGGCTGGACTTTTAGTCTTCAGAAAAAGAGAAAACAAAGTGAAAAATTTTTTAGTCTTAAGGCTAGAGTTTTAATCTGAAGAGAGGTCTAGTGAGTCAAAAGAAAAACTGAAAAAACATAAGGTAGCTTCCAGTAAACATTGCAACCAACCACTGTCTGAAAGTTGTATAAGAGTGCATTTTGGTCAAGCTGTCTTGGCCAAGTTCTGTTGCTTGCATTGACTGAGCTATTTATGGTTGTTGAATTGTTGGTGTTGCTGCATTGAACACTCTGTTAGTACTGTGGTTTCTCTACTCTTTCCTGGGATTACTCGACTATCTGTTAGTTCTTCTGTTCTGGGAAATATTGCTGGTTGTCTGTGGGCTGTGGAAAACAATTTTGGTTGTTGGTTTGTTGCTGTGCTGTTGCTGTGTATCTGTTGTTGCTGTGTTTACTGCATACTGCCCAGCTGATCATTCCTTTCTTCTTTGTCCTCTATACCAGGTACACAATTACACTACCAATGTAACTCGAAAGTTTGAGCAATGAGTATAAAAGAGAAGATCTGCAGATGTTGTTTATACATATGTACTGCTGTGTTGAATGTCATGTAATGTCTAATAGCTCATATTTTGGGATACTGAAGTTAGCTTACAAGCCTAGTTGATGTCAATGTAGGGTATCGAATGATAATTGTATATATAAGCTGTTAGATAAAAGTGGTCTCAATGAACTAGGTTGCATCTCAGATTTAGTTTACTTTGCCGTATATACTGTAACATATGCCAAACACGGAAACTGTACACAAGGGGTTAAATTCTTCCTTTTCTGATTAATGGTCTCATATAACTAATAAACCACCTGTTAAGACAAAGAACAGGGAATTTGTAATACAAACCCCGTGAAGGTCGAGTTCAGGTCAAAACAGGCCAAGCAGGCCTGCTTCGAGCAAGCAGTGGCCCAGGTTTGGCCCATCACGCATGGGTCGAATTTGGGCCCATGATTATTTATTCGACTGACTGTGCACGCAGCCTTGTTCCTGATTTTAAGCATCTCCGAATTCTGTTATAAATAACTTGCAAGCATTAATTAATTAGGACTATCTACTGCTTTCGATTGATAGAGACAAACACGACAAGAAACGTAGTTGCTATAGGATATCCTTTTAAAAATAAGAATGAGATGAGCCTCGCCGAATAAAAATACAAATTGCGGGGCCCTCAGTAAATACTTGTTTTAAATTACTTAGAATTCAGGAGGGCCGCTTAGTGAATTTCGTGGCCTTCCCAAAATAATAACACGATAGTCTCTTTAGGCGCGTGTTTAATAATCTATTTTCTTAAACTTGGGCGTGCATTTCATGTGACCCAAATCCAAATCTCAAAACATCAAATAAAATGCGTTCCGAATTGTGGGTGCATTTCATGTGACGCAATCCAAAGACGTGTTTTAAGCGATGTTCACATTCTTTTGAAATAACAATAATAAAGCGGTAAAAAGTTAAAATTGGCACATTGGTTCATAATTGTATTTAAAATCAGATAAATAAGCCGAATATAACAGTTGAGCGACCGTGCTAGAACCACGGAACTCGGGAATGCCTAACACCTTCTCCCGGGTTAACAGAATTCCTTATCCGGATTTCTGGTACGCAGACTGTAATATAGAGTCATTATTTTCCTCGATTCGGGATTAAAATTGGTGACTTGGGACACCCTAAATCTCCCAAGTGGCGACTCTGAAATAATTAAACCAATCCCGTTTCGATTGTCCTTTAATTGGAAAAAACTCCCCTGCGCCCCCGCGGGCGCGGAAAAAGGAGGTGTGACACTTGGTATTGGGCAAGGAATTAGTTTTTTTTCATGGAATTTATTTATGACTTAGTATTGGTATTAATTAAACTGAGTAGAAGTTGAGTTAAGATTGGTTATAGCTGATTCTCCCTTGCCGGGATGTTTGTTTCAATATTGTTGTTCCCTTGCCGGGAAGTTATTATATTGCTTTGTTCTCTTGCCGGGATTTTCTTGTAATTTTGTATTGGCTTGAAATGGGAGCGGGTGGTACGCCTACCACAAGATATATTGAAATGGGAGCGGATGGTACGCCTACCACAAGATATAATAAAATGGGAGCGGATGTACGCCTACCACGAGAGTTAATAAAATGGGAGCGGGTGGTGCGCCTACCACAAGATCTGAGAAAATGGGATCGGGTTGCACGCCTGCAACAAGATGTAAATCGAAAGTGAAAGTTGCCTTTACTTTCCTTATCCGAGATAGAAGTTAAATTGTTGGTTTCCGTATTATTCTTCTGATATTCTGTTTTATTTGCTATCCCCGAAGCATGTTTTTCCCCTCCTCAGCTTTAATTGTTTATCTCCTTCTATTTTTCCGTCGTATATGTATGACTGCACAGGTTTATCTGGAGTCTGGTCCTAGCCTCGTCACTACCTCGCCGGGGTTAGGCCAGGCACTTACCAGCACATGGGGTCGGTTGTGCTGATACTACACTCGGTACTTTGTGCAGATACAGGAGCAGCGCTTGATCAGCAGCAGTAGGGGAGCCAGCCTTCAGTCTACCGAGACACCGAGGTAGCCTTACTGGCGTCCGCAGGCCCGACGTCTCCTCTATCTTTTACTATGTTCTGCTATCTCTTGTATCCGAGACAGATAGTATTTCCTTTCTTCAAACAGTTGTATGTAGTAAATCTTAGTAGTCCGTGGATGCTGTAACACCAGTTTCTGGGTAGAGGTATGTGTTAGTTTTCGAGATATTTTGGTTTTATAAATGTTTAAGACTTCTGCTTAATTTCACATTCCGCTGTTATTTAAATGTTGATCATCTGTTAATTTGCAAGTTGTTAAAAAGATTTAAACAAACGAGTTAATGAATTCTAAGTTCATGACTTGCCTAACTTCTACGAGTAGGCACCATCACGACTCGTAAGGGTGGAAAATTCGGGTCGTGACAATAATACAACAAGTGATGTGTATACTAAAATACTAAATTGGGTATCACAATTTTCTTATTCTTTTTGGTATATATCAATTTGTATATCAAAATGTATGTAAAAAATTTATTTTCTCCCACGATTATATTTATTATTTTTATATTAAAACTTTCTCTAAACATGTTATATCAAATTATTTTCCGTCCTCGTATATCAAAAATTTATTTACTCCCACAATTATATTTATTATTTTTATATTTTAGAATTTGTTCTAAACCTGTTATACATTGATATAGTGAAAAATAAAAAAATAAAAACAGAAGAGAATACGTATGCTAAGATACTCAAGCAAAAAATTTAATGAAAATGAAACCTAATTTCTAGGAACATGGAGTTCTAAATATTTTTTGCTATAATTAAGGAAAATAATTTTGGTTATTGGGTGTCAATTTTTTTATGCTTATGTTGTAAAACCTAATGTAAGGCTAAAAGCTTGTCAATTCTCTGTACGCATTGTCATACAATGCCATTTTCTCTTCTTCTTTTTTTTTTGGCTGTGAAAGAACTCGGATTAGAGTTCATGCCCGAAATATCGTAAAGTTAATTTTAATTTTGTTAGGCCCAACTTACCTGAAAACTTAAAATTGAAATGGAGTATTCTTCAGGATAATGTTGCGTTAATTATCATGACTAAATGTTCAGCTTAACTTGTACGTGGTAACAATATAAATTCTTACTTAGAACGTCATGATTTTTACTTACAATGTCAAGTTAATTAAAATAGTCATGCATAAGTTCTTAGGAAACGCTACCTACGGTCTAAAATAAGTGTTACTTAAAATTGTTGCACTCCCCTTAAAAAAATCATTTAGTATTAATAATATAAGAGTTACTTTAACTTATTTTTTGTTATATCTTTTAAATTACTCTTTATATATTCTCATAAAATTGAAATGGAGCTTTCTTTATGATAATGTTGCATTAATTAGCATAAGTAAATGTTCAGATTAACTTATTCATGTTAACAATATAAATTCTAACTTATAAAGTCATTAATTTTACTTACAATATCAAGTTAATTAAAATAGGAATACACATATAGTTAATGCTATCTCATCTAAATCATGTCAGTATCGTTTAAAATTTTTGCATACTCATTAAGAAAATTATTTAGTATTAGTAATATAAGATTTATTTAAAAATAATTCGTTGTATCTTCTCAAATTACTCTTTATATATTCTCATATTTTATAGATTATTTATTGGATTAAGGATAGATTTGAAAAAACATAATAAATTCGTTCTTGCTTTTTCAAACGAACATTTATTTTTGCCAAATTAATTAAGCTGAAATAACACTTATTCTCTACTAAAGAAGTTCATAGCTATTTGAATATGAATAAGGAAAATAATATCTTTAAGACCTAAGCGTTTGATTACATGGGCTACATTCCTTCCCATTTTTTTGTTTATATCAATTTATGCAAATAGAACAACATATATATATATATATTTATTAAAGGAATACATACTCAAATAAAATAGTTATGCCAACTTTTTTAAGGTTTTGAGAGTGCTTTTGAGAAGTTTACATAATAGTTTTCGGGAAGCTCCTTTTTATCTGTTAACTAAATACTAATCCTTAAATTGTTATATATATGTTTTTTTTATCCAAACAATGGCAGTGAGTAAAGAGCTGCCTCAGTATTACTCAAAATTTTGAAGTATATAATACATCATTAGGACGTACATTGATTACAGGTGATAGTATGCTTTTGTTTAAACTAATAGTATTATCATATATCTATTTTTATTTTCAGGGAAAGATCTTCATAATTATCTCAGCCATCGCACTTCATATTATGTGATTCTTTTTTTCAATTTCTAATTAAGTTTCCCATTTGTGCAATATTTATACTATATTAAAAGCACGAAGGCCCTTAGCGAAATGTCGCTCGCCGTTTATACCCCTTAAAACTAGATCTTACATTGGACAACATTGTCATTTAAACTAGATTTTACATCGGATAACATTGTCATTTAATAATTTTCCTAATATTTAAGACTTTGAAATCAAATAAAATTTAGTTTATTGAATCTTTCCTTATTTGCATTATTTAGACCTTTAAAATCCATTAAAAGAAATTTAAAACTAAAAAAGACATAGAACGTGAAATTAAAAAAACTTACCTTATGTTAATTATTATGTGTGTTTAAACATGGAAACTTGAATTATTCTAATTTATTGCTTTCGACATAAGGTCCCAAATAGTTGTTTTGCAATTAATGTGTCAAATTGTAAAATATTCCGCCGACGTAAACAGAGATTCCGCCTGGGTTTACGATTTAATGAGATTTGAACTTATTTGCTATAATCATCTAGAGAAAAGGGAAGCCAAACACTTCTATAAAGTTATTATTCTACATTCTCCATCAACATTTCTTTAAAGAGTATTAATCAAAATCTATGTGGACGGCTGCAGAATAAAAGAGCAAAATTTAGCAAATCTAAAAAAAAAGGTATTATTAGTTCTCTATTGATTTTCTAGCCATACGCATAGAGTATACATTGATTATATACAATTATATACATATAATATATAAGTTATGCATATATTATACATTTATTGGCTATTTTTAGTTTAAGCAGTTGGGCGGTCGGCTATTTCGGTTAATTCTTCTACTCTTTTTTTAAAAAAAATATATCCAATGTTATTTTTATTAATTTCAACTGATTCTATTCTATTTTGTCCGTTTTTAGTTCATTGGTGAAGATAGTAACTTTAAAATATGGCCTTGTATCTCTGTATATTGTAGTTCACTTATAAATAAAACACATCTTTTAAAGAGTTCGCTACAGGATTCATTATGATTCCAAATTTAACAAGATACACATAAATAGTTTATAGTTTAAAGTTTTATTCTTCTCTTGATGTTATGGATTTTGCAGTAATTACAATTTTGTTTTTCAGTATGATTAGTTTAGATCTTTTATGTGCTCTTCAGGAAACACTTATATTTTGAGTTTTTTTTTATGAGCCAACGAGGTCAGATTTTACTATAAATCGTGAATTCTATAAAAAAAATTGTATGTTAAGATTAGATATTATTTTGTAGTTTTTTCTTATTTATTACAGATTCTTTGATCATGACAATGCAATCAGATTTGAAGGAATAATGTGTCCCAATAACTAAAACTTTTGAATTTTATTATTTTCTTTTTTATACTTAAACAAATTTGTATTTTTTTTTTAAAAAATTGACAGTAAAGAATTTATAATTTGTAAAGATAAAAATTTGTAATAATTGAAATGGGATAACACATAAAATTATTTAAATTGCATTCCTAATATTTAGAATTTTAAAATTAACTAAAATTTTAGTCGGTACGTCTTTCCTTGTTAAAATTATGTAGGAATTCATAAATAAATCGACTAAGATTCTACCTAATATAAAATTCTTTTCTTATTACAAAAAACTTAAAAATATATTTCATATTGAAGAAGGGATGTTACAAACCAAAAAAAAAGAGATTTTTTCTTTCCTATACCATATATGAAACCTTATTACCAAAAAATGTGCATAGTTTCTAATAATCCCGCCCTGTCCATATTTTTTCTACAGTTATTATACCAATCATTAAATACTAATTAATAGTAGCTGAATATTCCTAATTTGTAAAGCTAAAATTGAGGAACAGAATATTCTAAAAAGATTTGGTGTAAATCAGATCAAATCATATTCTTCCAGATATTCCTATTTAGGCGCACTACAATTATGGAAGTAAATATTCTTCCACATATTTTCCACCATTGATAGCCATTAAAAAACTTGAAAGCTTTGAATTCAAATTTGGATTTTCAAAAATCATTATTTGTTTGGATTGGGTGTTGTTGAAAATAATCGGGAATATGGTTTGGAGTTTATATCTCAATTTTGAGGGATTTTGGTGAAGAATAGACTTGGTTTTGACTGAATTTCAGATTGAAACTTGAAGAAGAAGACATATTGCAGAAATTGTAGATAAATTATAAATTATTTGTATTCTGATTGTAGATGCTTTATTTTCCGTTTTCACAAATAAAAAACGGCTAAAACTCCTACAAATCTTCTGAAAAAACGCAATTATGTCAAAAATCACAATTATGCTACAATTGGATGGGAATTGGGATATAAAAATTCAATGTACCCAGTTTGTAGATATTTTGTAGATAAATTGTAGATTATTTGTATTCTGATTGTAGATGCTTTGTTTTTTGTTTTCACAAATCAAAAACGACTAAAATTTCTATTAATCTTCTGCACAAAACGTAATTACGTCGAAAATGCCAATTATGCTACAATCGAATGGGAATTGTGACATTAAAATTCAATGTACCTAGTTTGTAGATATTTTGTAGATAAATTGTAGATTATTTGTATTCTGATTGTAGATGCATTTTTTCTGTTTTCACAAATCCAAAACGACTAAAACTCCTACAAAATCTTCTGTAAAAAATGCAATTATGTCGAAAATACCAATTAAGCTACAATTGAATGAGAATTAGGATATTAAAATTCAATGTACCCAGTTTGTAGATAAATTATAAATTATTTGTATTCTGATTGTAGATGCTTTATTTTCTGTTTTCACAAATCAAAAACGATTAAAACTTCTACAAATCTTCTGCAAAAAATAGTCTACAATTTATCTATAATTTTTCTACAATTGCTGCAATTCTTCTTCTTCTTCTTCGAGTTTCAATCTGAAATTCAGCCAAAACCAAGTCTAGATCTTCACCAAAACCCCTCAAAATTGAGATATAAACTCCAAAAAATATTCCCAATTATTTACAACAACACACAATCAAAACAAATAATGATTTTTGAAAATCCAAATTTGAATTCAAAGCTTTTTAATAGCTGTCAATGGTGGAATTGCTGCTCTCTTGTCTCTTTGAAGGTTTGTTCTTCTTCATTGAGAAAATTTGAAGCTGGAGGTAAATGTGTATATGAACTTTGAAGATTTGACTTCAATTTTGATGAACTTTGTTGTTCTTCATTGATGAACTTCAACTGGAGTAAAATAGGGAACCAACTTTGTTGAAGGGTTTCTTTAATTTTCTTTGAATTTAGAGGGAGAATTTGGTTTCAGAAGATGGAAAATAGTAAAAAGAACGTGGGTATGGGTAAAACGTGGGTGTGACTGAGGGGTTAGAAGAGAGAAACGTGCAGATTCTTTTATTTAAGGAGTAAAAAATGTACAATTAATTATACCCTTAATTAATTATAGTATAGAATTGGTAATTTGGTATACTAAGTGTAATTAAATCAAACCTTAAACATTGAGGGTAATAAGGTTTCCTATGTGGCATAGGAATGTAAAAATACGACTAAGAATATTAATTAGTCCGTTGAAATATTAGTCCATGCCGACACCAACTTATAGCCTGTCTGGCCAAGCTTTTTTTTGGGGCCAAAAGTGGTTTTTTTTTTACTAAAAGCAATTTTGGCCAAAAATTGAGGCGTTTGCCCAAGCTTTTGGAAGGAAAAAAAGTGTTTTTGAGGAGAAGCAGAAGCAGTTTTGAGGAAGCAAAAAAAAATAGTTTCTCTCCAAAAGCACTTTTCTGAGAAGTACTTTAAAGAAAAATATACTTAAAAGCAGTTTTCAAAAGCTTGGCCAAACACTAATTACTGCTCAAAAGTGTTTTTCAAATTAATTAGCCAAACACAAACTACTTCTCAACAGAAACACTTTTAAAAAAGCACTTCTCAAAATAAGCTAATTTTAGAAGCTTGGCTATTAGTCTCATAAAGAATACGCGATGATTACAGAATACTAACATCCATTGTTGGAGATTAGTCCATGAAAATATAAATGTTTATACGAAATGATTTAAAGTAGAGTTATTTCATAAATAATTACAACTTAAATAGAACATAACATTTTATTGGATAAGAATATGAGATTCAAAAGTTACGGTTTTATCTCCCTTTTCTAATGACTATTCTAGAAAGTATTTTTTTGGAGTTTGTTTTTAGGTAATGGCTCCAAGAAAATATTTTTGTCATACCAATACATTTTACTACGTTTTTTTTTGTGTGTGTTGTTGAATTCGCACAGAACAAATACCTTGAATTTTGTAATATTTTGAGGAGGATTTACGGAACGAATGAGATGAAAGAATGCATGGCGATGTACCAACGATAAACTATGATATAAACATGATGGATCGGCTTTGTTGCTTCTAATTCGAGGACTTTTGTCGTTTTAATATTCATCAATTTTAGAAACTTTATTTTTTTTAAACTTTACTTTATAACTTAAATCCATTTTAATATAGTACTATCTAACAATATAATTTTAAGAAATTTATATTCACTAATATAAGGTACACGTGCAATGCGTGTACCCTAAAACTAGTATATATAAATAATAGTAAATATGTATTTTGAGAACCAAACTATGCTAACAACCATGACTAAGTTTAAGTGCAACGTGATATCTAAACTTACTTAAACATTAATTAAAATATGATCTGCTCCTTTTATAGAAATAATATTCTTTTTATACTGCACTAATTAATTTTCTTCCACAAGGGTTTCTCACTACCATTAAAGCTATTACCTTTTTATTTTGGTACAAAATAAGTGTCCATTTATATAATCAAGAAGGAATTAATTTTATTTTTCCAAAATTTGCCTTTATTTACATATTCTAATGTGTCAAGGTAACAATTAATTAAGGTTAATTTAGTGAATACATTTTTTTTTCTCTAGGAGTTCGTATTTCCTTAATGAGTGTGTCAAAGATAAAATTGTCACTTATTGTGGAACGGAGAAAGTACGGTATAAAAATATAATGTGGTAGAAAAAAGTATACACATTGATAACTTGTCAAAGAAGTGGATCATTGAAACATGAAACAACATGTAAAGGGAAAATAGTAATTAAGACAAAGTTTTTCAATACTTCCATAAACAAATTTGATACACACGACATTTCTTGCACTTTCTAAAATATTTTATACTCCATGAATGTCCTGTCATCTATTTCAACTAAATTTTCTCAACAATCAGGTGTAAGCGATGGCATTTTATTTTGTTCATCATCTTACAACCTGCTCATTGGGAAAGTAATTCTTATTAACTCGTCATTGCGAGAAAGAATATATTCCACTAACATACTTGAAACATGGGAAATACATCACATAATAAGCAGAAAGTGAGCTACCTATTATCGGCCATACAATCAAAATAATTTGTAAAGTTCTTTTTTCTTTTTGTGGTGCATTATGTTAAAATTTCTTATAAGATTTTAAAGTACCAAATAATTCAAATAGATTTTCAAATAGAATCAATTTTAATAGCAAAAGAAAATAAAATCTTAATGTTATGCTCCACTTTGCACAAGAAAGTTTTGGAGAGAAAAAAAATTAATCTCAAATATTTTATTATTTAATTATTAACTAACCTTAAAATATTTTATCATCTTTCTTTTCTCCAACGTTGAGAAGTAAATTAAGTCGAAGTTGATGCAGGTAAAATACAAAATTCTAAAAAGAGCCAGGCATAGTAATTCTTTACAAAGCTAGACACGTACCTCGACAACCTAAAAGCTTAATGAAGGTAGAGAAGTTATTGTAGAGCCATCATTTTTGTGGACCCCGTGTAAAGCAGCTACTGCCACGTGCAGAAGCTTTAAATTAATGGATTCCAACAGATGGGCAAAATAGTCCGGACATGCATAAGTTAATGAAAAAGTTACTTTACCAACACAGAGTAAACCAATCAAAATTAGACAAGAAAGTCACTTGTCGACTTTGTCCCTGAATGACAAGAAGCATACATGACGACCCTAAGCTCCTCTAACTCCCCCTTATTAATAGTAGGAAAATAATAATAATAATAATAATAAAAATAATTTCCTCACCACTTCTCCTCGCTTTTCCATTTCTGTACAAACATATGTAAATCCCTCAATTTCACTCTCAATCTCAACTCCAATGGACGACATATCGATCATTTCTCCATCTCTCCACCAGAATCCGAAGAACTCCCCCGTGACCACCCAAGGGTATCACTGTAATTTTTCCTTGTTCCGTGTTTCCGAGGCCTTGAAAACCTCGCTTTTAGTTACCTCGATTTGCGTGCGCAGTCCGGGCGCGTAGCCGGAAAGCTTTTATGTTGAAATATGCGAATTATGTGAGAAATTTGATGAATTTTGATATTAATATGCATAATATTGACTTCGGTCAACATTTTGGGTAAACGGACCCGGACCTGTGATTCGACGGTCCCGGAGGGTCCGTAGAAAATATGGGACTTGGGCGTGTGCCCGGAATTAAATTTCGAGGTCCCAAACCCGAGAAATGAATTTTTGTGTGAAATTGTTTTCTGAAATTAATTAAGGAAAATGAAGAAGGAAATTGATCAGAAAACTGTGGTATCGGGCTTGTATTTTGGTTCCGACGCCCGGTACGAGTCTTAAATATGTTTTAAGCACTATCTGTAAAGTTTGACTAAAAACGGACGTCATATGACGTGTTTCGAACTTAAAATGCGGAATTTGAGTTTTATGAAAGTTGAAAGAAAATCATGTGTTTCGAGTCTTGATCCTATGTATATGATGTTGTTTTGGCGATTTGATCGCACGAGTAAGTCCGTAAGGTATTTTCGAGATCATATGAATGTTTGGTTTGGAGCCCCGAGGGCTCGGGTGAGTTTTGAGTGGGGCCCGAGAGGTCTTAGACATTAAAAATGCAGGTTCAGATATTGCAGGCCTTAGTGGGGCCGCGGCCATTTCCGCGCGGTCCACGCTGGCAGCCACGCGGCCGCGGTGCTTTTCTGTGCGGTCCGCGTGGTGGGGTTCAGAGGGTCGACCAGCGCGGCCGCGCACCAAATCAGCGCGGTCCGCGCTGGGTGGGTTCAGAGAAAGCCCACTTCTTTCCTCCCTCGGCGCGGCCGCGGTACATTTCTGCGCGGTCCGCGTCAGCCCCTGCAAAGTATATAAACTCGGGATTTTCAGTCATTTTTCCACTTTTCAAAAACCCAAAACCTAAGAGGCGATTTTCCAAATAACTTTTCTTCTCCAAAACGATTGGTAAGTGATTTCTAACTTAATTTCTTTATTCCTTGACATCTTTTAACATGATTTCAAATTCAAATCAAAGATTTTCATGGGGGAAATTGGGTGTTTTGGGTAGAACCTAGGTTTTCTACAAATTGAGAAGTTGGACCTCAATTTGAGGTCCGATTTCAAAACAAATCATATATTTGGATTCGTGGGAGAATGGGTAACCGGGTTTTGGTCCGAACCTCGAGTTTCGACCACGTGGGTCCGGAGGTATTTTTGATCATTTTGGGAAAAACCTTGTAAAATTTATTTTCATGCATGGGGAGTGATTCATTTAGTAATTATTAATGTGATTAAGTAACTTATGACTAGATTCGAGCGGATTGGTGGTGGAATCAAGAGGTAAAGCTATACTAGAAGCGTGAGTTGAGTTTGGAGCATTCGAGGTAAGTGTTTGTTCTAACTTTGGCTTGAGGGAATAGGATTAGGATGATATTTGCTACTTGCTAATGTGGAGTACGGTGTATAGGCATGGTGACGGTTATCTATGCACCGGAGTCTAGCATGACCGTGAGTCTTGATTGCTTTTAATTCGAATAATGTGACACAAGCTCCTTGTTTATTTGATGAGTTTCATATAATGTGAACGGTTGAGGTAAAATTGTGATTGGTGTACTTTTGGAGCGTTAGCTCGAACATGAATGTGTTAGTTGAGGAAGAATGGATTTAAAAAGGAGAATGTGTTGTGAATACTCCCTTGCCGGGATGTGTAGACTGATATATATATTCTCCCTTGTCGGGATATTTTGGGCTGTTAGCTGTACCCTTGCCGGGTTAAAGGTATTGAGTTGTTATTCTCCCCTGAAGGGGTCTACTACTTACAAAATCAGATGTTTCGAATTATATTATGGGATCGTGCGGCACGCTGTCCACTTATATATGATATTATGGGATCGTGTGGCACGCCGTCCACTTATATAAGTCCACTTATATATGATATTATGGGATCATGTGGCACGCCGTCCACTTATATATGATATTATGGGATCGTGTGGCACGCCATCCACTTATATATGATATTATGGGATCTTGTGACACGCCGTCCACTTATATATGATATTATGGGATCGTGTGGCACGCCGTCCACTTATATATGATATTATGGGATCGTGTGGCACACCATCCACTTATATATGATATTATGGGATCGTGTGGCACGCCGTCCATGTATGATTTTACGAAATGGGATCGAGTGGTACGCCTACCACAAATTAGAGTGATTATTGGTTATTGGCCTCCGTTGCCGGTGACATATTGCGCACTGTGATAAAGATTCGACTGGTAGGCTTTATGGAGGGCATTTCTAGAGCGGGTTTGCTTCCCGTAGCTCCAGCCACATCTCAGGCTGGGGGAGGAGTTCAGACTCCCGATACTCGTACTCCAAAGCCGGTAGCTCCTCAGGCTCAGGTTCCGGTAGTTCAGCCAGCCGTGGCAGTTCAGCCAGCTATGGCAGCCCAGCTAGGTATTGCGGCTCAGTCCAGCGATGGTGCGGCTATGTCCGCGGATACTTTGTGGAGGCTTGATCGTTTCACCAAGCTCTTCACAACCACATATAGTGGCACCCCCTCAGAGGATGCTCAGGATTTCATATTCAGCTGTCATGAGGTTCTACGGACTATGGGCATTGTAGAGACCAATGGGGTCGACTTCGCCACTTTTCGCCTGGCAGGATCCGCCAAGACTTGGTGGAGGGATTTCTGTTTAGCCAGGCCAGCAGGGTCGCCATCATTGACCTGGGATCAGTTTTCAGAGTTATTTCTGGGGAAGTTTCTTCCAGTTACTCAGCGAGATGCTCTTCGCAGGCAGTTTGAGCATCTCCAGCAGGGTCCTATGATGGTCACCCAGTATGAGACTCGGTTCATTGATCTTGCTCATCATGCCATTGTGATACTCCCCACCGATAGAGAGAGGGTGCGGAGGTTTATTAATGGGTTGGCCCAGCCGATCCGTGTTCAGATGGCCATGAGTGTCGGTAGTGAGATTTCATTTCAGGAGGCGACAGATGGTGCCCGCCGGATAGAGATGGCACTTGCTCAGGGAGGTGGTCATGGGTCTGATAAGAGGCCCCGTCATTCTAGTAGATTCAGTGGTACCTCATCTGGAGGGAGGGATTCTTATGGTAGAGGCCATCCTTCGAGGCCCTTTCAGTCAGCTCTCCAGGCTTCTCATGGTACACCAGGTGGTCGTGGTTCTCAACTGCAGTATTCTGACCAGCAACTCTTCAGTTCACCATCAGCACCTATCAGTGCACCACCACTTCGTTATTCTCAACAGCCAAAGGCTTGTTATACTTGCGGCGATGTGAGTCACATTGCCAGATATTGCCCTCGCGCTTCCAGCAGCTCGCAGCAGCAAGGTTCTCGCCTGATGATCCAAGCACCAATTGCCCCACAGCCTGCCCAGCCAGCTAGAGGCGGGGTAGAGGACATAGAGGTGGAGGTAGAGGTCTTAGAGGTGGAGCTCAGACCGCTAGAGGTAGGGGTCAGCCAACAGCAGATCATCCCAGGGATATGATTCAGGGAGGTGGGGCCCAACCCCGTTGTTATGCCTTGCCAGCCAGGCCAGAGGCTGAGTCATCAAATGCTGTGATTACAGGTACTATTCTGGTCTGTGATAGGGATGCTTCTGTGCTATTTGATCCCGGATGTACGTATTCATATGTGTCGTCCTATTTTGCACCCTATTTGGTTATGCCTAGTGAGGCCTTGAGTATTCCTGTATATGTGTCTACGCCAGTGGGGGATTCTATAGTGGTGGACCGGGTTCATCGTTCATGTGTTGTGGTATTCAGGGGTCTTGAGACCCGTGTTGACTTGTTGCTCTTGGATATGGTGGATTTCGACGTCATATTAGGGATGGATTGGTTGTCCCCGTATCATGCGATCTTGGATTGTCATGCCAAGACCGTGACCTTAGCCTTACCGGATTTGCCCCGTTTAGAATGGAGAGGGACTCCTGGTCATTCTTCTCGTAACGTTATTTCTTATGTGAAGGCTCGACGCATGGTCGAGAAGGGGTGTCTAGCTTATCTGGCTTATGTTCGCGACTCCAGCGCTGAGGTCCCGTTTATTGAATCTGTTCCTATTGTTCGGGAGTTTCCTGAGGTCTTCCCTTCAGACCTGCCGGGCATGCCGCCCGACAGGGATATTGATTTTTGTATTGATCTGGCTCCAGACACTCAGCCCATTTCCATTCCACCGTATCGTATGGCGCCGCCCGAGTTGAAAGAGTTAAAGGACCAGCTTCAGGATTTGTTTGAGAAGGGTTTCATTAGACCTAGTGTTTCGCCATGGGGCGTACCAATGCTATTTGTGAAGAAAAAGGATGGTTCGATGAGGATGTGCATTGACTAAGGGCAATTGAACAAGGTGACGATCAAGAACAAGTACCCACTGCCAAGGATCGATGATTTATTCGACCAGCTTCAGGGTGCGAGGGTGTTTTCAAAGATAGATTTGAGATCTAGCTACCACCAGCTGAGGATTAGGGCGTCTGATGTCCCTAAGACAGCATTTCGCACTCAGTATGGGCACTATGAGTTTTTAGTCATGTCATTTGGATTGACTAATGCCCCAACATCGTTCATGGAGTTGATGAACCGAGTGTTCAAACCTTATTTGGACTTGTTCGTGATAGTCTTCATTGACGATATTCTTATATACTCCCGCAGTCAGGAGGAGCAGAAACAGCACCTCAGAGCGGTTCTTCAGACCCTGAAGGATAGTCAGTTGTATGCTAAGTTCTCGAAGTGCGAGTTTTGGTTGAGTTCGGTCACATTCCTGTGTCATGTCGTATCAGCAGAAGGTATTCAGGTAGACCCCAAGAAGATAGAGGCAGTCAAGAACTGGCCTCGACCAGCTTCAGCTATGGAGATTCGGAGTTTTCTGGGGTTAGCAGGTTACTACCGTCGGTTCGTGGAGGGGTTTTCATCCATTGCAGCCCCTATGACCAGATTGACCCAGAAAGGTGCCCAGTTCAGATGGTCAGACGAGTGTGAGGCGAGCTTTCAGAGGCTCAAGGTAGCTCTGACCACGGCACCGGTGTTGGTTTTGCCCACAGGTTCAGGGCCCTATACAGTCTTTTGTGATGCATCTCGTATTGGACTTGGTGCAGTGTTGATGCATGATGGAAAGGTCATTGCCTATGCTTCGAGGCAGTTGAAGGTTCATGAGAAGAACTATCCAGTACATGATTTGGAGTTGGCAGCCATTGTTCACGCATTGAAGATTTGGAGGCACTATCTGTATGGTGTGGCGTGTGAGGTGTTCACGGATCATAAGAGTCTTCAGTATTTGTTCAAGGAAAAGGAGTTGAATTTGAGGTAGAGGAGGTGGTTGGAATTGTTGAAATATTATGACATCACTATCTTATATCACCCGGGAAAGGCCAATGTGGTGGCCGATGCCTTGAGTAGGAAGTCAGCCAGTATGGGCAGTCTTGTTTATATTCCGATCGGTGAGAGACCGCTTGCTTTGGACGTTCAGGATTTGGCCAATCAGTTTGTGAGGTTGGACATTTCTGAGCCTAGTCGAGTATTAGCTTGCACGGTCGCTCGTTCTTCATTATTGGAGCGTATCCGTGATCGGCAATTCGATGATCCCCATTTGTGTGTCTTGAGAGACACAGTGCAGCGTGGAGGTGCTAAGAAAGTAACCTTAGATGATGATGGCGTATTGAGATTGCAGGGGCGAGTTTGTGTGCCCAATGTTGATGGGATTCGAGAGTTGATCTTAGCGGAGGTCCACAGTTCTCGGTATTCTATTACCCCGGGTGCCGCGAAGATGTATCAGGATCTGAGGCAGCACTATTGGTGGTGTAAGATGAAGAAAAACATCGTTGCGCATGTGGATCGGTGTTTGAATTGTCTGCAGGTTAAGTACGAGCATCAAAGACCTGGTGGTCTATTTCAGAGGATTGCACTTCCCGAGTGGAAGTGGAAAAGGATTACGATGGATTTCGTTACTAGACTTTCGATGACTCGGAAAATTTTTGATGCAGTTTGGGTCATTGTTGATAGGCTGACCAAGTCAGCGCATTTTGTTCCTGTTGCAGCCACCTTTTCGTCTGAAAGGTTAGCTGAGATTTATATCTGGGAGATTGTTCGCCTTCATGGGGTGCCGCTATCTATCATTTCGGATCGGGGTATGCAGTTTACCTCACATTTTTGGAGAGCGGTTCAGCGAGAGTTGGGCACCCAGGTTGAGTTGAGTACAACAATTCATCCCCAGATGGACGGTCAGTCCGAGAGGACTATTCAGATTCTTGAGGACATGCTCCGAGCCTGTGTCATTGATTTTGGAGGCTCGTGGGACCAGTTTTTGCCTTTAGCAGAGTTCGCCTACAACAACAGCTACCAGTCCAGCATTCAGATGGCTCCGTATGAGGCGTTGTATGGTAGGCGATGTCGGTCTCCAGTTGGATGGTTTGAGCCGGGAGAGGCTCGATTATTGGGTACGGATCTGGTTCAGGAGGCCTTGGACAAGGTCAGGATTATTCAGGATAGACTTCGTACAGCTCAGTCCAGACAAAAGAGTTATGCAGACCGCAAGGTCAGAGATGTTGCTTTCATGGTTGGGGAGCGGGTATTGCTTCCGTGTATCGCCTATGAAGGGCGTGATGAGATTTGGGAAGAAGGGCAAGCTCAGCCCTAGGTTCATCGGTCCATTTGAGATTCTTGATCGTGTGGGAGAGGTGGCTTATAGACTTGCCTTGCCACCTAGCTTGTCAGCTGTGCATCCCGTGTTTCATGTATCTATGCTCTGGAAGTATCACGGAGATCCATCGCACGTGCTAGATTTCAGCACTGTCCAATTGGACAAGGATTTGTCATATGAGGAGGAGCCGGTGGCTATTCTAGACCGGCAGGTTCGACAGTTGAGGTCGAAGAGTTTTCCTTCGGTGCGTGTTCAGTGGAGAGGTCAGCCTCCTAAGGCATCGACCTGGGAGTCCGAGTCCGATATGCGGAGCCGTTATCCTAATTTATTTCCTGACTCAGGTACTTCTTTCTTTTGTCCGTTCGAGGACGAACGATTGTTTTAGAGGTGAAGAATGTGATGACCCAAAACCGTAATTCTTCCTTGTTCCGGGCTTCCGAGGCCTTGGAAACCTTGCTTTTAGTTGCCTCGATTTGCGTGCACAGTCCGGGCGCGTAGCCGGAAAGCTTTTATGTTGAAATATGCGAATTATGTGAGAAATTTGATGAATTTTGATATTAATATGTATAATATTGACTTCAGTCAACATTTTGGGTAAACAGATCCGGACCTGTGATTCGACAGTCCCGGAGGGTCCGTAGAAAATATGGGACTTGGGCGTGTGCCCGGAATTAAATTCCGAGGTCCCAAGCCCGAGAAATGAATTTTTGTGTGAAATTGTTTTCTGAAATTAATTAAGGAAAATGAAGAAGGAAATTGATCAAAAAATTATGGTATCGGGCTCGTATTTTGGTTCCGATGCCCGGTACGAGTCTTAAATATGTTTTAAGCACTATCTGTAAAGTTTGGCTTCGGACTTAAAATGGGGAATTTGAGTTTTATGAAAGTTGAAAGAAAATCATGTGTTTCGAGGCTTGATCCTATGTATATGATGTCGTTTTGGCGATTTGATCGCACGAGTAAGTCCGTAAGGTGTTTTCGAGATCATATGAATGTTTGGTTTGGAGCCCCGAGGGCTCGGGTGAGTTTTGAGTGGGGCCCGGGAGGTCTTAGACATTAAAAATGCAGGTTCATATATTGCAGGCCTCAGTGGGGCCGCGACCATTTCCGCGCGGTCCGCGCTGGCAGCCACGCGGCCGCGGTGCTTTTCTGTACGGTCCGCGTGGTGGGGTTCAGAGGGTCGACCAGCGCGGCCGCGCACCAAATCAGTGCGGTCCGCGCTGGGTGGGTTCAGAGAAAGCCCACTTCTTCCCTCCCTCGGCGCGGCCGCGGTACATTTATGCGCGGTTCGCGCCAGCCCCATCAAAGTATATAAACTCGGGATTTTCAGTCATTTTTCCACTTTTCAAAAACCCAAGACCTAAGAGGCGATTTTCCAAACAACTTTTCTTCTCCAAAACGACTGGTAAGTGATTTCTAACTTAATTTCTTTATTCTTTGACATCTTTTAACATGATTTCAAATTCAAACCAAAGATTTTCATGGGGGAAATTAGGTGTTTTGGGTAGAACCTAGGTTTTCTACAAATTGAGAAGTTGGACCTCAATTTGAGGTCCGATTTCAAAACAAATCATATATTTGGATTCGTGGGAGAATGAGTAACCGGATTTTGGTCCGAACCTCGAGTTTCGACCACGTGGGTCCGGGGGTGTTTTTGATCATTTTGGGAAAAACCTTGTAAAATTTATTTTCATGCATGGGGAGTGATTCATTTAGTAATTATTAATGTGATTAAGTAACTTATGACTAGATTCGAGCGGATTGGTGGTGGAATCAAGAGGTAAAGCTATACTAGAAGCGTGAGTTGAGTTTGGAGCATTCGAGGTAAGTGTTTGTTCTAACTTTGGCTTGAGGGAATAGGATTAGGATGATATTTGCTACTTGCTAATGTGGAGTACGGTGTATAGGCATGGTGACGGTTATCTATGCACCGGAGTCTAGCATGACCGTGAGTCTTGATTGCTTTTAATTCGAATAATGTGACACAAGCTCCTTGTTTATTTGATGAGTTTCATATAATGTGAACGGTTGAGGTAAAATTGTGATTGGTGTACTTTTGGAGCGTTAGCTCGAATATGAATGTGTTAGTTGAGGAAGAAGGGATTTAAAAAGAGAATGTGTTGTGATTACTCTCTTGCCGGGATGTGTAGACCGTTATATATACTCTCCCTTGTCGGGATATTTTTGGGCTGTTAGTTGTACCCTTACCGGGTTAGAGTGATATGTTGTTGATTTCCCCTAATGGGACTCTCCTTACAAAATCAGATGTTTCGAATTATATTATGGGATCGTGTGGCACGCCGTCCACTTTTATATGATATTATGGGATCATGTGGCACGCCGTCCACTTATATATGATATTATGGGATCGTGTGGCACGCCGTCCACTTATATATGATATTATGGGATCGTGTGACACGCCGTCCACTTATATATGATATTATGGGATCGTGTGGCACGCCGTCCACTTATATATGATATTATGGGATCGTGTGGCACGCCGTCCACGTATGATTTTACGAAATGGGATCGAGTAGTACGCCTACCACAAATTAGAGTGATTATTGGTTATTGGCCTCCGTTGCCGGTGACATATTGCGCACTGTGATAAAGATGAAATGGGAACGAGTGGTACGCCTACCACGTGGTATATGAAAATTGGGATAGTGTGGCACGACGTCCACTTATATATGATATTATGGGATCGTGTGGCACGCCGTCCACTATATATATATATATCATGGGAACCGGAGTTTCTCCTGTTTATTTCCGATATTTCATTTTTATCTGTTACTCCCCGATAGCATGTCCCCTCCTAGCTTTACTTTGTATTATCTTGTTATTGTTTTCTTGCACTTGTATATATATCTGTACAGGTTAATTGTGGTAGGTCCTGTCTAGCCTCGTCACTACTTCGCCGGGGTTAGGCCAGACACTTACCAGCACATGGGGTCGGTTGTGCTGATGCTACACTCTGTGCATTTTTGTGCACAGATCAGGGAGCAGCTTACTGACCACAGCAGTAGGACTTCTGGGAGCTATCTTCAGTCCAGGGACTCTCGAGGTAGCCTAGCTGGCGTTCGCAGGCCGAAGTCCCTTTCCATGTTTTTCGTTTGTTCATCTTGTATCAGACAAACATGATGTATTTCCTTTCAGACATTGTTTGTAGTATTCTGTAGTAGTCCGTGAGCTAGTGACACCAGACCTTGGGTAGTGATGTGTATTAAACTTCCGCACTTTTGGTTTTCAGTTGCTTTAGATTTAAAGTCTTCCGCTTAAATTTTGTCTCGTTTATTATATTGTTTGAAAGAAAGCAGGAAAGGTGTTTTAAATATTTGGCTTGCCTAGCTCCGATAGTAGGCGCCATCACGACACCTTATGGTGGGAAATCCGGGTCGTGACATCCCTCCGCCTTCTTCAACGCCACCCTCCTCCGCCGTCATTCTCCGGTGCTCTGATCTGGGAACCCAATAACCTTCCAAATTTGAAAATAATAGTCTAAACTGTTTACTGGAATACTGAAAAAGTATTTTTCTCTTCCCTACCTTCGTCTCTCAACAGCGTTAAACCCCCTCCAAATCTCGCTCTGTACAAATCTATGCCAATCCAAACATGCGTCCAATGTTGGAAAGTCTAGAGCTTTTTTTTTTTTAAAATAATTATAGTTGACGAATTATTATGATGAAATGATCTATTGATGATTGACCTATGGATTGAATATGCAGAAATGCTAAGGAATTGGTTGAGAATATCTATGAAAAGCATAATTGAGGGAACCTTGTATTAGCCAATACATTAGGTAAAGTGCATTGTGCCTTTCCATTACTTGAATTAATTAAAACAATGAAGTTGATAGGTTGTAACTCTAAACTATTTGTTGCTTTATAGATTCGTTGACGAATTGAGTAACATGGTTGATCGGAAGTTGGACCTGAGTAATTGGCATCTGGAGGTGAGTGATGACTTGAACTATGATTTTTTCCCCCATAAAAGAGCATGATTTGGACATATAATTTTTAATTGAGCTTCTATGTTCGACAGAATTGAGTTTTTCTGTAAAGATATATGCATCTGATATACTTTGGCATGTTGGGACAAGTTTGAGATTCGTAAGTTGATACTTGAAATATGTATAAAGTATGTCTTACGAGATTGTTGATATGATATGAACTTATCTTATTTGAGATTACTATAGTAATTTTTTTCATATTTCATTGAGTTACATTAAGCTGATGTTAACTGCATATTAACTTTTGGATTGCGACTTGTGATGAGATTGGCCTCCAAGCTGAGTCGCTATATATGTGTCATGGTATATTTATCTGAACTTATGATCCAAATGTTATGTTCAGAAATGCTGAAATGTTTATACAGATGCTGAAACATATTACAGAAAGCCTTGCCTTATATGTGGATAAGCAAGATAACAGTTGAACAATTAAAACAATAGAAAATAATTTTTCGAGTATAATCCCAAAAACAATTGTCTTCAAACCAATTTCAAACATTCAAAAAGAAACTAAACAGAGAACACTGAAAGTTGAGATAAGCTCTCATTGACAGTGCTGAAATACTCTGTATAGACAACTTCGATTAGTACTTCTAAAATCCAACTGCGAATGTGTCAAAGTACTTGGCAAAAATTCCGAATCTAAAATCCATTAATAGCTGCTTCTCCTGTTTCACCTAAATCCAAAGCTATTTAATATTCATAATTAGTCTTCAAGAAAATACAAAAAACTATGAATTACCTGAAATGACTAATTATAATCTTCATGACAGTATCAAGTGTCAACCAAATAATAGTTTTCCAATAAAACTGATTACCAAAATAAAAAGGATTTCCAAAAAACTCGGGTTGCTTTTTCACGAGATGTTTTTCACTAGGAGTAATTTTCTAGTGTTTGCCTATCAGAACATTTTCCAACAAAATGGGGAAAATGACTTTCTCCTTAAAACTATCTTAAATTTTACCTTCTTATTAGTTGCTCCAATTACTCAGACATTTTTATTAATCTTAATTAGCATATAAATATGTCATTAAACAGTTTTCAATTTGATAATATTATTATTAATTTTTAATATATACGAAAAATACTTTGCATTCACCAACCAACAACAACCCAGTAAAATCGCACAAGTGGGGTTTGGGGAGGGTAGAGTGTACGTAGACCTTACCCCTACCCCAAGGGGATAGAGAGGCTGTTTTCGATAGACCCTCCTCAAGTACACGAAAAAGACAATATATCAGTACCAACAACAGAAAACATAGAAATAATAACAGCATATCATAAGTACCAGAAAATAGATGAAAAACAATAACAGTAACACGTAAGAAAGGCTCGGTACTATGAAAAGTAAAAGAAAAGTGTGGACACAATAATAACCACTAGCAGTCTAGAACACAACCCTATCAAACTAGCAGACTAGCTCCACTACCTTCACTAACCAACCGGCGAAAAACATATTTTAGGAAAATGACTTATGTTATACCAAGCACAGTCTCAGTCTTAATTAATTTATTTATAAACAATTACTTATAGTTGATATTTTAGTAAGTTGATAATATAAAAATTCTTTGAATTGTCATGGATATACAAGTAAATGTTTATAAAAATGTCAAACAAAACATTTTGTTGGATCATTTTTATTCATTAAATTTAATGGTCATTATGGATAAGAATTAATTTGTAAATAAAATATACCTCAACAGGAATTGACTTCAACCTCTCCAGGATAGCAACGTCTTTCATTCTCTTGGGAATCTCCTTGAGCTTTGGACAGTCATGGATACCAAAGCCTTTAATCAGAGGCATAGCATTTGTGGCTAAATGCCATCTTTCTAGGTTCCAAAGACTATCAAGACGAAGGAACTCCAGTTGACTAAAGCTGTTACCTTTGCAAGTTATTTCTTTTCCTTCATAAGCTTCCACTAGATCGAGATTCCTTAGGCTTGGCAACATTCCCAGCATAGGCATCGGATCTTCCATGAGTTTCGAATACAAAAGGACCACCATTGTGATGGAATTTGGAAACTGAGGCAGTATTTCTATTCTCCCATCTAACCACAATTCGTGTAGATTTTGACAAGTAGTAAGATATTCAAGGGCTGGGAATGATTCACCACTTGCACAACCCAATATGAGAGTGCTAAGGTTTTTCAAGCTGCTAATGTTATTCAAGGAGTAAGATTTCTTAATATTACGCATGTCTAATTCTCCAAGATTGACTAAATCTACAGGGTCAAAATCTTTCCACTGATCACAACAAATGTATTTAAGAACTTGAAGGCTAGTGAGTTTGCTAAGTTGCAGAGGTGGTGAATAGAAAGCAATTAAATGTCTCAGCTTAATTAGGTTAGATGTCTCGGGAGGTAGTGAGCCGTAGGCTTTTGAACCACTTCCATCATCAAAGAGATTGATGAGTGTCTGTAAATTCTTGAGATTGCCAATGGAGGAGGGGAGATTAATCGGATCGGGAGCTATCAAGCTTAAGAACTTGAGGTGGTACAAACTTCCTATGGCATCAGGTAGTTTAGTGCAATGACAAATCGTCAGATCCAAGTTCAACACATATAAATGTTGGAACACATTACGAAACTTTAAAAGATCCAGCTTACCAAAATCTCGATCTAGAAACATAATTGACCTTAATTTCAAGTTGGAGAAATCAAGTGAGAGATACCTTTGTGCTTGACCATGAATGACATGTCTTAGAGATAAGGAGGATATGGAGTGCTTTCTTCGATCATAAATGTCAAAAAAGTTCACCTCCAATGCCTTTTGCACGGCAAGATCCCGAACTAGATCATGAATCTTGCATTTAATAACTTTTTCCCAAAATGTATCTACGACTTGAATCAAGCTTCGTCTTATAAGCTCATGTAGGAAGCATTCAGCAACATCCTCCATTCTTTCTTCTCCTCTTGGTATGAATCCTTCGGCCATCCACAACCACATTATCTTTTCAACACCGACCATACTATCTTCTGGAAAAATACCAAAGTAAAGAAAACACTGTTTGAGTGAAGTTGACAAATCGTTGTAGCTCAATGAGAGTATATAGGAGATTTCAATCGAGTCATCTTTCATATGCTGCCAAAGGTGGTCCTTCACCTTTTGCCATTCTTCTCGCCCCCTTTTATGAGAAAGTAGCCCGCTTAATACAACAATTGCAAGAGGTAAGCCTCCACACTTGTCCACCATATCTTTAGCTAACCTTCCCATTGCTGGGACCATTGCCTGAACATCAAGTAGTTTCCTGCAAAAGAGGTCCCAACTCTCTTCTTCGCTAAGGAAACGAAGTTTATAGACAAAACCTTTGTCATCTGCTCTTTTAGCAACATCCTCCTTGCGTGTGGTAATAATAACTTTGCTGCCATTCTTGCTATCTGGGAAGGCTCTTTTCAAACTTTCCCATGCCTCTCTCTGCCATACATCATCAACCACCACAAGATATTTGCGAACTTTCAAGAGGTCACGAAGGTGAATTTCTAGATCCGTCTCTGTCATCTTTTCCAACAAATCCAGACTTTCCTTTGTGCGACCTTGGATGGATTTTATGATATTCCTAAGGAGATCCATGGTGTTGTACTCTTGAGAAACACATATCCAAGTGCGTGTTTGGAAGCTAGAGACTACATTAGGAGAGTTGTAGAGGTTTCTTGCAAGAGTAGTCTTGCCTAAACCACCCATACCATAAATGGAGATGACACTTCGACGAGGCTCTTCTTTGAGAAGTTCAGCTAGCAAGCTTTCTACAACATCCCGAAAGCCAACAAAAATATGATCGTCATCTATATACGAGGTAGTTCTCCTCAATGTTCTAACCATAGCGGACTGATTACTTGGCCCTTCTCGTGTATTGTTGATGTCTCTAATACCATATGTCTCCCGTTTGCGAGATATATCCATGATTCGCTGCTTGAATGATTGGATCTCCTTGACGACTTTGTAGAATTTGGTCTCCTTCCTACATATGCAGGCGCAAGCCATCAGACGGCTAGCAAATCCAGGGTCACTACCTTTATCAGACTCAAAGGTGTAAGTCTCGAGTATAGCGACAGCGTCATTAGCAATAGAGTTGATCTCAAACACCCATTGTTCAACTTTTTGATCTTCATTTTGTTTTTGTTCTGCATCTTTGAGGAAAGATTGCATGAAGAGCAGCTCATTTCTCAGCCACTGCACATCCTCTCTCAGACTTCTAAACAGGGCAACTTCTTGTATGAGGAAATCGCCCAGTTTTTGAACAGCAAATGATACAATGGCATCAACCATCTTCAGGTGTCTTGGTTTTCTCTTTAGTCAGAGCTGGAAAAAGAGGTCTGTCTATTGGAAGAAAGCTGGTGTTCAATTGATATTGTATTATTGATGGAGTATTGAAGATATTTGAAGGAAGATGGAGAATGAGATATATAGACATGAAGCAGTAAAGAGAATAAATTATTAACAAGCAAAAAGAAGGAAAAGGTCAAGTTGACTAAACTGAAGCTGTTTATTGTAAGTTTGGTTGCATAATCCAGGCAAGAACAAGTACGCGGTGACATTTATTATTGAGTAGAAGTATGTTCTTGTTCTAACCAATCAAAATTGTTACAAGTTTCTTTATCAATTTATATTGTTATAGACTAATTTTCTCTCTCTACGCAAAATTTAATTTACTTTAATTTAATAAAAGTCTATGTTTTCTTCTTGATAATTTTTAAGTATATACTTGGCGCGGTGCATCACTCTGTATTTTGCACGATCACACATTTTTTGCGTTTTTTAGTGTATTTCGTGCCTTTAGTAAAATGTACCTTCCATCGTTACACCATACATAATGTTAGAAACTCTTTAATTAATACGGAAAATTTTATTTTGTGTCTCATACAACTGACACTAGTTGTATGAGACAACTTTTTTGTCTCACAGTTTTGTGGACCCAGAAGTGTAAGATTGGGGTCCACAAATTTGTGAGACAAAAAGAAGCCTCATACAACTAGTGTAAGTTGTACGAGACACAAAATAAAACTTCTCAATTAATACCAATAGATTCTTTCACAATTTCAACCAACTTATTGCCAGGAGTCTCTCCAAGGATGTTCAAACTTGAAAGAACTTAAAATTATTTTTGATAAAGGGTGTGCAATATAAGTTATATATTGTAAAACTTAATATTTTACTTGTAGTTTTTCGACGAAGGATGGTTGGCCACCCTAAGGACTTAATATTTTACTTGTCTAATGGACCACTTGGTCCTACAATTTAAAACGCTACAATGTATGCAGAACGATTTTATGTTTTTCGTTAATTTTTTCTCCTTATTAATCAATTGTCAACGTAATACAAAATATTATTATATAAAACTAAGAATAAGGCGATATAGGCCTATAGATACCATATATGGCGGACCAAAACACTTATCGATTTGGATTGTTTTGGTTTTTGTCGGTATGTACATGAGATAGGTTGGTAAAATCGAACCAAACAAACTATATCGATTTGGATTGGTTTAGTTTTATCATTATTTTTGGGATTTTCGGTGTTTTTTATTATATGAATATTATTTCAATCTTACTTTGTTAAAGTTATAGATAAAGTTTTTATAATCTAATATATATTTAGTGAAAATTGAAAAAGCTGACAAATATAAGATCTATTAAAATATCTTATGGGAGAATTTTTTAGTTACACATGATAGTATTTTCTTAGTCGTCTAACAATAATTTTTCATTGAAGTAGGCGTTGTAGGTTAAAAGAATTTAATAATTAGACAAAAAAAGCAATATGAAAACCTGAAAAATGATATATTTTATTTAATTTAAAATAATCGATAAAATACCATTTCAAATTCGAAAAAAATATAAGAGTTTAATAGATCTTGACATATGAATATGGAAGATTAAAGAGATTGACACATTTCAATAATACTTAATAAGAAAGTGATGACACATACTATTATTTAAAGTAAATAAAACTGGATGCACTTCATTGTTCTATTAAACATTACACCCCATGAGAGGATCACAAATAATTTTTAGACATTTTAAAGAAAATTCCATCTAAAGCCCTAAAAGTATGTATAAAAATTATATATTTATACATCGGTTTGGTTCAGATTTTTTACTCAATATCAAATCAAATAAAATAAAATAGGGATGACAATAGGTAGAGCTGTCAATATGGGTCGTGCCAGGTTAGCCCAGTCCAGGCCACATGGGCTTTAGCAATTGAGGGTTGGGCTGGGCTAGCCCACCATTTTGGTGGTCTTATGATGATCAGCCCACCCCAGCTCTATGTGGGCCGCGGGTAAGGGTATCTAACGGGTGGACCGAGCCGGGTTGGGTAGGCAAAATTAGGAACCGGACGGGTTGAGAACCGGGTCGATTACGAGTTAGTGCTTACTGGGTTTAACAGGTTCAGGTTTATCCGGGTAAAAATTGAACCGTACGGATTACGGGTACAAGGGGCCGGGCCGCCGGGTTAGTGTATTTTTTTTTATTTTTTTATTTTGTATAACTATTGTAAGTTATATTAATATAAAGTAAAAATATAAAGAATACAATGAAGATGGACAAAATTGCACTTATAAATTGCAAGTGCCACATTTATTTCAAAATTACAAAATTGAAGTTTGCGTTTAACAAGTAAATTAACGAAAAAAAGGTAAAACTAAATTTTCATGCATAATACTACTTCAAATTAATCTAACAAACTAAAACATTAAGCATAAATACGTCTAATAATTTTAAAATAACACAAATTGTCTCAAATCAACTTAAATATGAATTTTTGGAGGACGCTCAAGACAACTTTCCATATGCCTCCTTAAACTGCATGGGACATACTTTGTCGAAGATTTAAGACTCGACCACAGTTTTTGCATTTTACTTTCTGAACTTCTTCATTTTCTTCTACCACCTCAAAGTGTTCCCAAACATATGAGCGCACTCTAGAAGTATGGGACATGATTTAACTTGAATTGAGAATTTGAGTTTGAGAAATGAGAGATGAGTGAAGAAATGAAGAAGAGGGGGGGGGTGTATTTATAGTTTTTCAAAGGGCTAAATTAGTAATTACGAAAAGGGTTAAATTTAAAAAAAATTGGCCCAAAAAGGGCTAAATGTGCTAAACAGCCGTTGAGCCAACGGTCAGAAAGTAGAAACATTTGAAAAAGAGAGTTGAAAGTAGCCGTTATATCGGTCTGGGCAGGTCCGGTCCGGGCCAATTAACCGGTTCTACAGTAAAAATCGTTGACCGGGCCGATTAACCGGTAGCCCCAACGTAAACGGACCAAGCCCCTTACCCCTTTAACCCAGCCCCACCCGGCCCCCTTGTACCGGTCCGGGCCGGTTCCGATTTTAACCGGTCTGGTTACGGTTAAACCCGGCCCGTTAGACACCCTTAGACGCGAGCCTCCATGGGCTGGCCCATTATTTTTTAAAATATAATTTTATATTTTTCTTTAAGTTCTGACCTAAAAAAAGAAATTATTTAAAAGTTAAAAAATATCTTATTGAAAAAAATTCGCAAAATTTAATAACTTTTTATATTGTTCCAATATATCACATAAACACTAAAAAAAGTAAAAGGCAAGATTATATTATTTACTAAAAATCAAAACTCAAAACAAACTACAAGAGAACGTCCATAATGCTTATGAGATATTCAACACATCATCTTCATCAAACACATTTGAATTCGCTTGTGACAAAGTTGTCTTAACATCTTCTCTTTCATCTACATCTATAATTCATATGCAATATTAATTAGTTAAATATTTAATTTTTTAAAAAAACTAATAATATTTAAATTCACATAAAAAATATTACCAATATGAGTTTGGGAAAATCCGTGTAACCAATTTTGAGTAGTAATAAGTGTTTGCACATTTTTATGATGGATGCAACTTATGTACTTTGTAAGAACACGCCCACTGATGCTAAATGTTGATTCCGATACACTGGTAATAGGAATACTAAGTACATCATGTGCCATCACTGAAAGATCGGGATATTTTCTAGAATGGTCCTTCCAATACATGACAACATCCATCTTTTGAAACTTCTCAAGACCAAGCTTCGGTTCGTCTAAGTAAAGATCCAATTCTGACTTTCCATCGCTAGAGGCAGTATACTTTCATATTTTATATATTTTAATAATATATACTTTTATTAGGTCCACGGGCCGACCCAGCCAGCCTCAGTCAAGCCTCACTGGCCACGGGCTTACTCGGACCGGACTTAAAAGCCTTGTTTTTAAATGGGCTCCAAAAATTCTAGCCCAACCTTGCTAAATCACGGGTTGGGCTAGCCCAACGGGCCAAGACTGTATTGACGCTCTAGCAATAGGGCGTGGCAGGTGAAGCATTGCCCTGCCACAAATTCAACCTGCCCTTGCTCTGCCCCATTTAGTAGTTTTTCTCTTTTTCAATCTGCCTTGCCCCGTCCTATTTAACCTCGTCCCGCCCTGTTTAGATTTTCTTTTTCTTTCTTTTAAGTTTGGAACTGTAAATATCCATGTTATTATAAAAAGAAAGATGAATATGGTTTCATGATAAATCTGATAACAATATGGCTTTGGTTTTACCTGACGTAAAATTACTTTGTTAATTCTTTTCTAATGCTTGTTTTAAATTGTTAAATAATTTAGTAAATATGCTACACCAAATGGAAAAAGCTTTTTTCTTTATGAGTGCAAGTCATATCTGCTAGCTTTCGTTATACTACTACTGCAAATTACTTGCTCCAACCAATTTATAATTTTTTTTTTCATTATTTGTGAGGGGCGTAAAGCAGAATTGTTAATAAACAATTTGATATTTTATAAAATTATTATATTTGCAAGTATGCTACTAATTAACAAACGTTAGCAAGCAAACAAAACCCAGTTTTTTTAAAAAAGAAAACAATACGACACAAATTCATAAAATAGATATTCATTCTCTATTAAGTTTATTCTAATTTTTTAACATTATATTAATACCCATTTCTCACTCTCACATACTCTAGGCAGAAAGAAAATAAACTGAAAAACAATAGGAAAAGAATCTAAAAACTAAAATAGCTACGCACACACAAGTGAAAGAAAATTCTAGTGGTTAGGAATAGAATTCTATTTAGAGTGAATGTCTATCTTGTTGAGAGTTTTACTTTGTGGTTAAGTTATTTTCTCTCCTATAAATAGAAGGGTCTTACCCCATTGTAAATCATCCCAAAATTCAATAAGAATTTTCTCTCTCTCTTTCTCTGCAATATTGTTCTTCTACTTTTATTGTTTTATAACACGTTATCAGCACGAGACTCTACCGTCTCAAGAAGCTCTTTGAGAAGATTAAGGTATAACTTTTCTCCTCTTTTAATTATGACTGACATTATGAAAAGAAAGTTCGTTGCCCTTGAAATTTCGGGCAAGAACTATATGACATGGGTGTTGAATGCTGAAATCCATTTAGATGCAATGGGTCTTGGAGACGCCATTAAAGACAAAACTAAAGCATCCACCCAAGACTGTGCTAAGGCCTTAATTTCTTGCATCATCACCTTGATGAAGAGTTGAAAATAGAATATCTCACAGTCAAAGATCCACTTGTTTTGTGGAATGGCTTAAAGGAAAGATATGGCAACTTAAAGTTGATCACTCTTCCACAAGCACAATATGATTGGGTTCATCTGAGGCTCCAAGACTTTAAGTCTATTTCTGAATATAATTCTGCAATGTTCAGAATTACTTCTAAATTGAAACTTTGTGGAGATACTATCACTGATTATGATATGCTTGAAAAAATGTTCACAACGTTTCATGCCTCCAATATGGTCTTGCAACAGCAATACAGAGAGAAAAGTTTCAAGAAGTACTCTGAGTTGATTTCTCTTCTCCTTGTGGCTGAGCAAAATAACGACTTGCTCATGAGAAATCACGAAAATCGACCCACTGGGTCTACACCATTGCCTGAAGTGGATGAGGTGTATTCCCATTATGCTAAGCGTGGAAAAGGTCGTGACTCTATTCGTGGTCATGGTCGTAGACAAGGAAGAAATTTTCCTGGTGTTAATCATCCCCCAAAGAGAAATAACCACCAAAAGTGGAAAGGAAAAGATGAGGAGCCAAAAGCAAATGGTTCAGAAACTGAATGCTATCGTTGCGGTGGAAAAGGGCATTGGACAAATATTTGTCGTATACCAAGACATTTGGTTGAGCTTTATCAAGCATCTCTAAAGAATAAAGGACCTGAAGCCAATTTTGTCTCTGACAATGATTTTGACATCACCCACTTGGATGTGGCAGACTTCTTTGAGCGCCCTGATGGAAAAATAGACTACTTGATCGGTGATGGATCCGTGGTTAAAGATGATTGAGTAGTTCAATTTTTATTTGTGCCTGTTCGTAGTAGTTAATGAATAAAAATCATGTAATTATAGTTCTTTACATGAGTAGTAGTCATAAGTATCAGTTAGTATTATTTAATTTTTGAAATGTGTTAGTTTGTTTTGATTAAATATAGTTCTAATATTTGTTTTATACAATCAATTGAGTGTTTTAAAGTATTTACTCTTATATGTAGTCTCCCTTTAACAAACTCTCTTCATGAAAATTTGCTTCTGTTGCACATCTATCGATTTCTTAACGTGGAGTTAAAACAGAAAGTAAAATTCAGAGTTGAATTGGACAATGTATGTATATGATTGAAGTCACGAGCGATCATGTCCATGTGGTCAGAATAATGGACAGGCAAATATGGTTATCCTTGTTTCCATGTTATTGTATAATGACAATTAGCTTATCCAATTCTCTCTTTGTTTTATACAATGCGTGCTCGGAAAACTAATTTTTAAATTAGTTTATTTTCTTTTCTTCCACAATTGCAATTTCACACTGTGTTAATCGTATTATTTAGATGTATGGTATTTAATTCTACTAAATGTCCTTATCTTTCTCATTATTATCTCCCTTGTTAAATGCTTGAATAAATTCACGAATATATTTAATTGACAAGAATATACTAATGTTTATTCGTATATTTCTTTTGTATGTCAAACCATGGGAAGCAAATATGGATATCTCACAAAGCAAACTTGGATCAATGTCCAATTGTAAAAATATTTGTTTAGTTGATTCATGTACGACACATACAATATTCAAAGAGAAGAAATATTTCTCCCATTTAAGTATGTGTAAGGCAGATATTACTATAATTTCTGGTAGTAGTAAATTAATTGAAGGCTCTGGAAGAGCTACTATAACTCTGCCTAAAGGAACAATACTTATCATAGAGAATGCAATGTTCTCCTCCAAGTCCAAGAGGAACTTGTTGAGTTTTAAAGATATCCGTCGAAATGGATATCATATTGAGACAATAGATGAGAATAATCTTGAATATCTCATCATTACCAAGAATGTCTCTGGCCAAAAGAGGGTTATTGAGAAGCTCCCATCTTTATCTTGTGGCCTGTATTGGACAAGAATTAGTGTAATTGAGGCACATTCTACCGTAAACCAAAAGGTTACTGATTCCAATACTTTTGTACTTTGGCATGATTGATTGGGACACCCTGGATCAATTATGGTGAGACGAATTATAGAAAACTCAAATGGGCATTCATTAAAGAATTTAAAGATTCTTTTAAATAATGAATTTTCTTGCACTCTTGTTATCAAGGCAAGTTAATTATTAGACCATCACCAACAAAGGTTGGAATTGAGTCCCCTGCGTTTTTGGAACGTATACAAGGGGACATTTGTGGACCTATTCACCTACCTAGTGGGTCGTTTAGATATTTTATGGTCTTAATAGATGCATCTTCTAGATGGTCCCATGTGTGCTTATTGTCATCTCGCAACCTCGCGTTTGCAAAATTAATGGCACAAATAATTCGATTAGGGGCACAATTTCCCGATAATCCAATTAAGTCTATTAAACTTGATAATGTTGCTGAGTTTTCATCCCAAACATTTAATGATTATTGCTTATCAATTGGGATAAAAGTGGAACATCCGGTAGCTCATGTTCACACTCAAAATGGTCTTGCAGAGTCTTTAATTAAACGTCTGCAATTGATAGCAAGACCTTTACTCATGAAAACGATGCTGCCCACTTCTGTTTGGGGTCATGCCATTTTGCATGCATCAATGCTAATTCATCTCAGACCGACAAATTATCATAAATATTTCCCGTTGCAACTAGTTTTGGGTCATGAACCTAATATATCCCATTTAAGAATTTTTGGATGCGCAGTATATGTGCCTGTAGCACCGCCATATCGCACCAAATTGGGTCCGCAAAGAAGGTTACGAATATATGTTGGGTTTGAATCACCCTCCATCATTCGCTACCTAGAAACATTGATGTGGGATTTGTTTACTGCACGATTTGCAGAATGTCGATTCGATGAGACACTTTTCCCAAAATTAGGGGGAGAAGTTGGTGAAACCAAACGGAAAATTTTGTGGAAAAATCTATCATTATCTCATATTGATCCACGTGCCTCTATTTGTGAAAAATAGGTGCAAAAGATTATCCATTTGCAAAGAATCGCAAATCAAATGCCAGACGCATTTACGGATTTGAAAATGATAACAAAATCACATATCCATGCAGAGAATGTTCCAATCCGTATTGATGTCTCTATTGGACAATCTTTTAGTGTCATAGCTAATAAGTCAAAAGCACGCCTAAAACGTGGCAGACCATTAGGTTCCAAAGATCGAAATCCTAGAAAAAGGAAAACAAATGATCAAAATGACACTACGAAAGAATCTCATGAAGAAATCCACGATTTAATAAATTGTGAGATTCATGAGGAATCCACTGAGCCCGAGACTCAAGAAAATAAGGAACTATCAATAAACCCAATCGATATTGAGACAAATTTTAATCGAGTGGATATAGTGGTGGATTATGTCTTTGCATATAATGTTGCATCTAGCATTATGCAAGAAAGTGAGGATCTTGAACCTCAATCTGTTGGAGAATGTCGACAAAGACTTGATTGGCCAAAATGGCAAGAAGCAATCCAATCAGAGTTAAATTCACTTGCAAAACATGAAGTTTTTGGGCCTGTAGTCCAAACACCTAATGGTGTTAAGCCTGTTGGCTATAAATGAGTCTTTGTACGTAAGAGAAATGAGAAAAACGAGGTACAAAGATATAAGGCACGCCTTGTTGCACAAGGATTTTCACAAAGGCCTGGTGTCGATTATAAAGAGACATATTCACCCGTTATGGATGCTATAACTTTCCGTTATCTCATTAGTTTTGCTGTCCATGAAAAGCTTGACATGCATTTAATGGATGTGGTTAACCTACCTTTATGACTCACTTGATAATGAGATATACATGAAAATTCCTGATGGATTTAAAATGCCAAACGCGCATAATTCAAAGTCTTAGGAAATGTTTTCAATCAAATTGCAAAGATCTTTGTATGGTCTAAAGCAATCAGGACGAATGTGGTATAATTGTCTTAGTGAGTATTTATTAAAGGAAGGCTATATAAATGATGCAATTTGCCCATGTGTTTTTATAAAGAAAACAACATCGAAATTTGTTGTACTTACCGTATATGTTGATGACATAAACCTTATTGGAACTCCTATAGAACTCCAAAAGGCAATTGATTATTTAAAGAAGGAATTCGAGATGAAAGATCTCGGAAAGACAAAATTATGTCTTGGTTTACAAATTGAACATTTGACAAACGGAATTTTTGTTCATCAATCTGCCTACATAGAAAAGGTATTGAAACGGTTTTACATGGATGGAGCACATCCATTAAGTACTCCGATGGTTGTTCGATCACTTGATGTGAATAAGGATCTATTCCGACCCCAAGAAGAGAATGAAGAGCTACTTGGTCCTGAAGTACCATATCTTAGTGCAATTGGTGCACTAATGTATCTTGCTAACACTACAAGGCCTGACATAACTTTTTTAGTTAATGTCTTAGCAAGATATAGCTCTCCTCCCACAATGAGACACTGGAATGGAATCAAACACATATTGCGGTATCTAAAAGGGACTATCGATATGGGCTTATTTTATGCCAATAATTGCAGTCCTGATCTTGTTGGTTATGTCGATGCTGGGTATTTATCCGATCCACACAAGGCTCGATCTCAAATATGTTATGTGTTTACCTATGGAGGCACTGCCATATCTTGGCGATCGACTAAGCAATCAATTGTGGCTACTTCATCTAATCATGCCGAGATAATTGCTATTCGTGAAGCAAGTCAAGAGTGTGTATGGTTGAGGTCTATAATATATCTTATTCGAGACAAATGTGGTTTGAGATGTGACTAACTACCCACGATTTTATATGAAGACAATGCAGCATGCATAGCTCAATTGAAGGAGGATTCATAAAAGGAGATAGGACAAATCACATTTCACCAAAGTTATTTTTCACACATGATCTTCAAAAGAATGGTGATATCAATGTGCAACAGATTCGTTCAAGTGATAATATGACTGATTTGTTCACCAAGTCTCTACCGACGTCAACCTTCAAGAAGCTAATACACAAGATTGGGATGCGAAGGCTCAAGGATGTGAAATGATGCTCTCATCAGAAGGAGTTTAATGCGCGTTGCACTCTTTTTTCCTTACAAGGTTTTGTCCCATTGGGTTTTCCTTGCAAGGTTTTTAACGAGGCAACCAAAGGGCGTATAGTTAGATATGTGTACTCCTTTTCCTTTTCTAGAATTTTTTTTCCCATTGAGTTTTATTTTAGTTAAGGTTTTAACAAGACACATTACTTATTGAGTAAACATTCAAGGGGGAGTGTTATGAATAGAATTCTATTTAGAGTGAATGTCTATCTTGTAGAGAGTTTTACTTTGTGACTAAGTCATTTTCCCTCCTATAAATAGAGGGGTCTTACCCCATTGTAAATCATCCCAAAATTCAATAAGAATTTCCTCTCACTCTTTCTCTGCAATATTGTTCTTCTACTTTTATTGTTTTATAACACTAATCTGTTTGTTGACTTTGCAGCAAAAATCATGCCCTACCCCTGCCCTGGCCCATTAACTATTTTTTGAAAATGTGTTTTGATCTGCCCCGCTTGGCCCTGTCCATTAAGACTTTGCCCGGCCTCATTAAGGTTTTATTTTGCCCTGACTCGTCCCATTTGTCATCTCTAACCAATCAAGAGGTTTTTACCTAGCTATACTATAATAGAAACCTATTTACTATCTTTATTTAGGTTCTTTGTCAATTACTTTATATACATATATTTACTAGTTTTATACAAAACCATAAAAAAAGAGAAAGTGCAACATACCTTAAATATAGCGTATCAGTTACACATAATTCCCCCACATTTAAGATTCTCTTCCTTTTCCAAAAGGATTACAAAAACATTTTCCAATTTTGTACTTACCAACCGTAAGAATTCTCCCTTGCCCACCGATACCCAAAATCTTGCTTACTCACTCCTCTTCCAAAGCTTTTGATATCTGATTTTTCTCTTTCAATCATCCATTGTTATCCCACCAAAATTGCAGATTCTTTCTTTTTCCAAAGCTTTTGATATCCGATTTCTCTCTTTTAATTATCCAAAATCTCAAGAAGAAATTCGAAATTTTGCTCTACAATCAAGTTGTGGGTAAGTTGTGGATACAATACTAATACAATTATAATAATATTATATTAAATTTTTAGCGTAGTTGTGAGTGAAACTTGAGGAAAATAAATATCATAATTGTATCAGAATTTTTCATAAATGTATCACGATTGTATTATAATTGTATATGTATCATAATTGTTGCAGGAATTATACCACAAATGTATGATAATTGTATATTCATTATATATTGTTATGAGCAGTTGTGAATTTGTGACGAATTTCACAATTTGTATCTCAAATATGATAATTGTATATTAATTTATTAGTATTGTATCTGGTATTATTTTGGTATTAATGTACCACATACAAATTGGATACAATTGTGATATGAGTATGATACATCTATGTTTTAGGCATTGATGTATCTTATACAATTCAACTATAATTATGATACAATTATCATACAATTTCTGAATATTTTTTATAATATAAAGCTTAGGCAATGGTGAAGAGAGAAGATGGAGATTCTGGACGTAGATTAAGGGATTTTGATTTTTTTAAAAAGGAGAGAGAAGATGAGAAGGGAAAAAAAAGGAAAGGATATAATTGAATCCCTTAATTGAAGGCACTAATAATGGGGTGAGAGCCTTTTAAGAAGCAATGTATACAAGTTGTAAGAAAAATCTAGATACTTATTAAAAAGTGCAAAACATAGAAAACATAAGTAAATAAGTTTCTAATATAGCATAACTAGGTAAAAATCCATCAAATCTTTAATCAATTTTATTTGACTTTTTAATTTGGTGCGATTTTTCGATTCCGTTTGAACATTCTTAATAGACAGAATCAGAGAAGCAGTAACAATAAATAATATGTTTGGAGGGTAATAGATTTTGGTAAGATATAAATACTGTTAGAGAAACGGAGACATAAGCATATGGTCTTTGACAAAAGTATGATAAAGTGAATGAGAATAAATGCTCTTATTCTACATGAGGGTTGTGAATGGTCAAAGTGGACTACTACTATTGTATAATGGTCCATCTAATAAATTTATGTTTCATGGTAGGGAGCTATGGGTATGGAAAATCTTTGGCCGGGAACGCTACTCCCTGAATGGGGTTTTATGCTTCGCAAGTTCAAATTTAGTCGGGCTCCAATACGGGTACCGAATACCAAAAAAAAACTCTTCTTGTCCATGTTAGTATTATATTTTTAAACAATCATATCACGTAAAAATTGATTTTAAATAGATGTATATACGTACTATCCATTGCTTGGGATACACAGTTTCGATCATTATTTTTTTCGGTTAAAAGGAGAAACATTTTATTGCATACTAAAAGGTTACAGAAGAGTTAATGGTTACATGATCACTATCGTGGGTAGTGATTGTACTAAGATTACCAAGATTTGCCAACTTATTACAAACAGACACTGATACTATTCTAGTAGTGGTTAGGTCTCCTTCCGCCTGGATCGTTGTCAAAACAGAAACTGGAGGGGTTTCCATAACTAACAAGTGGTTACACATGGCTTGCTTGGAACCTTATTTTGCCAAAAGGTGTGCTGCCTTGTTTCCCTCAGGGAAACTGTGCCGGACCGCTGGACTCCACAACCTCCTCAACTGGTACCTGCATGAATCAATAGTTGATTGATAAGTTACGTGGTTTTGCTGTAATAATTCTATGGCTTCAACTGAATCAGTTTCCACTTCAATAGGGAACAAGCTATGCTGAGTTGCTAGTTGGAGCCCATATTCTAAAGCCAACAGTTCTGCATGGGTATGAGTCATAGCAACAACCTTTACATGAAAATCAAGGATCTATTCATCAGCCGAGTTCCTTACGATCCCCCCTAGGCCTCCCATACCCTCTTTATCCGTGTAGGAGCCATCCGTGTTTAACTTATAGAAGCTCGTGGCAGGTGGATACCACTTGATGTGAATGATGTTATTGGGGGGGGGGGCTATTAGATGATCCCGTGCAAAACTTGTATTTCATTGATCTAGTAAAGACCACTCGGGCATCCAGAAAAGTGGATGTATTGTTAAAAATATTGTGATTTCGATTTAACCAGATTTGCCATAAAGCAAAAGGGAGAAAATCAGCCCAATCTAAAGGATAGTTGTGGAGGGGAGAGTTAGTATCCCTCAATAGATGAAGCCAGTGGTGCTCATGGTAGGGCAATGCATGGGTATTGAGCCCTATATCCATCCAAAACTTTTTGGATATGTGGCATTACATGAAAATATAGTGGATAGTTTCATCAGTGGTGGTGCATGGGTTGGAGGAAATGCCAATGTGATGCAGATACGCATTGGTGGGTAACCTATTGTAGGAGCAAAGCCAAAGGAAGAACTTTATTTTATTAGGGGTGTTTAAGGACCAAATCCAATTAAAGGTAAAGTTGTTGTGAGAGGGAGTAGGTAGTAAGGAGTAGACAGAGTTCGTGGAAAAAATACCATTTTTGTTTAAGGACCAAAAAACAGTGTCTTTCCTGTATGGGGAAAGGTTGGTGGACGAGGTTCTATGCATAATGTCTTCAGGGATTTGCATGGAAACCCTAGACTAGTCCCAAGTTTGGCCATTCCATATGTGGGAGAGTTTGAGCCCCATATCATTTTGGTTCATTGGTCCATGGACTAGGGTTCTGAGTGGTGGAGAGTTGGAGATCCATCTATCGTTCCAGAAGTCTATGTTGTTCCCTGGACTAGGGGACCAAGCAATGACTTTGGAGCAGTATATACCGCCCTTTAAAGTGTTTATCCAAATGAAGGAGTGGGTAGAAGGACACTACTTGATGCCATATTTATTGATAAGAGTTATGGCCCATAGGGAATTAGTATGGAAGAACACCCTCCAGGAGAGACTGGTGAGCAGTGCAATGTTTTTATCATAAGCTTTACGTAGGCCTAGTCCACCTTGTTCCTTAGGCTGGGTCACAATGACCCAGTTGACATAGTGAATTTTCTTTTTTAAGGGTAGAGAACCCCAAATGAAATCATGTTGGATTTTATCAATATCACTGAGAATTTTTTTGGGCAGAAGAAAATCTTGCATCGCGTATGAAGGAATGGAATTAAGAGTAGATTTAGCAAGTGTGAGTCGACCTGCCGGTGTCAAGAAGTTCGTTTTCCAGCTAGTAAGCTTATTCTTCATATTGTCTAAGATGAACTGGAAGTCGGAAGGTTTTGGTTTATGGTTTAGTATAGAAAAACCCAAGTATTTTCCTAAGTTGTCTGTTGCTTTAATGTGGAAAAGTTGCCGAACAGTAAGATGGATATTATTAGTGCAGTGCTTGGAGAAGAAGACCTTGGACTTATCACAATTTATTTTTTGGTCTGAGAGTTGGCAAAAATAGTTAAGGTTGTGATGGATTGAGTACAAGGAATAGTATTGGTTCTGGACATTAGAGTGAGTTCATCGGTGAAGAATAAATGAAAAAAATATAGACCCTTAGGACTAATCTTTATGGGATCCCATGTTTTGATATCTACTTGGTGGCTAATGTAAGTAGAGAGAAGTTCCATACAAAGGATGAAGATGTATGAGGACATGGGATCCCCTTGGCGGATACCTCTTGATGGTGAGAAGTAGTTAGTTTTTGAGCCATTTACTAGAATAGCAATATTACTAGAGCTGATACAGTTCATTATTAGTCTGGTAATTTTTGGGAGTAAGAGTTCTATAGACAAAAGACCACTCAATGCAGTCAAAAGTCTTTTCTAGATCGATTTTAAGCACGAGGTTTCCTGACCCCCCTTTTAGACTTGTTGATGTAGTTAATAATTTCCTGCACAAGAATAGCATTGTCACATGCCCGACGCCCTTTGAGAAAACTGGCTTGGAATGGTCCTATAAAATTTGGAAGGAAGGGTTTGATACAGTTGACAATGATTTTCGTGACAACTTTGTAGATAGTGTTACACAAACCTATGGGACACAATTTTTTTGAGGTTGTTGGCATTATGGAATTTTGGTATAAGGCAGAAGTAAGTATTATTAAGAGATTGAGGCACTATTTGAGTGGTAAAAATGTGGTTACACAATTTTAGAACAAAGTTTCCTACTAGGTGCCAATATTTTTGGTAAAAGTAAGGGTGTAGACCATCCGATACCGGTGCCTTAAAAGCTTTAAATGAGAATAGAGCGTCTAGGACTTCACGATCCTAAAGAGGGCTGTCTAGTGAAGAAAGATTTATATTATGAAAATTGGTAGGGGTGGGGTGGATACCTAACAGTCTGAGTAATAGTGTTCCGTGGTGTACATGGATTTGAAAAATTGGAGAGCATGGTTTAATAGAGTGTCAGGATCAGTAATCCAACCCCCTTGCTCATTTTTAAAATAGAAAATTTTATTCCTTCGTCTTCTATTTATAACAGAAAGATGGTAGTACTTAGTATTCGCATCACCATGATTTAACCAATTAATTCTAGCTCTAATTTTTCAGAAATCTTCTTCAGCTCGAAGGACATTATTATACTCAAGGGTTAGGTCTTTCTAAAGGGAGTGGAGGAAAGAGCTAGTAGGGTAATTGGGGGAAAGTTGGATACCCTCCGGTCTAGCCAACAAAAGTTTCTTTTTATAGAAGATGTTACCACAAGTGAGCCTACTCCAAGAAGATATATTCTGTTGAAAGTGGGTAGTAGCATCTAGAAGGTCTCTTTGATTCCAACTATCTTCCACAATAGTGCTAAATTCTAGGTGGGAGCACCAAAAAGCTTCTAGGCAGAAATATTTACCTATAGAGGGTCTAGTGAGATTAGTGGATTTGATGAGTAACGGATAGTGGTTAGAGTATGCTTTTGGAAGATATGTGATGGAAGCATTTGGGTAAAGCTCTAGCCATTCTTTGTTGGCATTACGCCTACGACAATGATTAGACTAAGTATAAAGGCAACCCTTAAAACCTAGATCAATTAAATTACAGCGATTGATACAAGACCAGAAATTATTAGATCTATTACAATTTATAAGACGACCCCCATGGTTATCCTCTTGGCTAAGGATGTCATTAAAATCCCCGGTTACAAGCCAAGGTACTTATAGGTGGTACACATGTTTTTTAAATTATCCCAAAGGATTTTACGTTTGACCACTTTAGTACTAGCGTAAATAATACTAAATAACCATGATTTAGGGTATGGGTGTACCTGAATCATTGCATGCAGCTCTTGGTCAGATTGCCTAAGGTGGGTAACTCTGACCATACTAGTGATCTACAGAAGAACAATGCCCCCTGCTCTACCCTGGGCTGGCACCTCAATCATATCGTCGAAATGGAACTCATCCCTAAGACGTTCATGATTTTGCATTTTGGTTTCCAACAACGCAACTATGCAGGGAGTGTGGGTAAAAATTAGTTCCCTAATGTTTCTGCTAAACGTATCATTATTAGCTCCTCTAGTATTCCAAACTATGATGCTTGTAGGTTTATTCATTGGGATAGAGTGATGGAGTGGGTGCAGAGTGACATGAGTCTCCTGTGGGGTGAATTGGCTCCCACTCAGGGTCGGAGTTAGCAACACAGTGTACTTTACTGCATTCATGTTCGCTGTTGGGTGTAGGTCGAAGGAACATTTCATTAGGGCCATCGGGCACATGTGAATGTATTTTTTGCCCTCTCTCTCCAAGAACAACATATGGACTGCTTCTCTGTGGCTTGATATTTCTGTGAACGAGCCCCTGGCAAGCGGTATCTCTTCTATTTCCATGACCTGCCGAGGTAGTTCCTCCATTTCCCCGACCCTCTACTCCATTTCTATTTCTTCCTGCTCTAGTAGAGGTGGAGCAGCCTGATGTTGGACCTGCTGAGGTTGCCAAGGGAAGAAGAGAATGTTCTCCATGACTGATAGGTAGAAAGGAATATCGTAGATTTGATTCATGTTGAGCAGTGGGTTGAAGTGGGGTGGGAGGTTCCAGTGAGAATGCATGTTGTGGTACAGTGCTGGTGCAACAGCTGGGGCCAGTAGATCCAACACGTTGGTCAACCACATGTGATTTATGTAGTTGTCTATCGCTAGCTTCATGCCCTCTGAGATCATCTGGGCAAGGAACCTTGGGTTCTGAAGTATGATAAGGACCTCCCTGCCATTGATGTCCATGGTAAAGAACACTGTCTGGCCTTGCAAACCCTGCTCGATCCATGAGAGGGGCTGTTCAAGAGGGTGAAGAGGTTGGGCTGCATATATCAGTTGATACTGACCTAGCTGGGGTGGAAGTGGAGGGAAATTGTTCATCGTTACCGAGGGTGGTGGAATTAAGAGTGCAGGCCTTCTGTTCAAGGGGAACAAGGGTCTTGCCATGGTGAAGGCCCAAAGGCAGATTAAAAAGAGGAGAAGTGGAAGAGTGTGGAGAGGTACCTAATGATTGAGGATCTATAAAGGAGGATTTATTTTGCATGGGATTGGGTAGGCTTTGCGTGTGAAGGTTTGTAGCCGGATTCACAGTTTTTATCTGCATGGCCAGTTAGCCATCTTCATGTGCCAAGTGTAGAGGAAGCGTGGAGGAAGAGTCTTGATCAGGGTTGGTATTTGCAATTAAGGGGTTAGTATTTGTAGGAGAGGGGTTTAATGGCAATAAAAAATTCTGAAGGTTTTTTTTGGGGGGGGGGGGAACCTTGGTCGACACGTGTTAGTGACTCCACAATAGAAACCGTTGGTTGTAACGAAAGGGATGGGGAATTGGAAGAGTTGCCTGCAAAGTATATGCATTCTTGGGAGGTAGTAGAAGTGATCAATGGATTTTCCATGTATTTATCAATAAGAAGCGAAAGAGGAGCGAATTTATTGGGGGATTCAAAGCTTTTTTTATGGTTAGAGTTAGTGGTTTTTTTGTCGTTACTGTCAATAGCATTAAAGAGCAGTTTCTTAGAGTTAATGGGAGGAGCATTAATACTGTGATCAGGCAAAAAAGCTATTTTTGGCTTATTCTGGCTATTATTCCTATTATTTGAGGGGGGCAGGGATCACCTGATTCGCCTCGAACTAACCTTTCCGCATACCTTCCACCGTCATACACTTTACGCAGTCACATAGTCTTCCTGAGTCTGAACTCATACCGCAACATGAAGTTTACTTCACTTTCAACTAGGAAACATGAAAAGATTCTTCACACGCCCATAACTCGGGGCTATACCTCGGATCAAGATAGAAATCAAGTACCTAATAATTCTTCTATCCTCCAGCAGACCCTTCTTATCGCTTCCAATCATATGGATACATCTCGCAGTACTAACATACTCATCACATAGCCATCCAGCCGTCACTTCCACTAATAGGGACACTACCAAACATATAAGTTCAAAAACACTTGCTCACACAATCAGCACCTCGGTGCTCAAGCTATAGGCAAAAATCCGGCCTCAAGTCCTCTAGACTAGCCCAATATCAACTCACAGAGATCACATCTAGCCCCTCGATCAGGGAATCTCAAGCCATCGATGCAAATCTGATACTGAGCGCTCATACGCGCACACGAACGCGTGGAATGAATTCAAAGAGTTACATTTCAAGCTGAATCAAAGGATGCTAAGAATTCAAGAATATGAAGATTTTCCTAAAGGTTCTGCAGCCTCTCGATGATAAATACAGACATCTCCGTATCGATCCGCGAGACTCTACTAAACCTGCTCATGACTCGTGAGACCTATGTAACCTAGGATCTGATACCAACTTGTCACGACCTTAAACCCACACCCGGTCGTGATGGCACCTCTCGTGAAGACAAGGCCAGCCAACTTGTCCCAATTCAATTTTTAAACAGTTAAACATTAATAGACAGTCTAAGTATGAGTAAATAAACCAAAGACTAAGCAAAAGAGTTTATAATGTGCGGAATATAGCCCAAACACAGCCCAATACCGGGGTGTCACAAGTCACGAGCATCTACTAGGGCCTAAATACAACTGAAAAGTCTAAAATGTACAAAATACAGGCTAATGAAATAAAAAGGGAGAAAAGCAGTGTTGTGAACACCGACAACTACCTTTCTAGACCCCGATGACTCTGCCTTCGATCAGCCATTACCCGCTACTGGGTTCAGGAATACCTGAATCTGCACACAAGGTGCAGGGAGTAAAGTGAGCACTCCAACTCAGTGAGTAATAATCACAACTAAAGTCTAAATGGTAAGAAATCACGAAAAGTGCATCAACATGTTGTATAGAAGCAGTTCAAAAACCAGTAAGAAAGCAATGAAGCTGTAAAATCTCTTTAAGCATCTTAGCTCAGTTTAAACTTCTTTGAAAATGACTTTTTCAACAGTTGCGCAAATGAATGCAAAACAATTAGTGCATATAAGCACAGAAATCCTCCCTTCGGGCACAAATACACAATTAAATATGTACATGACAAGTAAATAAGAAAGATAAGCACATAAGGTTTGCCCCTCGGGTACGATGTCAACAAATCCGCCCCTCAGGCAATATCTCAGAACAATACCAGCCCCTCGGGCAATCAAATAGAACAATACCAACCCCTCGGGCTATATCTCACATCACAATGGGTACCCGCGCTCACTGTGGGTGTGCAGACTCCTGGAGGGGCCCCTTACGACCCAAGCACAATATCAAGCCACCTCGTGGCATCATCTCTAGGCTCTCGACCTCATATCAACAAGCCACCTCGTGGCGTACATATCTCAGGCCCTTGGCCTCACAATCAAAATCAGTGTATCATCGCTGTGGCGTGCAGCCCGACCCCAAAAGTATCCTCACAACACAGGCCCTCGGCCTTACTTAGTCACATAAGCCACTCGGGCAACAGTAAAACATGATGCTCAGCCCAAAATATGATTTAAAATATCATTTCGAGTGTTAAAGCAATGTAAACATGGTTGAGTTTTGAAAATAGTAGAATATAGCATGACTGAATACAAGTTTAAAGTCAAAACAGTGAGGAATATCAATAAAAATCCCTGAAGGGTTCAAATAGTTGGCATGAAGCCCAAATGTAGCATTCATCCCAAATAATGATGATAGCAAATAGATTTCAGTCAAATATACGGTAAAATCATCAATCGGGATGAACCAAGTCACAATCCCCAATAGTGCACGACCCCACGCTCGTCATCCAGCATGTGCCTCACCTCAATGTAGCACTACGATGTGTAATCCGGGGTTTCAAACCCTCAGAACATCATTTACAATCATTACTCACCTCGAACCGGGTAAATCTCTAGCTCGCGACGCCTTTTCCCCTCGAATCGGCCTCCACGCGCGTCAAATCTATCCAAAATCAGAACGAGGACGTCAAAATATGCTAAGGGAACGAAGCCCAAGTGAAAACAATCGAAAAATATCAAAAATTCTGAAATTGGCCAAAACTCGAGCCCCCGGGCACACTTCTCGAAATCTAATAAAATTAACATCAATGGAATCCTCATCCTCTCACGAGTTCATACATATCAAATTTACCAAAATCCGACCTCATATGGTCACTCAAATTCTAAAAATTCACTCTCCAATTTCAAGCCCTAAATTCCCAACTCTTCCTCTAATTTCCCAAAATTTTCATGATTAAACAATGATATAATCACCATAAACACAAGGTATAAAGCCCAAGTAGCTTATACCTTCTGCCTAGCTCTTTCGCACCTGCGATCCTATAAGCGCATCTGCGCTTTCGCTTCTGCGGACAAACATCCGCTTCTGCGGATTTCATTAATGACACTAGGACCCACATTTGCAGTCAATCCATGCACCTGCGGTACCGCATTTGCGGTCTCTCGTCTGCTTCCACGGAACTCACTTAACAGTCGAAATTACGCATCTGCGATCATACTTCCGCATCCGCGGCTCTGCAAATGTGGTCTACATAGCTGCTTCTGCAGTTCCTGCTCCTCAATCCCTTTTCTGCTTCTGCGACTAAAATTCCGCTTATGCGGTGCCGCACCTGCGGTCCCCAATCCGCAGGTGCGAAAATACCAGAAGCATCAAATTCAACAGCTGCAACAAAATCCAAACTTCTCTGTTAGCCATCCAAAATCACCCCGAGGCCCACGGGACCTCAACCAAAAGCACAAATATATTCTAATACCTTATTCAAACTTGTTCCAATCATCGAAACACCTCAAACAACATGAAATCACCCATAACACATCGGATTCAAGCCAAACTTTCTAAAATCTTTCGAATTCTACTTTTGGATCAATAATCCAACCAAACCACGTCCGAATAATCTGAAATTTTGCACATACATCCCAAATGACACAACGAAGCTACTACCACTCTCGAAATTCCATTCCGACCCCTATATCCAAATCTCGCCTACCAACCGGAAATCGCCAAAATCTCAATTTCGCCAATTCAATCCTAAATCTTCCATGGACTTCCAAAATGCATTACGATCTCGTTCCTTAGTCCCAAATAACCTAAAGTAGCTAACCAAATCATAAAAATTCCTATCTGCGATCATATACAAGCAAGTCAAATATTGGTCAAACCTTTCAAATTTCAAGCTTCAAACTGGGAACTGTTCTTCCAAATTCATTCTGATTATCCTAAAAACCAAAACCAACGATTTACATGAGTCGTAAAACATCACACGGGGCAAGTCATGCCCAGGAACTGACGAACAAAGTGCAAAAGCTCAAAACAACCGGTCGGGTCGTTACAGCTCCTCTCTGCGGGTCAGTGACACATGCTTCTCTAGCAAGAGAACGGAGAACTGCTTCTAGGTAAGGGGTGCTGCACCAATAAGCCTACGCCTCTCATAAGCCTCCAACCAAGTGAAGGCAGTTCCCGAGAACTGAAAGGTAGTGAATGAGACCCCACTGGTCTCCAAAATACCTGCTGTACGGAAAATCCTCTGATACTTATCCAAGAAAACCTGGGCATCCTCGCCCTCTGCACCACTGAAAGTCAGTGGCTAAAGTCTACCAAACCTCTCCAATCTACACTGCTTATCATCAGGCATGACTGGAACCACATAGTCCTAAGCAGGTGCAACCGGCTGGGCTGGTAGTGCCCCGAAGTGTAAAAGTCCATGAACGACCTGCTCGGGTGTGCGGGCAGTGGGAATCTGAGTGCCTCCCCCGGCCTGGGAAGTAGCTGTTGTAGTAGAAATAGAGATCGAGTGATCAAGACTAGTACACACGGTAAGAATCTGAGCTAAGGTCTCCTGAAGACTTGGAATCACGAGGGGAACAGCTGGTGCCTGAGTTGGTCCCGCTGATACATCCACAACTAGGACCTGATCCTGTACTGGGGCAACTGGCGGATCTGCAGGTGCTGCCCTAGTTGCTGTGCGGGCTACACACCTGCTTCTACCACGACCTCGACCTCTTGCGGCCCCAACTAGTGGTACTGGTGGCTATCCGTCCTGACTGGTAGCACGTATCCTTACCATCTGTGAGAAAATAAAATAACAAAATTGTAGTTACCGGTATCAACATATTCACACGATAAGAATTCAAGAATGTGAAGTTTTCCTAAGGGTTCTGCAGTCTCTTGAAGATAAGTACAGACGTTTCCTTACCAATTCACAAGACTCTATTAAACATGTTCATGACTCGTGAGACCTATGTAACCTAGGCTCTGATACCAACTTGTCACGACCCGTCATGATGGCACCTATCGAAGATACTAGGCCAGCCAAAATTACCAAAACACGCTTTCCACAATAACTAGAAATAAAACAAGACTTTAAAAATAACTGAAATCTTTGACACAAAACGGGGTGAACCCTAAAACATAAGTGTGAAAATAAAATCTGACATCGGGGTGTCACTAGTCAGGAGCATCTAACACAACTAATCATATGCTGTCCCTCAGGCAATCATCTCTCAGTCTTTCCAATCACTCCAACCTCAATATCACTCATTCCTCACAATCACTCAGCACTTGGCACCTGGCACTCAGCACTCGCACTTAGTAGGTACCTGCTCTCACCGGTGGTGTGCAGACTCCGGAGGGGCTCCTTCAGCCCAAGCGCTATAACAAGCCACTCATGACATAAATCAATCAGGCCCTCGGCCTTACTCAGTCATGAATCAATAAAACATGTTGCGGCGTGCAGCCCGATCCCATAAGTATCCTCATAATCAGGCCCGCGACCTTACTCAGTCATCAATCTCTCCAGTCTCTCGGGGTTTCAGAAATCAGAAAAAATCAGCCCAAACAGCAATAACATGAAGTATCAGCTAGAATACAATGACTGAGATATGATATACGAGTAAAAACTATGACTTAGTACAAATAGCATTTAACAGACAATTCAACATGTAACGCAACCCCTATGAGACCCAACAGTGCCAACATATAGCCTAAGTATGGTTTCTAACATGATTTACAGTTAATCTTTCATAACACGTAGAGAGCATAAAGCTAACAACATGTTGTTTAAGTTTACAGTTTCTATGAGACAAACCAAGTCACAATCTCCTCGGTGCATGCCCACACGCCTGTCACCTAGCATGTGCGTCACCTCCAAAATAGTCACAAGACACAACGTCCGGGGTTTCATACCCTCAAGACCAGATTTACAACTGTTACTTACCTCAATCTGAGCAAAATCCTACTCTGCGATGCCTTTCCCTCTCGAATCGGCCTGCAAACGTCCCAAATCTATCCAAAAGTAATACAACACAATCAATGCATGCCAAAGGAACCAATTCCACAAGAAAACTACTAAATTGGGCTCAAATCTTGAAATTGGTTCAAACCCAGCCCCCGGGCCCACGTCTCAAAATTTGACAAAAGTCACAAAACTAGAATGTTCATTCACTCACGAGTCTACCCATACAAATTTCATCAAAATTCAACATCATTTGGTCCCTCAAATCCCCAAATTACTCTCTTCTAAATTTCAAGACCTAACCCCCAATTTTCACTTCAAAACTCAACTAATTAGGTGAGAAATCAATGGAAAAACACCATAGCTAATGATAATAGAGCTCAAGCAACTTACCTTAGTGAATATCCTTGAATCCCCTTCAACTATCCTCCCAAAAGCTCCAAGTCCGTGTGTAAAAATGGTGGAAATGAGCAAAAATTCGCGAAGTCTCCTTTTTATACTTTCTGCCCAATGGAACCGCACCTGCGGTCCACATCCCGCTTCTGCGATGCCGCACTTGCGGAATTCTCATCGCAGGTGTGGAACTCACTTAAAATGCCAAGCTCCGCATCTTTTTCGGTTCCAACCCTGTACCACTATAGAATGGCAAGAGTGGTCGATGTAGCTTTTACCCGAAAGATCGGGATCAAATCCACAGAGAGATAATATTGATTTGGAATTGGGTTTTTATCTAATCTAGCTATGTGCGATGTTCATAATTGCACTTTCAATCATGCTTTGTTTTGGTTGTTATTCTACTTTTACTACAAATGAAGAATGAAATTAAGCTAAGTATGATATTTTTGTAAGGGTTTTCTCAATTGGTAAAAAGGCACTAGGGAAGTGACTTATACCTTTGTGGGTATCTAACGGGGTCTAAAACTTAGGGCAAACTTGTTATAATTGGGATCATGATATAACCATTGCACATAATTACTCACTCTATGCCTCTCGGCAGTTTGAGTGACTTTGCCCTAATTAGCTTTCCCAAGCCCAATTGGGTGTTTAAACAATGCAAGCAAAATTGGTTCAAATCGGGTATTACTATCTCTAGGTTTAACCCTTTAATTGGGGCTATCAATATCTTGATGCACCCTAATTCCTTGTTAGCTTGAATTTCCTAGACTTAGTCTTTCTTTCTCAAGAAGAGCCTAAGTCAAAAAGGCACAAATCAGTATTTGCAACCACCAATTCAACAATTAAAGCGTGAATCAAGCTAAATATCATTGACTCATTAACATTTAAGCCCTAAAATTGAAGACCCATTAAATACCCACACTAGGGTTGGGCCACAACCCTAACTAATGGGTTTAACTACTCATAATCAAAGAAGAAATCAAAGATAGAGATGAAAGATAAGCCATAAAAAGTAATTACAAGAGTAAAATCTAAGATTAATTGCTAAAGATGTTCTAAAATCACTCTAAAAAGCTAAAAATGGCGGTTCACGTGCTCTACCAAACAGCAGATGCCCTAAAAATCTGAAAAAGAACTATTTATACATAGCTAAATTTTTCAGACAATATTTTCCCTACGGAGATTTCGCTGACAGTGAAAAATGGGTTGCCTCAGCACTTGAACTTTCGCGGCCGAGCAAAAGCAAGTGCGGACCGTGATTCTTCTTTTCTGAACTTGGTCTGAACTCTGAGTTTGCTGAGAGCAGAAAATCTACTACCTTAGCGAACCTCCAACCGTGGTCGCGAAATATGTGCATGGACCGCAATCTTCAATTTGGGCTCCAAACATAGTTCTTTGATTCTCACTTCCGCTGAGGGCGAGTATTGGACCTCGGCCGCGTCAGATGACACCGTTGCCGCACAATTTCACCGTGGACAGAGGTAACTTGTTAAACTTCAAGAACACTCTCTGAATCCTCAATCCGCTGAGAGCGGCATCAGGACCGCCTCAGCGGTATACCCTCCACGTTCGCTGCTAATTCTCGTTGTCAGCGCCCTTTGATTTCAACTTTGAACTTGTGCAGGTTTCACTCCTTTTTGAGCTGATTATGACTTCCTTGTCTCTTTTTGACCAAACACTGTAAACAATCATAATAAGTTAGTTTTTGGGAATACTTGTACATACTTTTAATCCAAAACTTAAGCAAAAAGGAGCATAAAATAGGCGAGAATCTCTAGTTATCAACTCCCCCAAACTTAAGCTTTTGCTTGTCCTCAAGCAAACAAAGTAATTCCCACCTCCTCAAGATAAAAGAAAGGAAAATTTCAGCTGTCCTAAAGTAACCTCATCAAGAATCAATTTGGACTAACAATTGCCCTCAACTCAAATGCATTATTAATAATACACAACATTTTTAACACCATGGCTTTAATGCAACACAAAAGCATCAAGAGGTGACTCAACTCATCAAGGAAACTCTTTCTACTACTTTGGTCATTGTGGAGCCCAAAATACTCCTCGACTCTCCATATGCAAACCTCACTTTTAGATTGTCGTACTCAGAACGAGGATTATGAAAAACACACTCATCTCTCTCAAAGGAAGGTCACAAGTTCGGCTCTAAGTATCATAAGCTTGCCCCTCATGTGAGTCACCATTAATGAAAGCTCACTCAACTCAAGATCATATAGGGATTTTGCGAGAATGTAATGAAGGCTTTCAAGGTAGGATATATTGGTATGTGAAGATTTCATCTTTCCTTAAGCACTTCATTTTCTTCATTTTGGCTCACATTTTCTTGACTCTTTGAGTCATTTACTTCTTCCTTAGGGACTAGAGATACACACTGTCACTCTTTCTTGTTCATTTCAATCATTTTTATCATTTCTAATCTTTCCAAGCCTTTCATCTTTGCTTTTATTGAATCCTTCATTTCTTCCACATTGTTCACTTTCTTTTTGACTTTTTGGCTTTTCTTTCTTTTTCTTTTTGCCTTTCCTTTTCTTCATTTGTACCCTTTATCACTTTTGCATTTCTCGTCTCTCCCCCAAACTTATGTTTTTTCCTTGTGCTAAGGAAAGATCGGGTGCCAAGAGAGGATCATTTTATAACGGATAAAGGCTTGTATCATGGTTATTGAAATAACAAGGGCTATGGCTCAACGGGGTTGACTAGGGATATCATTCTTGGTGGGCTATGGATGTTTTCAAGTCTCAATTTGGATCAAGGAGAGCCTATAATCACTTCTCAAGTCGAGCTACACTTAGGATTTCGCCTAGACAAATATTCAGGGCAAGTTCTAGACTTATTGGCACGGGACTTGGACTTGCAAATTAAAACCTCACCACACAAGCTATAGGATTGCCAAAAAGATAGAGTCGAGGGCCCACAACAACCTTAGCTAAGATTTGAGCAACACAAATATTTTTGAAAAACCACTCGATGATTGTTTAGTCAACACAAGAGTCTCAAGGTCACAACTAGCACCATCCTATACACACCAATTTGTTTTTAGCCATAAGGTCAAAGGTAAATGTGTTAGGCCCAAGTGATGCTTTGCCTGAGGCACTATTGTTCACTAGCTACTATTTACACAAAAACAAAAAAAAACAGACTCAAACCCTTAAGAAGGTTGTCATGCCATCCATCATCGGGAAGAGCCACCCGGTTTACACAAACTCCACCTTTGGAAAGAACCGTGGCACTAAGAAAACCAAAGGCTTATTGATTACGAAAACTTGTAAAAATAAGAAGCTACAAACTGAAAAAGAAGCTATTAAATGAAATAAGAAGCTATGCTATTGAGGAAAATTGCAAAGGAAGTTATGAAGTAAAATATGGAAAGTAAACTGAATATGTACAATAGGGGATTTAGACGAATATACATAACGGGGAATGAATATATACATGAGAAAGTAACTTTATTTACAAATCGAGATTGAAAAATAACGAAAAGTGAAATAAATGGTAAAGTTATATACAAACCAAAAGTGAAAAATAACAATAAAAGAAAAATAAGTATTATTATTACAATCCAATTGTCAAATCATCAAATTAGAATATGACTACCCCCTCAAATGAAAACTAGCATTGCCCTTAATGCTAAATAGCAAAAATTAAGATCAAAAAGGGGTTAGAGACTAAAGAAAACTCCCTATGGGTCCTATGTCTGCATGGGATCCTGTGGCTGGGTCCCTGGATCACCTCCCTCGGGGCCGTATGGCTGGCCTGAGGCACCTCCCTCAGGGTCCTCCAGCTTGATCTCCAAGTCATCAGCTTGGGGAATCAGTCTCCTCCTCCTAGGCTCTGCCTCATCCTCATGCTCCTGTCCTTGCTTTGCCTGAACTACTAGCAATAGATCCTCCAATAATAGCTCCAATTGTATGTTACCAGCTGTCTTCATCTTCTCCACCTCTCCTCTCAACAGCTTCACTGACTCCTTTGAGGCCCGAGTCTTTTTCAGCTTTTTCATTTGCTTGCTCAGCTCTTTAATTGATTTCCCTTGAAATGCAAGAGCATCCATGATGAGCTTCTGGTTGTCCAGGAGCTTCTTCTATTTGTCCAGAAGCTCCTTGAGAGATTCGTCCACTGAAGCTGGCACCTGGGGCTGTGTGGGAACTGACTGGGTTGCCACTGAGATAGATAGTACAGACAGCTTTGATGTTGCTGCCTGAATCCAGTTGTTGATGCTGGAGAGAGTTTGGTTCAGCCTATGTGCAATCAAAGGATATGCTGACGAGGAGGGCACTGAGGAAGGCATAGAAGTAGATGGTCCGGGAGAAGGATCTGGTATGGCTATAGGAGGCTTAGAAGCAGTGACCACCACCGCTGGCTCTTCAGACTGGCTAGTGGAAGTAGTCGTTTAACCCTTGGATTTGGGGTTTCCTGGACCCTGAAGGCTGTACCATGAGAAGGGTTTCTTGGGTTTCACCTTGATATCGAAATCCCTTTTCTCAACCTCCTGATCCTCCAAGTACATTGTAAGGAAGTTTGGAAAGGGGTAGGATCTCTCACCCTTATTAACCACTCTAGTGATGACCCTAGACATGATATTCCCAACATTGATCGGGAACCCCGCCATAATAGTCGCCACTATAATCACCCGGGAAATCGGCATGTCACTGTCATGAGTAGTGAGGTCTAATCTGTTGCACACAAATGTCTTCCAACCTTTCGCCTTGAAGTTCAGGGTGTTCCTGTAGATAGGGACCCCTGCTATTAACCAAGCTGGAGTAGTACCAGGGAGAGCAAGGATTGATGCCAACCACGGGCGGGTCGCCTCATCCATGGCCACCTTCTCTAAGTACAACGACTCATCTTCATCATTGAAACCAATATAGTCATTTATAGTCTTCCCATCAAACTTGATCTTCAGATTCCGCACCTTAGACACAAATGTGCCTTTTTTGATGTGGGCGACATTGGCATAAAATTCCTTAACTAGGTGCTCATTAACATCCGACAGCTGATCGATGCCAACCCTGCACTACTATTGAGTAGCAAGAGAGGTCGAAGCAGTTTTTACCCGATTAAGGTCTGGATCAATTTCCACAGGGAACTAGATATTGGAGTCGGGTGTCTATCTAAAGCGGAGTTGTGTATTTGATCTTAATTGCACTTCTACACATTTTTGTTTTGATTTATAATGCTAATTTTATAAAACTTCAATGCCCAATTAAACTAAATTAAACTAAGTTTTAAACTATTGTGAGTTGTTCAAATGATTAAAAGGCACTAGGGTAGTGACTTTTACCTAGGTGGTCAATTGACAGATTCTTGAGTCTAAAGCTAGATTGTCACATTTGGGGAGTATGATATAACCATTGCATGATTCTACTCACTCTATACCTCTCGGTAGTTCGAGTGATTTTGCCCAAATTGACTTTCTCAAGACCAATTGGGTATGCAAATTTGTGCAAGGAATCAAGGTTCAAGTCAGGTATTACTATCTATAGGTTTAACCCTTTAATTTGGGATATTAATCTCTTGAGTACGCCCCAATTCCTTGTTGGACTAATTTCATGGACTTAGGCTCTCTTTCTCAAGAAGAGCCAAAGTCTACTAGGCATAAACTAGTGTTTGCAACCACTACTTCACAATTAAAATCCTAAATTAGCCAAAATATCAAACACCCATAGACAATCAAGCATCAAAACACAAGACCCATCAATTACCCACACTAAGGTTGAGCCACAACCCTAGCTTATGGGTCTAGCGACTCATAATTAGAGAAGAATACAAAGAAATAGATGAAGAAAAACCTATAATAATTAATTGCTAAATTAAACATGAAGATTCAATGTTGAAATCAAGCTAAAATTACTCAAAATAGGCAAAAAGGAACGAAGTCACGAGTGCAGCTCAGCACAAAAACTATCTGATGACCTAAAAATGGGAAAAGAATCTATTTATACTAGGTGTCACACCTCCTTTTTCCGCACCCGAGAGGGCGCAAGGGAGTTTTTTCCAATTAAAGGACAATCGAAACGGGATTAGTTTATTTATTTCAGAGTCGCCACTTGGGAGATTTAGGGTGTCCCAAGTCACCAATTTTAATCCCGAATCGAGGAAAAGAATGACTCTACATTACAGTCTGCGTACCAGAAATCCGGATAAGGAATTCTGTTAACCCGGGAGAAGGTGTTAGGCATTCCCGAATTCCGTGGTTCTAGCACGGTCGCTCAACTGTTATATTCGGCTTGATTATCTGATTTTAAATACAATACGAACTTATGTGCAAATTTTATCTTTCAACCGCTTTTATCGTTCACTGTTATTTTTATAGGACTTGCAACGTCGTGAAAACATATCTCGAACCACGTTACATCAATGCACCCGTGGTTATTGATATATCTCGACTCGGTTGAGATTTGGATTTGGGTCACATAAATGTGCACCCGAATTAAGGAAAATAAATTATTTAAGGCGCGCCTAAAGCAACTAACGCATGGTTGTTTTGGGGAGGGCCGTAAAATTCGCTAAATGACCTGTCCCGAATTCTAAGTGTTTTAATATATATATAGTTGGAGAGCCCCGTGGCTGTGTACATTTTTTATTTTTGACGAGGCTCGTCTCGTTCTACTTTTAAAAGGAATTAGCGACGTCATGGATATGCCTCTCGGATCACGTCACAATCAATGTACCCGTGATTAGAAATACATTTCGAATCCGTCGAGATTTGGATTTGGGTCACATAAATGTGCACCCGAGTTTTTAAGAAGGTAAGGCTTATTAAAGCGCATCCTAAAGAGACTAACGTATTGTTATTTTAGGAGGGTTGTGAGATTTGCTAAACAACCCGTCCCGGAAACTAAATGCTTCAATAATATACATTTAACAAGGGCCCCGCATCTGCGCGTTTTGTTTATTTTCGTCGAGGCTCATCTCGTTCTTATTTTTTAAAAGGATATCCTATAGCAACTACGTTTCTTGTCGTATTCGTCTCTATCAATTGAAAACAGTAGATAGTCCTAATTAATTACATGCTTGCAAGTTGTTTGTAATGTGATTAGGAAATGCTTCAAAATCAGGACCGAAGCTGCGTGCACAGTCGGCCAAACGAATAATCATGGGCCCAAATCCAGCCCACGCGCGGTTGGCCAGACCTGGGCCACTGCTCGTTCGATGCGGGCCTGCCTAGTCTGTCTTCGACCTGGGCTCGACCCTTGTGAGGTTGAGGCCGTGAACTCGTTCTGGGTTCTATTGGCGTGGTATAAAGGGATCGCCTATTAAAGGGAAAGAAATTAACTAGTAGGGGATAGTTTTCATGCTTGGCCTACATTAAAGAATATACTACACAGTTAAACTAAGTCTAAGATACAACCTATTATATTGGGAATATTTCCAATCAACATACATATATAAACTAACATTCAACTAATCCACATTGATATATACTGGGCATACAGGCTACTTCCATTGTCCAAACAAAAATGAAAATCATTATACAGTACATGATATCTAATGTAACAATTTATGTATAAAAGTCACTCTTCAGGTCTTTTCTTTTGTATTCATGCTCAACTTTCCAATTACATTTGACAGAGTATTAGTCATGTACCTGGTATAGAGAGACAAAAGAAGAAGGAAATGATCAGCTGGGCAGTATGCAGTAAATACAGCAGCAACACAAGACACGCAGCAACAACACAGCAATAACCAACTAGACCAAGTGTTTTCCACAGCCACAGATAACCAACAATATCTCCCAGAATACAAGGACTAACAGATAGTCGAAACCAAGCCAGCAATCCCAGGAAAGAATAATGAAACAACAGCAATAACTGAGTGTTCAATGCAGCAAAACCACCAGTTCAACAACCCCAAACAGCTCAGTCAATGCAAACAATAGAACTTGGCCAAGACAGCTTGACCAATATGCACTCTTGTACAACTTTCAGGCAGTGTTTGGTTACAATGTTTATTGGAAACTGCCTTATACTTTTCAGTTTTCTTTAAGCTCACTAGACCTCTCTTTAGACTAAGAGTTCCAGCCTCAAGACTAAAATTCCAACCTTTCGTTTTCTCTTTTTCTCCAGACTAAAAGTCCAGCCCCCTTTAAGTCATCAAATGGCCTATTTATAGGCCAAATGCACCAGTACAGCTGAGCTGCCCTGCCTGCCAATTGGCAGAATGCCCATACCCTTTAAGCCCATCCTAAGCATGCTTGGTGCCAGCCCCTTTTGTTCCCCACGCCTGATTTATTCTTTAATCCAGGATTATGGGCTTATTTTAGTATTCCTTTTAAACCCATACTCTTGTGTCTTGTCCCCCCATTGGCATTAGTTTAATCCTAATTTAGTACCCCATTTGTCAGCTCACTTAAACTAATTACTTTTGTTCTTTTTAACACCCCAGAATACCCCTGTCAACCTTGATTATTACTGCCCCTGCCTATTGCAGCATCATGGCATTTTGGGCTTTGAACATTCGATCTCAGAACTGCCCCGACCTGGCCTTTAATTGTTTACAATGTAGTTACAAACTACCATTCATGGGTAATGCCCAACATTCAAATCACAATACAGGCTCATTAGTCATGCGACATTATTAGCTCATTCGATTCATTAGTTATAGAAAACTAATCGACGACATTTATCGAGTCGACTATACTAATTATAGCAGGTAATAATCGATCGCTCACATAAACAATACATTTAGGGACCTAAAGGGCATCGGACAATTTTTGTTCAATTACTGGGGCCTATATGAGTCAACTTATCTGACGATTAAACTAATCGACGATCATGTTTACTCACAGAGTACATTCAGAGTCATACACAGAATACAATCGACCAAATAAAAAGGCCTTTACAGGGAAGAAAGAAATCCGGATGAAAATAACAGAAATAACAAACAAACACAACGAAACATGCTGACCACTTAATCAAAACTAACACAAAAGAAAGGAAAAACTTACCGAAAATGTTTAAATCAAACAGACCCAAACTTGATTCAACGTCGACCTTCTGAGGCCGAACAAACTTTAATCAGGGTGTTCTCACACGAGAACACCTTGATTAAGGTCTATTAGACCTCAAACCCATGTCAAAACTGGCCGGGTTCCCCAGGTGCATGTGTTTCAAAAGTCTGGATTTCCAGATCTGGATTTTTGGGAGTTGTGGGTAGATTCGGACCAAACCAAGTTTGGTTTGGTCACGAGGAAGGTCAAGGGAGTGTCTGGTATGAAGATGGGATGATTTGGCATGGATCCGGGTTCGACTCAAATCTTCAAACGAAGATTCGAGACGAACGGAAGTGATTCGAGGCTCGTGGTTAGTGGATTCGTGTTCAGGACAGTGAGGTGGTCCTAGGGTGTTCAGGAGGTGGCCACCGGCGTCCATGCCGCCGGCTTTAATGGCAAGGGAGACGAGGGCGGCTAGGGTTTCTAATGGGAGGTCTGGGTTTGAACTTGGGGACGAAGGGGTGGGGTGTTGGTATAGGGGGCGTGGGTGTAAGGGAAGGTTTATATACGGAGTAGGGGATTGGATCTGAGCCGTTAGATCAAATGATCTCAACGGCTTGGATCTGATGGTGAGAAATGAGACGGGGTCGTTTGGTAGTTAAACGAGGTCGTTTGGTTTAAGTGAGGGGTTGGGTCGGATTGGTTATTGGGTCGGGTTTGAACACGGGTTGTTGAAAAAGGTCCTGAGCCGTTGGATTGGCCTGGACGGACGGCTCAGATCGAACGCCCTATACGGCGTCGTTTTGGGGGCGTGCCTGGGCAGGCCTGGTTTGGACTGGGTCTTGCCTTGGCTTTGGGCCTCATTTTGGGGCCCAATCCGATTTTCCCTTTTCTCCTCTTCTTTTTTCTCTTTTTCAAATCAACAAATTAAACTAAAAATTCCTAAAAATTGTAAAAATTAAAATAAACTTACACACATATTGGTTAGCACCTATAACAATTAACATAAAATAAAATAAATAAAAATAAAAATAGTTAGCTCACAGCTGAGAATGAACGATGCACACATACACATTTTTTGAATTTTCTTTTAACGACAGGCCCCTTTTTTTTTTGTATTTTTGTTTGATAATGACTAGATGCGAAACGGACAGACTCACAAACGATTAACAAAACATGTCACGGAAAGACCGAAAAATTGTACAGCGAAGCCCTTTGCCGCTATTTTTATTTTCTTTTGGAGCAATTGTCCGTGAAGCAAAAATCACGTGCTTACAGCTGCCCCTCTTTGCACGAAGACACGAAGGGTTTTTGCGCAAAGATAAAGCGAGCGATTTTTGCCCGTCCGAATACTCCGTGTGAAGCATTTTTTGAAAATGATTTGACCGAACCTTTGCTTCAGAGGTTTCCTACATATCCTGGGCTGAAACAGGAATCAGGTCAATGTAGTTCGGGAAATTTTGGTAGCTGGGACTACCGTGCGACCACACTAAATCGAATGCGGCCACAATGATCCCAATGCAGACCGCACAAAACCCCTTGCGATCGCATTGCCTTTTGGCCTGAATAACAACCTCTCTGAACTTCACTTGTGCGGACCGCACAGAATGGTGTGCGGCCGCACCGGCCCTGTTTGACTGAGCTTTGTCTTGTCTTGGTACTTGTGCAAGTTTCACTCTTTTTTGAGCTAGTTTTTGACAGCTTGTCACTTTGTTGATCAAACATGCAATCAAGCACAACTTGTGAGCCTTTGGGACTATTTTGTACACATTTCTAATCAAAACTTGAGCATGAAAGAGTGTAAAATGCATTATAATTCCTAGTTATCAACTCCCCCAAACTTAAGCTTTTGCTTGTCCTCAAGTAAACAAAATAAGACCCACCCCTTAAGAGAAAATCCAAGAAAATTCAGCTGTCTTAAAGTGGCCTCATCTAGCATCAATTGGGACGAACAATTGCTCTCAATACAAATGAATCATTAACAACCTTTACTCTTTTAAACACCCTGTATTAAGTGCGACACAAGAGCATCAAGAGTTGACTCAACACATCAAAGAACTCTTTCTATTACTTTGGTCATTGTGGAACCCAAACTCACACATCCTCAACTCTCCCTAAGCAAACCTCACCTTTGGGGTAGTGGCACTCAGAACGAGGTTAACGGAAACTCACTCATCTCTCTCAAGGAAAAGTCACAAGTCTGACTCTAAGTACCATATACTTGCCCCTTATGTGAGTCACCACTAATGTAATCTTCATTCAACTCAAGATCATATGGGGCTTTTGTGGAGATATAGTGAAGGCTTTTGGTTTATGGTAGGAAATGTTTGGTCTAAGTAGGTTCCATCTTCCCTTAAGCACTTCTTTTGTTTCATTTTGGCACACATTCACTTAACTTTTTAAGTCATTTGACTTCTTTCTAAGGGGTTAAAGAGACACACTGTCACTCTTTCTTGTTCATTTCAAATCTTTTCACCTTTCTCATCTTTCCACACCTTTCATTCTTTGCTTTTCTTGAATCCCTTTATTCATTTCTATATTGAACATTCTTTTTTTTTTTGCTTTTCTTTCTTTTTCATTTCCTTTCCTTTTCTTCATTTTGTACCTTTTTACCACTTTGTTGCAATCCTCATCTCTCCCCCCAAACTTATATTTTTGCCATGTTCTAAGGAAAGATCGGGTGCCAAGAGAGGGTATCTTTCAAAACGGGTAAAGGTTTGTATTATGGTTCTTGAAGGGAAAAGGTCTAAGGCTCAAAAGGGTTGACTAGGGATTTTATCATTGGTAGGATATAGAAGTGTTCAAACTATTATTTGGATCAAGGAGAGCCTATAATCATGTCTCAAGTCAAAATTTACTTAGGATTTCACCTCAACAAACATTTAGGGCAAGTTCTAGACCAATGGCTTGGGACTTGGACTTGCAATGCAAATTTCCCACCACACAAGCTATGGGATCGCTAAAGACACACAGTTGGGGGCCCACAACACCCTTAAATAAGATTTTAGCACACAATGGTTCCGAAAAACCACTTGATGATTATCGGCCAACACAAGAGTCTCAAGGTCACCACTTTCACCATTCTATACACAACGATTTATTTTTGACCATAAGATCAAAGACAAATGTGCTAGGCCCAAGTGAAGTTTTGCTTGAGGCACTCTTAACCACTAACTATTAAAAAGCAAAAAGAAAGGAAAAACAGACTCAAACCATTAAGAAGGTAGTCATGTCATCCATCATCGGGAAGAGCCACCCCGTTCACATAAATTTCACCTTTGGAAAGAACCGTGGCATTAAGAAAACCAAAGGCTTATTACAAAAATCCAAAACAAAAAGCTACGAACACAAATAAGAAGCTAAGAAAGAAAATTGCGGAAAGTAAAATGAATATATACAAGAGGGGTTTGATCGAATATACAATAGGGGGATGAATATATACAATGTAACATAACTTTTATATACAAACCCAAAGTAAAAAGTACGAAAAATGTAATAAAGTGCTGAAATTATATACATACCAAAGATAAAAAAGAAAGAAATCATAAAATCTGTCAAATATATCCAGTAATCCAAATCAAATCAGAGTAGGGCCTACCCCCTCAAATGAAAGTTGGCATTGTCCTCAATGCCAACTAAGCAAAATAAGTACCAAAAATAAAAGGAAGAGGATACAGAAAGTCCCTATGGCCCATCTGTCTACATGGGATCCTGAGTGGTCCCTGGGTCCTCTATAAGCTCGGGAACCTGAGACTGGCTCCCTATGACCTGCTGCTCTGCTGAGACCTGGACCTGGACCGAGGCCTGGGCTAACTCTTGGGGCTAGCTGGAGGAATCTCCCTGTGGGTCCTCCAACTGTATAACTGCATCATCTGCACGGGGAATCACCCTCTTCCTCTTGGGAGGCCTCTCTGACTACACTGGCTAGGGATGGGTTGCTGGCACCGATTCATCTAAAAATAAATCCAAAGGCAGGTGGTCTGCCTTCAACATATCAATCTCAACCCGCAACTCCTTCACGGACTCTTTGGAAGCTCGAGTCTTCCTTATCTTTTTGGCCTCCCTAGCAAGCTCCTTGAGAGCTTTCCCATGAGAATCTACAGCGTCCATAAGCACTTTCTGAGTGTCAAGGAATTTCTTCTGGTGTTCCAGAATATCCTTGAGGGTGTCCTCAATAGACTGTGGGACCTGTGGAGGCGGAGGTGCCGACTGAGCTACCACTGTAGTAGTAAGGACAAACAACTTAGAGGAAGCTGTCTACATCTAGTTGTTGATGCTGAGAAGGGCCTGGCTCAGATGGTGGGCAGTAACTGGGTAGGCCTGGGTGGAGGGTATGTCTGGAACTGCCGAAGCAGATGGACCAGGGGACATGTCCGCTGAGGTGGAAGAAGGCTGAGTAGGAGCCACTACCACTACTGCTCTTCAGACTGGCCAGTTGAAGCAGCGGCTATTCCCTTGAAGTTCTTGCCTTTAGGGTTGTCATCACCGTGCATGTTGTACCATGAGAACGATGCCTTTGCTTTCACTTTGACATCAAATTTCTGCTTTTCTACCTTTAGGTCCCTGAAGTACATGGTTAAGAAGCTGGGGAAGGGGTAGTTTCTGTCACCTTCACTCACTACCTGTGAAATAACCCGAGACATCACATTCCCGACGTTAATCGGGTACCCCGCCATAATTGATTCTACCAGTACCGCCCAGTGAAGAGGGAGTGAGTTATTGTGGGTAGTAGGGTCCAGTCTGCTGCACATGAATGTCTCCCACCCTAGCCTCGAAATTCAAACTTCTCCTTAAGATCTTCACTCCCGCATTCAACCAGGTGTGGTACCTGGGATTGCCAAGTACTGTGCCAACCAAGGATGGGCCTCCTCACGTGATGCCATCTTCTTTAGATACAGTGATTCATCCTCCTCATCTAAGCCCAAGTAGTCATTTATTGCTTTCCCATCAAATAGCACTTTCAAATTCCGCACCTTGGTCATTTTAGTGCCCTTCTTGATGTGGGCAGCATTGGTGTAGAATTCCTTGACCAGGTGCTCGTTTGCATCCACACAGTCGCTTAAGAAGTACTCCCAGTTCACTCTCTCTCTAAATTATCTTCTCATATTGGGGTTGTAAGGAAATATGTCTCTATCCACAAACTTTGCTCTGGAATCAACTTCCTCACATGCCACCATTCTCTGAACTTATGGTAGGCCAACTCACTCACAAAATGGTCTTGCCACACCTCCGGTTTTCTAGTTCTCGCTACTCCTCCCACCTGAGGTTTACCCCCTTCTCCTACTGCCTCCTCTTCTCCTACTGCCTCTTCTTCTCCTTCTGCACCCTCTCCGGATAATGAAGGTATAGGAGAGGTGGAGTATTCATTTCCACTACCGGCAGCTGAGCCCTCAGATGACTCAAAAAATACACGCACTGAAGCTTGGGCAGTGGGGAAGGTGGAGGAGTGTCTCTCAATCTGTTTCTTTCTAGCCAGCCAACAATGTACTCTGGCACTGAATCTGATGATGCCTCCCATAGGGCTCGTACTCACTCCCCGACTGATCAATAGCCCTATCAGCAACTCTGATGAGTTTCCTTGTGTTTTTATGTTTTGTCGGGCTTGGGGGTTCAATTTTATCATCTTTTGTTTCCCACCCCAGGAGGACTCTCCTCTACCTGCTTGTTTAGCACCCTTGCCTCTTTGTTTCACCATTGTCTGCAAACAAATTCAATCATGTTTTGTTAGTATCAATATAATCAATGTAATTCAGAGTTGCAGGAAAAATAGCCGTAGACAGTAAAACATTGCAGAATGCGATCCAGACAAAATGTAGTGCGGCCGCACAGAGGCCAATGCGGACCGTACTAAATGGTACCGCGGTCCACACAGAGGTAGGGTTCAGACTACTCACGCTCTGAATAAATGCACCGCGGACCACACAAAATGGCAATGCGGTCCGCATTAAGGCACCGCGGACCGCACAAAATATAATGCGACCGCGGTCCTCAATGATAAGGTTTCATAACTTCTTCAATGTGGTCTGCACAAAATGCCATTGCGGACCGCACAGGAGCACCGCGGACTGCACAATTTCCACCGCGGTCCGCACTGAGTATCCATTAGCAGCACTAACTTAGGGTTCACGGGTTAATCATATTTAGTCCAAATTTTCACTAATCAAAGAGTCCCTAAGTGTTTGCCCAATGTTTTAACTACCTCATCCAAATTTAAATAAGAAATGAACTAACTTAAGCTACCAATTCAAAAGAAATACGGGAAAGGCAAGAAGAAGACAGAAGAAAAACAAAAACTAAAAGAAAATAAATAAATTAAACAACTAAAAAGAAGTTAAAGTTACTAGATGTGAGAAGTACTGATGATTAATCGAGACTATGTAGATGAATTCGTGCAATTTTACTGATGAACAATGACTTTTAGGGCTTTGAGAGTAAATGAATCGAAAATTTCAACCGGTGGGCCTCAAGTACTATTTATAGAAAAAGTCCTGGGGCCCAGCTTACCTACCCACCGCGGACCGCACAAAATGCAGTGCGGTCCGCACCACACGGAATTATACAAGTTTGAGAAGGCAACCACTGCGGTCCGCAAAAAATGGTTTCGCGCCCGCAGTGGTCCACCGCGGACCACACAAAATGTAATGCGGCGGCGGTGGCAAACTTTAGAGAGTTGGTTTTTACAACCATCATCAGTACGGTCCGCACTGGTTTTTGTGCCCCCGTACTAAGTTCTTTGCGGCCGCACAAAATGTAGTGCGGTCGGCATTGCAAACTTCAGAGACTTGAACAATTTCTTTCCACTTTGTCCTGCACTGCATCAACACAATCATGTAGCATCTCACAACCAGTCAGTCCAAGAATAAATCCTATACTACAATGAAAATCAAAGAAAAATAAGAAGAAGAACACATGGGTTGCCTCCCAAGAAGGGCCTGATTTAACGTTGCGGCACGGCGCAGGTTACCATCAAATCATTTGAGATGAAGAAGTGCCACCACGTGGCTGTCATCAATTTTTCCCAAGTAGTGCTTGACCCTATGCCCATTCACTCTGAAAACTTCCCCATTTTTATTCTTTAAATCAAGTGCACCGAACGGGGTCACACACACCATTTCAAAAGGTTCCACTCCATTTTGACTTAAACTTTCCCAGAAATAGACGTAACCGAGAGTTGAACAAGAGAACCAAATCACCCACTTTGAACTCCTTGCTATAAGCATATTTATTATGAAGGTACTTCATCTTGTCCTTGTACAAGGAAGAACTGGAGTAGGCATGGAATCGGAATTCATCAAGTTCATTAAGCTGCTCCACATGAAGATTGGCTGCAACATCCCATTCAAGATTTAGCTTCCTCAAAGCCCACATGGCCTTGTGTTCTAACTCAACCGGTAGATGGCAAGCTTTCCCAAACATCAACCGATACGGAGACATACCAATCAGAGTCTTGTAAGCAGTCCTATAAGCCCATAGAGCGTCATCCAACTTCTTTGACCAATCAGTCCTATTTGCATTGACCGTCTTTGACAATATGCTATTGATTTCCCTATTGGAGACTTCAACTTGCCCACTTGCTTGAAGATGATAGGGAGTAGAAACCTTGTGATTGACACCACACTTTGCAAGCAAAGTGTCAAAAACTCTATTGCAAAAATGAGACCCCCAATCACTTATGATTGCACGAGGAGTACCAAACCTTGCAAAAATTCTCTACTTGAGAAATGCAACAACACTCCGGGCCTCATTGTTGGGCAAAGCCACGGCTTCAACCCACTTTGAAACATAGTCCACCGCCACAAGAATGTATGTGTTCCCACACGAGCTAACAAATGGGCCCATAAAATCAATTCCCCATACATCAAAAGTATCAACCTCAAGAATGGTATTGAGAGGCATCTCATCTTTCTTCGAAATGCCACCCGCTCTTTGATATTCATCACACCTTTTCACTTGTTCACTTGCATCTTTGTACAAAGTTGGCCAATAAAACCCACAACTAAGAATTTTGGAAGCCGTCCTCACCCCGCCATGATGGCCACCATAGGGAGAGGAATGACAAGCCTCTAAGATACTCAATTGCTCTTCCTCCGGGACACACCTTCGAATCACACCATCCGTGAAAATCTTGAACAAGTACGGCTCATCCCAATAGAAATCCAAACTATCCCGCTTGAGCTTCTTCCTTTGGTTAGAAGAGAGCTCACACGGGATTATACCAGTCACAAGGAAATTAGCAACATCCGCAAACCATGGCATACCGTTCATCGACACCGAAAGGAGTTGTTTATCAAGAAATGAATCATTGATCTCTAGGCCATCACCAGGCCTCCTCTCCTCCTCCAAACGGGACAAGTGGTCCGCCACTTGGTTTTCACTACCCTTCCGGTCCACAATCTCCAAATCAAACTCTTGAAGTAACAAGACCCACGCATCAGTCTAGCTTTGGAATCCTTCTTTGTCATCAAGTACTGGAGTGCAGCATGGTCGGTATGAATTATGACCTTGGCACCCATAAGATACGGCCGAAATTTCTCCATTGCTAATACAATAGCCAAAAGTTCTTTCTCGGTCACCGTGTAATTCACTTGAGCATCATTCATTGTCTTGCTCGCATAGTACACCGGATGAAACATTTTGTTCACTCTTTGACCCAAAACTGCCCCAACTGAAACATTGCTCGCATCACACATGAGCTTAAAGGGCAAGCTCCAATTAGGTGCGGTAATGATAGGAGTGGTGGTCAACTTATGCTTGAGTTGCATACATTTGTAATCAAACAAGAACTTGGCATCTTTTTCCAACAACTTGCACAAAGGATTCACTACCTTCAAAAAGTCTTTGATAAATCTCCGTTAGAACCCCGCATGCCCAAGAAAACTTCAAACTCCCTTGACAGAGGTAGGGGGAGAGAGCCTTGAAATCACATCAATTTTTGCTTTGTCTACCTCAATACCATGCGTTGAAATTTTATGCCCAAGAACTATGCCCTCTTCCACCATAAAATGGCATTTCTCCCAATTGAGAACAAGATTGGTTTCTTCACAACGGGCCAAAACTCTATCAAGATTCTTCAAGCACTCATCAAATGAATCACCCACAACACTAAAGTCGTCCATGAACACCTCCAAAATGTCTTCCACCATATCGGTGAAAATGACCATCATACACCGTTGAAATGTAGCTGGTGCATTACACAACCCAAAAGGCATCCGAGAAAAGGCAAAGGTGCCATATGGACAAGTGAATGTGGTCTTCTCCTGATCTTCCGAAGCAATCAAGATTTGGTTGTACCCAGAATATCCATCCAAGAAATAGTAGAAGGCACACCCAGCAAGTCGGTCTAACATCTGATCAAGAAAAGGCAAAAGGAAAGTGATCCTTGCGGGTCACTTTATTCAACTTGTGGTAATCCATGCATACCCTCCAACAGGTGACGGTTCTAGTAGGAATCAACTCATTTTGTAAATTTGCAACCATGGTCATGCCACCCTTCTTCGGTACACATTGCACTGGTGAAGTTCAAGAGCTATCAAAGATGGGGTACACAACCCTGACATCCAACCACTTGATCATCTCTTTTTTCACAACTTCTTGCATTGCCTTGTTCAACCTCCTTTGATGTTCCAAGGAGGGCTTTGCATCATCTTCCAGAATAATCTTGTGCATACAAAATGTGGGGATTATCCCCCGAATATCAGCTAAAGTCCATCTAATTGCCTTTTTACGCTTTTGAAGCACCGGCAATATGGCATCAACCTGCATGTTAGTAAGACAAGAAAAAAGAATAACTGGCAAAGTAGAACTAGGGCCTAAGAACTCATACTTGAGGTGTGGAGGCAACGGTTTCAACTCCAACACCGGAGGCTCCTCAATTGAAGGTTTTGTTGGTGGAGTCTTCCTATTCTCGAGATCCAAAGAGAGCTTCCTAGGCTCATAAAAGTAAGAGACCATTCCATGTAAAACATTCACACATTCCACTCGGCCCTCATCATCATTGACATCAAGATTCAACAATACGACCTCCAAAGGGTCCTCCACATTGATCATTGCACTGGTATCATCAACTATCACTGCCGTGACAAGATCCACAAAAGAGCACACCTCGGAACTATTGGGTTGCTTCATTGACTTGCATACATGAAAGACCACTTTTTCATCACCCACCCCGAAGGTGAGTTCCCCTGCTTCCACATCAACTAAGGCCTTCCTCGTAGCAAGGAAAGGTCTCCCCAATATGATAGGAACTTCATAATCCACCTCACAATCCAAGATCACAAAGTCAGTTGGCAAGATAAATTTGTCCACCCGGACGAGCACATCATCAATAATACCCAATGGCCTCTTCATCGTTCTATCCACCATTTATAATCTCATGGAGGTCGGCCTCGGTTACCCAATACCCAAAGTCTTGAAAACTTAATAGGGCATCAAATTGATTCTAGCCCCCAAATCACATAGAGCCTTAGCAAAATCCGCACTCCCAATAGTGCAAGGAATGGTGAAAGCACCGGGATCTTCAAGCTTCGGGGCCATTGAATGAACTATTGCACTAACTTGGTGAGTCATCTTTATAGTTTTACAATCCATAGACCGCTTCTTTGTCACCAAGTCCTTCATGAATTTAGCATAGCCCGACATTTGTTCAAGAGCCTCCACCAAAGGCACATTAATGGATAAGCTCTTCATTATATCAATGAACTTTTTAAATTGATTCTCATTTTTTCTTCTTTGCGAGCCTTTAAGGATAAGGCGGAGGTGGCCTTGGCAAAGGTACCTTGGCTTTAGGTACTACCGGCTCCGGCATGTCTATTACGTGTTCCCTAAACGGGTTCACATCATTTTGAGTTTCCACCTCAGCATCTTTAATATCAATCCTCACTTCTTCATTCACATTGTCATCAATCACATTTTCAACCACCAAAAGAACTCCATCTTCTTGCAACTCAACTTCATCACTCAAAATTTGCTTTTGTTTGGAGGCATTCACATCACCGCCTCGTCCACTCCTTGTAGTTACCACCATAAAATGATTGTTCCTACTTTTTGGGTTCACTACCATATCACTTGGTAGATCACCTTTAGGGGGAGTATTCAAGGACTGTCAGATTTGGCCCAACTGAACCTCCAAATTCCGAATCGAAGTATTGTGGGAAGACAACTAAGCATTAGAATCTGCACTATTTTTCATCATGTGTTCGAACATCATTTCAATTCTCCCCATATCATTGCTAGAAAAACTAGGACCTTGAAATGGAAATGGGGGTGGATTGTTCGGTTGTTGGTACATTGGGGGCCTTTGAAAGCCTTGCCCCCGGTTTCTTTGGTTGCCATTGTTCCATCCACCTTGATTGTTGTTACCACCCCAATTGTTGTTATTACCATTCCAATTTCCTTGATTGTTTTGATTGTTGTTCTGATTACCCCAGTTGTTGTTTTGATTGTTGTTCCCCCAATTACTATTGCCTTGTTGTTGTTAATTGCCCCAATTGCCTTGGGGTCTCCATTGTTGTTGGTTGGAAGAATTGCTCTTTTGGCCTTGATAATTATTCACGTATTGCACCTCTTCACTCTATCCATCAAAGCCATCATCTTGAAATCCACCTTAATCATTGTCAAATTGCTCTGAAATCCCTTTGTTCTGTTGACCTCTTTGTCTTCTTTTGTTGACAAGCATGTTAACATCCTCCATGGCATTCACTTGGAAAGGATTTTGAACTTGTTGCAATTATTCCTTTGCTAGTTGGTTCATAGTAGTTGTCAACTGAGCTATAGCCTGCCCATGATCATGTAACTCTTTGTGCAAATGAGTGACCGTGGGGTCACCCTGGGGCATGTTGGCTCTACTTTGCCATGCAGAGGAAGTGTCAGCCATCTCGTCAAGAATGTCACAAGCCTCATCATAAGACAGCTTCAAAAAATTACCCCCAGTATGTTGGTTCACTATGCATTGGTTTGTTATATTAATGCCCCAGTAGAAAGTCTGTTGGATCATCGCCTCAATCATATCATTGTTAGGGCATTCCTTCGCCATTGTTCTATAACGCTCTCAAATCTCACGCAAAGGTTCGGTGGGCTCCTGCTTGAAGGCTAATATCTCATCTCTCGATGCAGCCATATGCCCCGGTGAGAAAATTTTTGCAATGAACTTGTCCGCTCACTCATCCGAAGTAGTGATGGAATGGTTGAAAAGTCACTCAAGCCAATCCAACGCATTCCCTTTAAGTGAAAATGGGAAGAGTCTCCACCGCAGTGCATCGTCGGACACATTAGTTTGCTTGCTCCCCCAACAGGTATCCACGAACCCCTTGAGATGTTTGTAATCATTTTGATTCGCAGCACCCGTGAAATACCCACGCTGCTCCAGCAAAGTCAGCATCACATTAGTTATTTGAAAATTTCCTGCCCGGATCCGCGGTGGGACAATTGCACTTGGATAGCCTTGGTTTGGAAGCACTCTCGGAGCCACTCTTGGAGGTGGCGGAGGAGGGTCTGGAATATTGTCATTGACATTAGCATTGGCCTGGCGGCCTCTACCTTGTCTTTGAGGTACAAGAGGCACCTCATCATTTTCAACATTATCTACCTCCTCCCCCGTAATCACATTTCCAAGAGGGTCATTAGCATTCACTGCCATTTTGTACCTGAAGTTGTTACACAAACAAGTTAGTAACAAAGAAGGAAAGAAGAACAATATACAAAACTATTTAGATAGATAGCCAAGATCGTTAGCTTCCCCGACAACGGCACCAAAAAGTGATCGATGCCAACCCTGCACTACTATTGAGTAGCGAGAGAGGTCGAAGCATCTTTTACCCAATTAAGGTCGGGATCAATTTTCACAGGGAGCTAGATATTGGAGTCGGGTGTATATCTAAAGAGGAGTTGTGTATTTGCTCTTAATTGTACTTCTACACATTTTTGGTTTGATTTATAATGCTAATTTTATAAAACTACAATGCCCAATTAAACTAAATTAAGCTAAGGTTTAAACTATTGCGAGTTGTTCAAATGATTAAAAAGCACTAGAGTAGTGACTTTCGCCTAAGTGGTCAATTGATCGATTCTTGAGTCTAAAGCTATATTGTCAAATTTGGGGAGTATGATATAACCATTGCACGATTCTACTCACTCTACACCTCTCGGTAGTTCGAGTGATTTTGCCCGAATTGACTTTCTCAAGACCAATTGGGTATGTAAATTTGTGCAAGCAATCAAGGTTCAAGTCGGGTATTACTATCTCTAGGTTTAACCCTTTAATTGGGGTTATCAATCTCTTGAGTACGCCCCAATTCCTTGTTGGACTAATTTCATGGACTTAGGCTCTCTTTCTCAAGAAGAGCCAAAGTCTACTAGGCATAAACTAATGTTTGCAACCACTAATTCACAATTAAAATCCTAAATTAGCCCAAATATCAAACACCCATGGACAATCAAGCATCAAAACACAAGACCCATCAATTACCCACACTAGGATTGAGCCACAACCCTAGCTTATGGGTCTAGCTACTCATAATTAGAGAAAAATACAAAGAAATAAATGAAGAAAAACACATAATAATTAATTGCTAAATTAAACTTGAAGATTCAATGTTGAAATCAAGCTAAAATTACTCAAAATAGGCAAAAAGGAATGAAGTCACGAGCGTAGCTCGACACAAAAACTATCTGATGATCTAAAAATGGGAAAAGAATTTATTTATACTAGGCTGAAAAATTTATACAAAAATACCCTTACGGGGCTAGTGCGGACTGCACAAAAATGACTGCGGCCGCACTAAGGCTCTGAACTTGAATATCCAGCTCTCTGAACTTGGGCAATGCGGACCATATGAAATCAAGTGCGGCCGCGGTGGCTTCCATTGCGGTCCACACAAAAAGGACTGCGTACCACATTGAACTTTAACCTCCAAAACACCACCTCTCTGAACCTTGGCTCCGCGGACCATATTAAATCGAGTGCGACCGCAATGATCCCAATATGGACCGCACAAAACCCCTTGTGGCCACATTGCCTTTTGGCCCAAATAACAACCTCTCTGAACTTCACTTGTGCGGACCGCACAGAATGGTGTGCGGCCGCACTAGCCTTGTTTGACTGAGCTTTGTCTTATCTTGGTACTTGTGCAAGTGTCACTCCTTTTTTAGCTGGTTTTTGACATCTTGTCACTTTGTTGATCAAACCTGCAATCAAACACAACTTGTGAGCCTTTGGGACTATTTTGTACACATTTCTAATCAAAACTTGAGCATGAAGAAGTGTAAAATGCATTATAATTCCTAGTTATAAGTAGCCTGCTTGTGAAGTGTTTCCACCCCACTCTTTCATCAAAGTATCGCTTTACGTTGGGGTTGTGGGGTAGAAGGTCCTTTTCTATAAACTGACACTCAAGTATGAGTGACCTTTGAGGCCACCACTCCCTGAATTTGTGATATGCCTGCTCACAGACAAATCTCTGTTGCCACACCTTCGGGTTTCTTGTTCTTGCCAACCCTCCAGTCTGGGTGCCACCCCCTCTCCCGTCAACCGGTGTCTCAGCATCTACATCAATAGGCTCCGATCTATGTGGGGAGGCAGTAGGAGAGGCCATTGCTGAGGACTCACTATTATCTGCTGAGCCATCAGACGACTTAGAAGAAGTAGGAGAAGTAGGAGAAGCTTGGGGTGTAGGCACGTCTCTCAGTCGAAATCTCTCTGGGAAGTCTGGTACATATGTGGGCACAGACTCACTCTCTGAGGCCTCATAGGAGGGAACATACTCACTCCCCTCGGAGTGGGATGCAGCTCTGTTTGCAGCTTTGATATCTTTCTACATTTTTCCAATAGATTGCCGCACTGCTAGAGGTAACTTGATTTGTCCTCGTCCCCTAACCCGGGAGGACTCTGCTTTCCCTTTTTGTTTGTCATTGCCACCTTTTGTTTTAACCATTGTCTGCATGCATAATCAGTAGAAGATTGTTAGTACTGGTGCTAGAAGAAGCAGTAAAGAAAAGCTGATGAACAATTAACAGTGCTTGAAAAAGTTGCAGGACCGCTGACAACAGATAAAGAAGCGCGGCAGCGGAATGCATACCGCTGAGAGCGGAAAAAGGGCTGCAGTCGCGAAGGTATGGGGATCAGACTACCCATCCTCTAATACTACAGTCCCGCTAACCGCGAAAAATTGGGCGCTATCGCGTAAGTTGTACCGCTGTCCGCAAAAAAACAACCGCAATCGAAGACTAATATTTGCACTTCTCTGAACATATACGCCGCTGACAGCGAAAAATACAACGTGACCGCGTAAAAAAGGGCCACTGTCAGCGGAATTTTCCACCACTGACCGCGGTAATCAAGACTTCCAAACTCAGATTTATCTCATCAATGCTGACCGCGGAAAAACCTCTACGGCCGCGGAATTCAAAAACGACCTGAGCAATCCCAGGGTTTCAATTTTTCATGCATTTAGCGGATATCATCTACATTGTTAACCCCACTAGGTATTCATTAATCAATCCTAGCTATTTAAGCCTAATTTAGTTACATTAATGAACCCTAAGTTAAAGTTAAAAGAAAAAGAGGAAGAAGAAGCAAAATCTAATAAACAAAAGAAACACAAGAACAAATTGAACAACAATTCTAAATTGAAATTACCAGTTGAGTGGTGAGTGATGGGAGTGGACTTCTAATTCGTTGTGTGTGCGGACTAGGGCTTGGGTGAACAGTAAAAAAAATTTGCTTGAGAGTGGAGAGAGCGAAAAGGATAAAAGGTATCATGACCTCCTATTTATAGAAAGCACCTTGGGACCCACAGAACTCACCTGCGGAATATCACCGCGGTCCGCGCTTTTGACAAACAGAAGGGCTGCCTATTAGAAACATCCGCTAATAGCGAAAAATGGCACGCGATCGTGGAAAGGTACCGCTGACCGCGGAAAATGCACCGCAGATGCGGATGAAACTTTAGAGAAGTCTCATTTTGGATTGTTCAAGCCCACGTCCGCTACTAAATTACGCCTCCTTGATATGGCCACTACCGACCGCGAAAAGTGGAACGCTGTCAGCGGTCCAACTTCAGACTGTGCCATAATTTTTCCAGCTTAGTCCTACACTGCATCAAACATTCCTACACACATCCCACAACCAGTTAGTCAAAAATAAATCCTACACTAAGAAGAAAATCAAAAAGAAGAAAAACACATGGGTTGCCTCCCAAGAAGTGCCTGATTTAACGTCGCAGCACGACGCAGGTTACCATTAATCATTTCAGATGGATCATTGCCACCACGTGGCTGTCATCAAACTTGCCAAGATAGTGCTTCACTCTTTTCCCATTAACTCTGAAGATTTCACCATTTTTGTTTTTCAAATCAAGTGCACCAAACGGAATTACAAGCACCACCTCAAAAGGTCCACTCCATTTTGACTTGAGCTTTCCCAGAAATAGTCATAACCGGAGTTGAATAAGAGAACCAAGTCACCTTCCTTGAATTCCTTGCTACGGGCATACTTGTCATGTAAGTACTTCATTTTGTACTTATACAAGGTCGAGCTGGAATAGGCATGAAACCGGAACTCATCAAGCTCATTGAGTTGCTCTACCTGGAGATTTGCTGCAACATCCCATTCAAGATTTAACTTCTTCAAAGCCCACATGGCCTTGTTCTCTAACTTAACTGGAAGATGGCACGCTTTCCCATATACCAACCAGTACGGAGACATACCAATTGGAGTTTTGTAAGCAGTCCTGTAAGCTCACAAAGCATCCTCCAGTTTCTTTGACCATTCAGTCATATTTGCATTGACAGTCTTTGACAATATGCTCTTAATCTCCCTGTTGGAGACCTCAACTTGCCCACTAGCCTGAGGATGGTAAGGGGTTGAAACCTTGTGATTGACATCATACCTTACAAGCAAAGTGTCAAATGCCTTATTGCAGAAATGAGAACCCCCATCATTGATGATTGCTCTAGGAGTGCCAAACCGAGTAAAGATATTCTTCTTGAGAAAAGTCACCACACTCTGAGCTTCGTTGTTGGGTAAAGACACAGCCTCAACCCACTAGGAAACATAATCAACGGCCACCATAATGTACGTGTTACCACATGAACTCACAAAATGCCCCATGAAGTCAATGCCCCACACGTCAAGTATGTCAACCTCAAGAATAGTGGTGAGAGGCATTTCATCCTTTTTTGAAATTCCACCAGCTCTAACACTCATCGTATCTCTTTACAAGATCATCCGCATCCTTGTACAATGTAGGCCAATAAAATCCACAGCTAAGCACCTTTGAAGTCGTTATCGCCCCACCATGATGACTACCAGAGAGAGAGAGGAATGACAAGCATCAAGAATACTCATTTGCTCCTCTTCTGGAACACATCTCCGGATCATACCATCATTGCAAATTTTGAACAAATAAGACTCATCCCAGTAGTAATGCAAGCTATCCCGTTTAAGCTTCTTCCTTTGGTTAGAAGAGAGCTCACATGGAACAACGCCGGTCACAAGAAAGTTGGCAACATCCGCGAACCAAGGAATGCTATTCATAGACACGGAGAGGAGTTGCTCATCAAGGAATGAATCATTAATTTCGAGGCCATCAAGGGGACTCCCCTCCTCCTCCAAGCGGGACAAGTGGTCCGCCACTTAGTTTTTACTCCCTTTTCGATCAAAAATCTCAAGGTCAAACTCTTGAAGAAATAGAACCCATCTCATCAACCTAGCCTTGGTATCCTTCTTTGTCATCAAGTAGCAGAGTGTTGCATGGTCAGTATGAACTATCACCTTGGCACCCATGAGATAAGGCAAAACTTCTCCATTGCAAACACAATTGCTAGCAACTCTTTTTTCGTCACCGTGTAATTTACTTGAGCATCATTCATTGTTTTGCTTGCATAATACACCGGGTGAAATATCTTGTTTACTCTTTGACACAAGACCGCTCCAACGCAACATCACTTGCATCACACATGAGCTCAAAAGGTAAGCTCCAATTTGGTGTAGTAATAATGGGAGTGGTTGTCAATTTGTACTTGAGAAGTTCAAAAACTTTGATGCATTCATCATTAAACATGAACTTTGCATCCTTTTCCAAAGATTGGAACAAAGGATTCACTACCTTAGAAAAGACTTTGATGAATCTTCGGTATAACCCCGCATGCCCAAGAAAACTTCTAACCCCTTGACTGAAGTAGGAGGAGAAAGCTTTGAAATCACCTCAATTTTTGCCTTGTCCATCTCAATACCGTTCTTTGAGATCTTATGGCCGAGGACAATGCCCTCCTCGACCATAAAGTGGCATTTTTCCCAGTTAAGCACTAGATTTGTCTCCTCACATCGAGCCAACACTTTTTCAAGATTCTTCAAACACTCATCAAAGGAGTCACCCACAACACTGAAATCATCCATGAACACTTCCAAGAAGTCCTCCACCATGTCGGTAAATATAGTCATCATACACCACTAAAAGGTAGCCGATGCATTACATAAACCAAATGGCATCCTAGAAAATGCAAAGGTCTCATACGGACATGTGAAGGTGGTTTTCTCCTGATCTTCTGAAGCAATCAAAATCTGGTTGTAACCTGAGTACCCATCTAAAAAGCAGTAGAAGGCACGCCCAGCAAGTCTATCCAGCATCTAGTCAAGAAAGGGCAATGAAAAATGATCTTTGCGGGTCACTTTATTCAGCTTCTAGTAGTCCATGCACACCCTCCATCCGGTGACAGTCCTGGTGGGAATAAACTCACTCTGCTCATTGGTGACCACAGTTATACCACCCTTCTTCAGCACACATTGCACCGGAGAAGTCCAAGAACTATCTGAGATAGGGTATACAACCCTTGCATCTAACAACTTGATTACCTTCTTTTTAACCACCTGTCGCATAGCCTCGTTCAACCTCCTTTGATGTTCCACGGAGGGCTTGGCATCATCCTCAAGTATAATCTTGTGCATATAAAAGGCAGAGCTTATTCCCCAAATATCAGCTAGAGTCCATCCAATTGCCTTCTTTCTTCTTTGGAGCACCTCCAAAGTAGCATCTACCTGCACGTTAGTAAGACAAGAAGAAAGAATTATAGGTAAAGTTGAACTAGGGCTCAAGAATTCATACCTGAGGTGTGAAGGAAAAGGCTTCAACTCCAAAATGGGAGGTTCCTCAACTGAGGGCTTTGTTGGCGGGGTCTTTCTATTCTCAAGATCCAAAGAAAGCTTACGGGGCTCGTAAGAATAAGAACACATTCCGTGCAAAGCATTAACACACTCCACCCTACCTTCATCCTCATTTACATCAAGGTTCAACAATACTGCCTCTAAAGGATCCTCCACATTGACCATGGCACTAGTATCATCAATTATCAACTCCATGACAAGATCCACAAAAGAGCACATTGATTTGCGCACATAAAAGACAACCTTTTCGTCACCCACCCGGAAGGTGAGCTCCCTGCTTCCACATCAACCAATGCCTTCCCAGTTGCAGTTGCTAGGAAAGGCCTTCCCAATGTTATAGGCACCTCATAGTTGACTTCGCAGTCCAAAACCACAAAATCAGCAGGAAAATAAACTTGTCCACTCGGACAAGAACATCATCAATAATACCAAGCAACCTCTTCACCGTTCTATCCGCCATTTGCAATCTCATTGAAGTAGGTATCGATTGACCAATACCCAAAGTTTTGAACATGGAGTAAGGCATCAAATTGATGTTTGCTCCCAAATCACACAATGCCTTTGCAAAATCCGCACTCCCAATGGTACATGGAATAGTGAAAGTGTCGGGATCTTTAAGCGTTGGAGCCATCGAGTGCACAATTGCACTTACTTGATGAGTCATTTTGATGGTCTTACAATCCATAAATCTCTTTCACCAAGTCTTTCATAAACTTGGCGTAACCCAGCATTTGCTCAAGAGCTTCCACCAAAGGAACATTGATCGACAAACTTCTCATCATCTCAATAAACTTCTTAAATTGGTTTTCATTCTTTTGCTTCACAAGTCTTTGAGGGTAAGGTGGAGGAGGCCTTGGCAAGGGGGCCTTATCCTTGGGCACTACCGTTTCCGGGATGTCTATCACGTGTTCCCTAGACAGGTTCACGTCATTCTGAGTCTCCACCTCATTATCATGAATATCAATTCTCACTTCCGCATTTAAATTCTCTTCACTTACTCATCAACTATAGGAACATCATCATCTTGTACTCCAACCTCATCACTCACTACTTCCTTTTGCTTGGAGGTATTCACTTCACCACCTCCACCGCTTCTTGTGATCACCGCCATTGCATATCCCGTAGTGTTCCCACCCTTCGGGTTTACTACCGTATCACTAGGTAGATCCCTTTTAGGATGAGTATTCAAAGATTGCAAAATCTGGCCAAGTTGATCCTCCAAATTTCGGATTGAAGTAGTATGGGATGCCAACTGGGCATCAGAGTCGGTATTCTTTTTCATCATTTGTTCAAACATCATCTCGATCCTTCCCATATCATTGTTTGATGAACTAGGACCTTGGGACGGAAATGGAGGCAGGTCATACATCGGAGGTCTTTGAAAGCCTTGCCCCTGATTTCCTTGATTGCCATTATTCCAACCCCTTTGGTTGTTGTTTCCTCCCCAATTGTTGTTGTTGCCACTCCAGTTGCCCTGGTTGTTCTGGTTGCCCCAATTCTGATTGTTGTTCCCCTAGTTGCTATTTCCCTGTTGATTTTGATTCCCCCAGTTTCCTTGGGATCTCCATTGTTGTTGTTGGTTAGGAGCATTGCCCCTTTGTCCTTGGTAATTGTTCACGTACTGGACTTCTTCACTTTGCTCATCATACCTATCATCTTGGTTGAAACCACTGCTACCTTGCTCATATTGATCCAGATTTCCTTCACTTTGTTGACCTCTTTGTCGCCTCTTGTTGACCAACATGTTCACACCTTCCATAACATTTACTTGTCTCAGCGCTTGAACTTGCTGCAATTGAGCTTTAGCCAACTGGTTCATTGTTGTAGTTAACTCTGCTATTGCCTCGCCATGGTCGTGAAGCTCTTTGTGCAGGTGAATGACAGTGGGATCATCCTATGACACATTAGCTCAACTTTGCCAAGCTGAGGAAGTACCAGCCATCTCATCAAGAATATCACAGGCCTCAGCATAAGCCAGCTTCATAAAATTACCCCCTGCTAACTGGTTTACCACACATTGATTGGTTGTGTTTATACCCCAATAAAATATTTGTTGAATTATTGCTTCAGTCATATCATTATTGGGGCATTCTTTGACCATAGTTCTATATCTATCCCAGATTTCATGAAGGGGCTCGTTTGGTTCCTGTTTGAATGCTAAGATTTCATCTCTCAATACATCCATATGTCCCGGTGAGAAAAACTTGGCTATAAACTCATCGGCCAACTCATCCCACGTAGTGATGGAATGGTTGGGGAGTCTTTCGAGCCAGTCCAAAGCTTTCCCTCTAAGTGAGAAAGGGAACAATCTCAGTCTCAATGCATCCTCTGACACATTAGTTTGTTTGCTTCCCCAGCAGGTATCCACAAAGCCTTTTAGATGCTTGTATGCATTCTGATGGGGAGCACCTATGAAGTACCCTCGTTGCTCCAATAAAGTAAATATCACATTTGTAATCTGGAAATTGCCCGCCCGAATCCGGGGTGGAACAATTGCACTTACGTACCCTTCATTTGGAAGCACCTGAGGAGCCACTCTTAGAGGAGCTGGGGGAGGGTCTGGAATGTTATCATTAGCCTGGCGGCCTCTTATTTGAGCTTGAGGTACTAGAGGTACCTCATCTTCACCATTATCATCTACCTCCTCCCCTGGGATAGCATTTTTGATAGGATCATTGTTTGCCATGTTGTACCTGAAACGATTAACTCACACAAGTTAGTAAAACAGAAGGAAAGAAAAACAAGACACAAAACTAGTCAGATAGATAGCCAAAACCGTTTAGCTCCCCGGCAACGGTTCCAAAAAGTGATCGGTTCCAACCCTGTACCACTATAGAATGGCAAGAGTGGTCGATGCATCTTTTACCCAAAAGATCGGGATCGAATCAACAGAGAGCTAATATTGATTTGGAATTGTGTTTCTATCTAATCTAGCTATGTGCGATGTTCTTAGTTGCACTTCCAATCATGCTTTGTTTTGGTTGCTATTCAACTTTTACTACTAATAAAGAATGAAATTAAGCTAAGTATGATATTTTTGTAAGGGTTTTCCCAATTGGCAAAAAGGCACTAGGGAAGTGACTTACACCTAGGTGGGTATCTAACAGGGTCTAAAACTTAGGGCACGCTTTTTTATAATTGGGATCATTATATAACCATTGCACATAATTACTCACTCTATACCTCTCGGTAGTTTGAGTGACTTTGCCCTAAGTGGCTTTCTCAAGCCCAATTGGGTGTTTAAACAATGCAAGCAAAATCGGTTCAAGTCGGGTATTACTATCTCTAGGTTTAACCCTTTAATTGGGGCTATCAATATTTTGAATGCACCCTAATTCCTTGTTAGCTTGAATTTCCTAGGCTTAGTCTCTCTTTCTCAAGAAGAGCCTAAGTAAAAAAGGCACAAATCAATATTTGTAACCACCAATTCAACAATTAGAGCATGAATCAAGCTAAATATCATTGACCCATAAACATTTAAGCCCTAAAATTGAAGACCCATTAAATACCCACACTAGGGTTGGGCCACAACCCTAGCTAATGGGTTTAACTACTCATAATCAAAGAAGAAATCAAAGATGGAGATGAAAGATAAGCCATAAAAAGTAACTACAAGAGTAAAATCTAAGATTAATTGCTAAAGATGTTCTAAAATTACTCTAAAAAGCTAAAAACGGTGGTTCACGTGCTCTACCAAACAACAGATGCCCTAAAAATCTGAAACAGAACTATTTATACACAGCTAAATTTTCTGAACAAAATTGCCCCTACAGAGATTTCGCTGACAGCGGTGGGTCGCCTCATGTCACGACCCTAAAACCGACCCGGTCGTGATGGCGCCTATCGCGAAACTAGGCCAACCGACACAGTTACCAAATCAAACCATTATTCTATAAAAGTCATTTTTAAACCATTAATTAACAAGAAATATCATAATATAAGTCTAAATAACCAGTGCGGAATAAATACACAAGCCCGACATCGGGGTGTCACAAGTCACGAGCAACTACAACTCTGTCTCAATACAATAAAGTCTAACAAAGTCTGAAATGCAATACTAAATAAATCTAAGGAAGATATGAGGGAGAAGAACAAGGCTCCGAACGCCATGCAGCTACCTTATTGACTCCGAAATCCTGCTGAATGGACAATCAATGCTCACTATCGCGACCCGCAACTCCTAGATATGCACACAAGGTGCAGGGAGTAATGTGAGTACGCCAACTCAGTAAGTAATAAAAGTAAATGAAAGCTGAGCAGTAAGAAAACAGATAATCTCACTTCAAAGCACTACAGCAAATACAGTACATTTCCAAAACAGTCCAGAAATCAACTATCTCGTAGAAACAAATTCAGTTTCAGTAAAACCTTTTTCTTCTAAAACGTCTTTCAATAGTTTCAAACAAGTGAATAAAACAATGGGTAAAATGATAGAAACGTAAACAGCCCCTCGGGCAAAATATCAACAGAACCAGCCCCTCGGGCTACCTCACAATCACTCGTAATCAGCCCCTCGGGCAACAATATGAATCAACAACAGCCACTCGGGCAATATCACATCACTCACATTGGGTACCCGCGCTCACTGGGGGTGTTCAGACTCCGGAGGGACTCCTACAGCCCAAGCGCTATCACAAGCCATCTCGTGGCATAACAAATCAGGCCTTCAGCCTCTCATATATCACAAATCAGTACAACATGCTGCGGCGCGCAGCCCGATCCCATAATATTCTCACAACACAGGCCCTCGACCTCACTCAGTCAGAAACCTCTTAAGCCACTCGGGCAACAGTAAAACAGGAACAGCCTTTTAATTATTCTTTGCTTGTCCATTTATAGATGAGGGAATTTATTGAACTAGTTTTAATAAAGTTAAGTTTGGTCCCTAAGTACTAAAGAGATATACCTAAAATAAAATAAGTATGCAAGCTATGCCATCATGGAGTCTTTTCTTTTTCGAAAAGAAAAAATATTAAAAGGATGCTTAGTTTGTTTACATTATTTTTCTTGGGTTTATCTATTTCTTTGCCTTTTTTCTTTTATTATTTTAAAGGAAACGCAGAACACTCCATCCTGTTCTTTTTTTCTTTCCTTAAATTTAAAGGAAGAATCTTCCCCTCTTTTTCTTTGTTGGCAGATTCTGCTATCGTTGTCTAAATAGGATAAGGAAAATGAGATATGTTGTCTAAATGTTTGATTAAAACTACCAGTATGAAGAAAAAATGGGATACTTACGGAAAATGATTTTTGTATATAGATGTCCTACGCCTATGAATCAACAGGATACAACCGAAAAAAAAAAAATGATTCATATTTTACTTTATTTACTACTTGAAAATTAGTGAAACTAATAGTAAGACCCTCTTTGTCCATAATTTTTTTTCAAAATGTGTTTGTCCATGAAATTTTGCAAGTTTTTAGAAATTTTTCGAAAATGAGTTTTTCAAAAAGCAAAAAGTGATTTTGACCTTTTTTTCAAAAATTTCAGAAAATTTTCTCCTCTACTCACAAAACTATAACATTTTAAGTGAAATACATGTCCAAATATAATTTCAAATTCCAAATACCATTTTTCAACTTAACTCCAAATACTACTTTTTTTCAAAAATTACAATTTTATATCCAAACGCTTACTAAAAGAAATGGTAAGTAAATGAAAGTATACAACCAGAGTACACCACTATATTGGAATCACCTCTGAGTAGGAGTGGCAAACGGGCGGGTCAGGTCAGATATAATTCGGGTTGAAAACGGGTAATGAAAAAATGGATAAATTATCCGACCCGACTCATATTTAATACAGACAAAAAACGGATTAACCGGCGAATAATATGGGTAATTATATTATCCATGACTTCTTGTATATGATCACTTTTAGAAGAATTCTTAGTCTCCCTAACTTGAGAAACTTCCAATTTGAGGCTTTACAAATTTAAAAGTTAGACTCATTTGTTATCCATTAGTTATCCATTTTCTACATGGATAATATGGTTCTTATCCATATTTAACCCGTTTTTAAAAAGTTCATTATCCAGCCCATTTTTAGTGGATAATATAGGTGGTTAACTATTTTCTTTTAACCATTTTGCCACCTCTATCTTTGAGCAACAACTACTACAGTAGTAAGGTTGAAAACCTTCATAAAGGCTCTGTTCTTATGGCAGCTACTACAACTTTCTTATGGCCTTGAAAAGGTTAAAAAAAACTTTGAAGAATTAACCTAAATAGCCATTCACCCAATCGCTTAAACAAAACATAGCAGGAGAATGTATAATATAATATGCGTATAATCAGTGCCAAAAGAATACCAGGAGAATGTATAATACGCGTATAATCAGTGCATAATCTATGTATACCGGCTAGCAAAAATAAATAATGATCAAACTACTTGATTAAAGATCCCAAAACTGTTGATGTTTCCACAGAATCAGGATTAAATCTTGGGATGAGTTGTCTGACAAATATAACTCTGAAATTCCTGTTCCACGCCCTATACATTCTTTGTTTGATGTTTTAATCAAAATATGCTTCCTACTCGGTGGCATTTTCCCTGAACACAAGCAAACTTATAATATATATTTCTAAAAAGAAAAAGTGAAAAGCAGAACAAAGCTTAATACAAGTGCATATATATAGCACATTAGGAATGACATCAACTGCACACTCAAGAAGAAGAACAACACTTGGTTTCTTGATAACAGTGAATTAAAACAAAGATTCCTGAAAATGGTTGATGCTTTTGTATCATTTGCAGTTGAAAAGCTGGGCGATTTCCTCATACAAGAAGTTGCCTTGCGCAGAAGTCTGAGAGAGAATGTGCAGTGGCTGAGAAATGAGCTGCTATTCATGCAATCTTTCTTCAAAGATGCAGAAGAAAAGCAAGTTGAAGATCAAAGAGTTCAACAATGGATATTTGAAATCAGCTCTATTGCTAATGACACCGTCGCTATATTGGAGACTTATAGCTCCACTAATGTGGCAATAAAAGGCAGTACTAACGATGGATTTGCTAGTCGTCTTAAGTCTTGCGCTTGCATCTGTAGGAAGGAGACCAAACTCTACAACGTCGGCAAGGAGATCCAATCCCTCAAGACACGCATCATGGATATCTCTCGCAAACGAGAGACTTATGGTATTAGAAATATCGATATTATTGCAGGAGAAGGGCCAAGTAATAGGTCTAACAATCGGTCCGCCCTGGTTAGAACATTGAGGAGAACTACCTCCTATGCAGATGATCAGGATCAGATTTTTGTTGGCTTTCAGGAAGTCATTGAAAGATTTCTTGCTGAACTTCTCAAAGAAGAGCCTCGACGAAGTGTCATCTCCATTTATGGTATGGGTGGTATAGGCAAGACCACTCTTGCAAGAAACCTCTACAACTCCCCTAGTCTAATCACTAGCTTCCCAACACGCGCTTGGATATGTGTTTCTCAAGAGTTCAACACCCCAGATCTCCTACGAAATATCATAAAATCTATCCAAGGTTGCACCAAAGAAATTCTAGATTTGTTGGAGAAGATGACGGAGAGAGATTTAGAAAGTTACCTTCGTGATCTATTGAAAGACCGCAAATACCTTTTGGTGGTTGATGATGTATGGCATAAAGAAGCATGGGAAAGTTTGAAAAGAGCATTCCCAGATAGCAAGAATGGCTGCAGAGTTATTATTACCACGCGCAAGGAGGATGTGGCTGAAAGTGCAGATGAAAAAGGTTTTGCATACAAACTTCGTTTCCTAGGACAAGAAGAAAGTTGGGACCTCTTCTGCAAGAAGCTGCGTCACGTAGGCAAGTTTGACAACATTGGGTGGTCTCCAGCAATGGAAGGAATAGCTAACGAAATGGTGGAAAGATGTGGAGGCTTACCGCTTGCCATTGTTGTACTAAGCGGGTTACTTTCCCATAAAAAAGGACTAGTAGAATGGAAAAAAGTAAAGGCACACCTTTGGCGTCACATACAGAATAACTCAATTGAGATCTCTCACATTTTATCATTAAGCTACAATGATTTGTCAACAGAGCTCAAGCAATGTTTTCTTTATTTTGGTATTTTTCCAGAAGATAGTGTAATCAACACTGAAAAGTTGATGTGCTTGTGGATGGCCGAGGGCTTCATACCTAGAGTGGGAGAAAGAATGGAGGATGTCGCTGAGGACTTCCTAAATGAGCTAGTAAGAAGAAGCTTGATTCAAGTAGCAAAAACATTTTGGGAGAAAATTATTGGATGTAGAATCCATGACCTACTTCGGGATCTTGCCGTGAAAAAGGCCACAGAGGTAAACTTGTTCGATATTTATGATCCAAGAAAGCACTCTGTGCCCCTCTTGCGCCACAGACACGCCATTCATGCTCAAGCACAAAGGTACCTCTCACTTGACTTTTCAACATTGAAGTTAAGGACACTTTTGTTCTTTGATGTAGAAATAGGTAGCCAGGACAGTAAGAAGTTTACTTCTTACTGCAATATGTTCCAACATCTGTATGTGCTAGATTTGGAGAGAATCCGTTTCACTCAACCTGCACTACCTGATGCCATAGGCAATCTGGTCCATCTTAAGTTCTTAGGTTTGCTAGGTGCTAATGACTTTAAACTCCCACCCACCATTGGCAAACTCAAAAACTTACACTCTCTCCAAGTTTTGAACCCTGATCGTAGCTCATGCATACTACCTCCTCAGATGTCTAACCTAATAAACTTAAGACATTTAATTGCTCGATATGAAGGAGCAGTGCAGCTCAGCAAGCTTACAAGTCTACAAACTCTTAAATACATTCGTTGTGATCGTTTGAAAGATGATGGTGCTGTAGGTTTACTCAATCTTCAAGAATTAGTCATGGAAAAAGTTATGAACTCTTACTCGCTGAATGCCATTGGCAGCTTGAAAAGTCTTAGAACTCTCATGTTGGGTTGCGAATATGGTGAACCATTTCCACCCCTTGAACCTCTTTCTTCTTGTCAAAACCTCAACAAATTATGGTTACACGGGAAAATAGAAAAACTTCCTCTCTCAGATCAGTTTCCAAAATCCATTACAATGATGGTGCTTTGGAACTCAGGACTTGTTGAAGATCCAATGCCTATTTTGGGAATGTTGTCAAATCTAAGGAACCTCGACTTAGTAGACGCTTATGAAGGAAAAGAGATTACCTGCAATAATGACAGTTTTGGTCAGCTCGAATTCCTTCGTCTTCTTAAACTTCGGGGCTTAGAAAGGTGGCATTTAGCCGCAACTGCTATGCCTTTGCTCAAAGGTTTTGGTATACTTGGTTGTCCGAAGCTGCAGGAGATTCCAAAAAGAATGAAACATGTTGCTCTACTTGAGATAATGAAAATGGAAACAGAGGTGCGTTATCGCTGCCCAGGTTTCTATATATGATTGTTCGAGGCTACTCTGAAGCTTTTGATCATGGATATTCACATTTTTACCTGATACGAAATCACAAAGGTACACACAAATAAAATTTCAATCCATACTGACCATTTATTTGATTCGTTATACTCATTCTATATCAGTTTTCCATAACTTCTGTTGACCTTTTCATCAAAATAAATTTTTGTACAACGGTTTAATCTTTATACAGTGACATCATAAAAGATCTTTCACATTTTCATGATACTTAAAGACCACCTATAAGTAACTATATGTATATATTGTAACCGAGTATCATGAAAATTATAATTAATACTCCCTCCGTTTCAATTTATGTGAACCTATTTCCTTTTTAGTCCGTGCCAAAAAGAATGACCCCTTTCCTTATTTGGAAACAATTTACCTTTACACAAAGATTTATAGCCACACATAATATATGTGCCTCATTTTGGACCACAAGTTCAAAAGTCTTCTCTCTTTTCTTAAACTCCGTGCCCAGTCAAATGGGTTCACATAAATTGAAACGGAGGGAGTAGTAGTTTTAAATAATTGTCAATCTTTTAATCTTTTTTATAATACTAATGGTGGAACTGTTTAATGTAATTCAGATGAAAGAGGAGGGACTTGCAGACTGAAGATGCCAAATTCTCAAGAACTCCAAGACATCTGTTTGAATGACATTAGCTTTAAAAGTAAGAAGTAAGCATGTTTGTGGCAACCTTAGAGATTGCCTCACACTGTCAATGTGAAATTTTATAGGGCTTATGCCTGGTGAGATAGTTGTATTTCCTTTCTAAAAGCTTCAGTTTCTGCAAGATTTGGTTTATTTAGTTATTTAAGGTTAATTAGGATCTTCTGCCAATTTGGGTTGTTACTTTACCAAGTGTTAAGGTAATATTGAGATTTATGTTCGAGTTTTTGGGATGACGCTCTCGTGATATTAAGACAGAAAATTATATTACTATTGAGTAGGAATCTGTTCCTGTTGGTTGAATTGGTAAAAAAGAAACTGTAATTCATACTTAAACCAGAATATAGTTGGGAGAAAGGGATCAGAGTCATAAAGTCTGTTCCTGAACTGCTAGCAGTTCAATACTAATTTTACTGGAAGAAATTTACTCAGAAAACTTGAAAGTGAAACTGTGCATTACATGCAACCAGAGAATGGAAAATCAACATCAATTTCCACTTCATTCAGAAGAGAAAAAATAGAGAGAAATCTGCGATCATTGAACTCTTCACATTTCACATTATTTAGTAGGTAAGGCCATAAATTAACTCTGTAATGGGCTTCATGCGTCCTTTCATTATCTCAAAATGTGTCTTGAAAGAATGTCTGGGATTGATAGTTGCAGGTATATACAGGTATATTAAGGGGTACAAAACTTCTCCTTTTTCATACTTCTGATAAAGAATTTAACTTATATACATTTGACAGTGTAAAAGATTTTATAATATCAAATGTACTGATAGTGTAGAAATTTTATTATTATTTTTAATTCTCTTTTAAATGAACTGATATTGTACAAATTTGCTCTTTCATAAATAAATGTGCAGGGAAAACAAGTAGGGTATGTTACCAATTAGTTTCCTTTTTCATTTTCCAGTTTTCTACAGGATTTCTGAAAACAATTGTGCAACAAATGCATTGTTTGTTGATCATATGTTTCAGCGCCAATACATCTCAAAGACTTAACTTCAGCACTAGAAAATGGCCTCATATAACTTACTTGGCCATTGCACCTCTCTACTTCAGATTTGAATTTTATTCGCCGTTGCGCGACTCTACTTCAACCACATTGATAATTTTACAGAATTTTATACCCAAATAATAAAATGATAGAAGAACTCATTCCTGAGAGGGGACATAGAATTAAGGAATTAAATTACTTCTCCGTCCCTCCCCCCACCCCCCACCCCAAAAAAATAAAATAAGAAGAATAACATGATCAGAGTACAGTACAAGTATCAAGTCAGCTAATTTTAGTGTGAATATATTTCAATTTCATGACTTATTAAAACAAAAAAAAACATATTTAGAGACAACATAAAAAGCACTATTATTGATCCCAATTTTTAACAGACAGCAGTTAATGAAATATGAAATGGCAGATGGGGTATTTTTTCCAAGCACTTCAAGACGTTCGCATTCATGAAGTTGGATTGTAGAAGCATTAATCAGCTTTCTGTCACTTTACTGATTATTTCAGGGCTGTCAATGAGAGCTTATCTCAACCTTCAGTGTTTTGTTTTATGAGTGTTTAATTTCTTTTTGTTTTGGCTCTTTTGAGTGTGGAATTGGTTTGAAGAGAATTATTTTTGGGATTGTATGCAATAATGATTTTGTATTGTCTTAATTAATTGTTCCACTGTCATCTAGCTTATCCACATTTAAGACAGTTCTTTCTGTAATATTTTCCAACATCGGTATGTGCTGGAGTTAGAGAACATGTATTTTGCTAACTCTATTCCAACTGATGCCATATGCAACTTGGTCCATCTCTAGATTTTTGGCATTAAGTACTAACATATTTGAACTCCCCCCCTCCACAAGCAGAGTCAAAAGCCTACAATTTGCAAACATTCTCGATCCCTGGTTACTGCTAACTCAGATTATCTCCCCACATAACTAACTTGATTAACTTTAGTCAGTTAGTTGTTCGATATGGAGAAACTCCGCAATCTGGGAGACTCACAAGTCTACAAACAAAAGGGCAGCCAAGTGCACTAAGCTCCCTCTATGCGCGGGGTCCGGGGAAGGGCCGGACCATAAGGGTCTATTGTACGCAGCCTTACCCTGCATTTATGCAAGAGGCTGTTTCCACGGCTCGAACCCGTGACCTCCTGGTCACATGGCAGCAACTTTACCAGTTACGCCAAGGCTCCCCTGCTCACAAGTCTACAAACACTTGAGTACATTCGTTGTGATCAGAGGAATTAGACGTGGAAGATATTAGGAAATCTTACTCCTTGAACACCATCAGCAACTTGAGATTCTTAGCACTCTTATGCTAAGAATCTGGTGCAATATTTCCACCCCTTAAACCTCTTTCTTCTTGTCAAAACCTCCACAGATTGTGGTTAAGTGGGAGAGATAAAAACTGCCTCTTTTGAACAAGTTGTCAAATTTTATCTCACTGCTAGTCCTTAGGTATAAAAGACTTATGGAAGATCTGATGCCTATTCTGGATTGTTACCAAACCTAAGGAGTCTCAATTTGTTAAAATGCTTATGATAGAAAAGAAATTACCTGCAATGATTGACAGTTTTGGTCGGAGTTCCTTCATCTTTGTGATCTTCAGGAGTTAGCAAGTTGGCATTCAGCTACAAGTGTCATGCCTGTTATTAAAGGTATAGAGTAGATTTAAGTGTTTAAAGCTGTATCAGGTTACAAAAAGAATGAAACTGTTGTTATCCTTGAGAGACTCAATCAAAAGGAATGGGATTTGCATCATCGCTATCCTGTTTTCTGAACACCTGATGCTGCTCAAGATCTTTGATATACTACCTTAACATCACGTATACTACCTTCTTTGAAAGGGAAAATATATACTGTCCAAACTAGTAAAAGGAAAAGCTCTACATCTGAGAGCAATAAAAACCAGCCAACTTGGATTGAAAATATCACCCTCCTACTAACTGGGGAAACACTTAGTATACACCACTCCTCTAGAGAATGGGAAAACATTCAATATTTCTGAACAAAGCATTCAGAACAAAAGTTCACAAAAACATACTGTGGCATATACATAGTGACTCACCTTGATGTCCAATTTCATCACGAGTCATATTCAAAGTTAATAGGCAATTAACATCAACTATACAGTAGTAATCTCAAAACGCATAAGTTCATATCATATCAACAGTATCAGCTTATGAATCTCAAACTTTCCCCAATATGCCAGAGTATATCAATTGCATATATCTTTATAGAAAAACTCAAATCATTGAAAATAAATGCTCAGTTAGGAATTAAATTTCCTGATCATGCTTGTTTATGAAAAAATAAGTCATAGTTCAAGTCATTGCTCACCTTCATTACCTTATAAAAAAAAGTCATAGTTCAAGTCATCGCTCACCTCCACTGCCAATTAACTCTAATGATACTTCTTTTTTATGATGTAGCGTCTGGATCAACTTGCATGCACCTCGACTATTTCACCGGTACCTGCCACCTTCAGTGATCACGGTATGAGTGGCGCGATCGCGGTGAAGAGCTTTTAATGGCACTCCGTGATTGTGGACTTCTAGCGTGGTCGCCTAGGTAACTCTGACCACCTAAGCTTTGGAAGATGGATATGAATCACATAGTATTTTTGCCTTCGCTGGATTTAAAATGGTTTCTCGTAGTTCTCCTTCTACTTCATTAACCACTAGGCCACTGCCTTGGGTGCAACTAAAATCCAACTTCCGATCAACAAAATAATTCAATTCGTCAATGAATCTGTAAAGAAAAACATAGTTTAGAGTTACCAACTTCATATTTTAATCAATTCAAGTAATAGGAAATCACAATGCACGTTACCTGAAGTCTTGGCTAACTCAAGGTTTTCTCGACTATGCTTTTCATAGTTATTCTCAATGAAATTCCTTACAATTTCTCCATACTCAATCCATAGGTCAATCATCAATAGATCACTGTCACCATAATAACTCTTACCCAAGGTGCCCATATCAATTAGACACAAGAATATGCTTGAAAATCCAGCATCGATAGGTGTAGCCTAGAAGTCTGTGGTTGCAAACTCCAAATTCTACCAGAGGAAAAAACACTAGTTGGTTTCTAAGTACACGTGTTGCTGGTGGAAGGAAGCAGACATCTATTAATATTGTCAATGTCAGTGTCCGAACACAACTGTTATAGAAACAACCTCTCTATCTTTCCAAGGTAGTGGTAAGGTCTGCGTGCACACTAGCCGCCCCAATCCCATATATGGGAATACACTGGGTTTATTGTTCTTGTTGTTGTTGTTGTAGTGTCCGAACACAACTGTTATAAAAATAAAAAATAAAAATTATATCTGTGCATGAAAACCCCACAATTTCCAAGTTCTCATTTCACAATTAAATCTCTAACCCAATTGTACTTCAACGTTATGATACCCATAACATTGTAAGCCAAACTCATAGCTTGGGGATCGATTCTTACCTCAAATAGGTCAAAACAATGGATTATTACGACGGGTAACCTCCTACTCTTCAACTCCAAGAAGAACTAGTTGAGCTTTGGAGGTTTCTAATCTCATAATCTCGTGCTTCCCATTCAAAATTCCAATCACCCAATTGTTCTTGAGCTAAAAGATCTGAATCGCAAAGTATTGGAATGTATTAAATTTGTGTCGAAGACGAACTTGCAAATAACCGCTCTTGAAGAAATGAAGAATGCGAATGCTGAACGGTTTAGTACTACAATAAGTATACAATTTTTAACAATATTGGGAGGTTTTTTTTAAATTATATTTTCAAATATCTCTTTGTTTATAGATTATAATTATTTTTTGGTAGATTTTAAAAATAAATTTTTTCAAATTCCAAAAACAGCTTTGGAGTAGTTTTTAAAGTTTTTCACTCACAAAACTTCAATTCTTTTTTAAGTAAAATACATATCCAAACACAATTTTAATTTTCAAAAATTATTTTTCATCTCATCTTCAAAAATTTATTTTTTCAAGTTCAATCAAATCTATATCCAAATGCTAGCTAAATTTACCCGCTCTTTCTCTTTCGGACAAGCCTATGTCCAAGATTTGATTTTGTAGTTCATATAGGAGATTAGTAAAAAATATAGGGACATTTTTTTCTATTCAAATTGTATTTGGAGGAAATCACCGTTACAATTTAATTTCTTCTTTTAAAAGCATTTTGATTTAGTAGTCCGGTGACTGCATGTTTTTTTTGGTTTTCCATCCAGGTATTCACCTTGGGGCCCGATTAAATTCGGATTCGTGTCGAAAAGTCCCACATTGAGGGGTAAAGCACTCCCTAACAAAGGCGACTCTATATCTAGGGGCTCGAACATGAGACATCTGGTTAAGGATAAAGGAGTACTTACCACTCTACCACAAACCTTGTTGGTTGGTGACTGCATGTTTTGTACTGAGTCGGTTATTTCTTTTTATGTATGACTAAATGTCTCATAGGCAAAGGAAAAAAGAAAACTCATTTTTTTTTTTTGGCATAACCTTCTAGTACAACTGATTCGACTAATTCGAATTCTCGTTGCCAAATGTAAGACGAACCATTAGCGAATTCCTCTCCACTCCAAATGGTTTCGCTCCTCTTTTCCCTTATGCCAATTCCTTATTAGTCAATTGACTCCCCTTCCTCAAAAGATCGGTGAAGTCATAATTTTTTATTTTATTTTATTTTCATCACGAAGTTTTACTTCGCATAACTAGAGGATGTTTAGATTGGCTTATTTTAAGTGCTTATTGGCTTTTAAGCACTTTTTAAGTTTGTGTGGTGTTTAGCAATGATAAAAAAAATGCTTAAAAGCACTTATTTTTAGGCATAAAAAGTACAAAAATAAGCCAAAAGCCAAAAGTTGGGTATTACCAACTTATGGCTTTTGGCTTTTAGCTTAAAAGCTTAAGTCAATCCAGACACCCTCCTAGTGACATTGAGTGATTTTCGCATCATCCTTGCAACACCAATTTCTTGTTGATTCTAGTACAACCCGCGTTGAAAAATACGATTATGATATATGGTATCTACTTATTCGACTAATTAGGATTTGCGTTGCGTAGCGTCCATAATTAGAAAGACAAAAAATACTCTCTACTTAAGGTTAGATTTACTTTTCTTTCTCAGAACAATCATTTGAGCTTTGTTTTTCTCTCATTATGCAATAATCATATATCCATTTATATATTGCAAAAGACAGTATCATACATTTATATAGGGGAGAAATTCAAAAATAACCAGATTTACTAGTGATCATTCAAAAATAGTCACAGTTTCAAAAGTAATCAAAATTTAGCTACTTTTCATGTAAAGATAAATCTGAACAAAAACACTGTTCAAAATCCGGAAATGTCACGATCCCAAACCCGGACCCGATCGTAATGGCGCCTCTCGTGAAGACAAGGCCAGCCGACACATTTCCAATCCAGTTTTAGGCAATTAAACAATAAGCATTTAGTCTTAAACATGATATAAATCCAAAAGTAAGCAGTGACAATACAAAACAATTCGCGGAATACAGCCCAACACAGCCCGATACCAGGGTGTCACTAGTCATGAGCATCTAAAAATCCGGAATAAGACAAGAAAGTCTACAGAGTTCAATACAAATCTAAAACAAAGAGAAGTAAGATAAGGGAAGAAGCTTTGGGCTGTGAACGCCGGAAACTACCTAGAGAATCTTCGGATCCGCCTAAGCTGGAAAGATCAACACTCGGTAGCGGGACCAGATGCACCTGAATCTGCACACAGGGTGCAGGGAGTAAAGTGAGTACTCCAACTCAGTGAGTAATAATCATAAATAAACGACTAAGAGATATAAAAACACGTAAGGCACATTATAGGCTATAATTATGCAGTAAAACCAGCAAAGATATGTAAAATCATTTAATTTCAGTTTAAACTTCAGGAAATACCTTTTCGACAATTAAACAGGTAAATGACAGAAAATAAGAAAGATAAACACATAAAGGCTCGCCCCTCGGGCACAATGTTAACAAATCCGCCTCTTGGGCAATATCTCAGAACAATACCAGCCCCTTGAGCTATATCTCTCATCCCAATATGTACCCGCGCTCACTGGGGGTGTGCAGACTCCTGGAAGGGCCCCTTACGGCCCAAGCGCAATATCAAGCCATCTCGTTGCATCATCTTTAGGCTCTCGGCCTCATATCAACAAGCCATATCGTGGCGTACATATCTCAGGCCCTCGGCCTCATACTCATAATCCGGTGTTTTCTTACAACATAGGCCCTCGGCCTTACTCAGTCAAAATCCTCACAAGCCACTCGGGCAATAGTAAAACATGGTTCTCAACCCAAATATCATTTAAAAGATCATTTAAGTGTTAAAACATATTAAACATGGCTGAGTATGAAAGCAGTGGAATATAACATGACTAAGTTCTAGTATAAAGTCAAAACAGTGAGAAAATATCAATAAAAATCCCCGAAAGGTTCAAATAGTTGGCACGAGGCCCAAATATGGCATTCAACCCAAATCATGATGATAGCAAATAGATTTCAGTCAAATACGCAGTAAAATAGTCATTCGGGACAGACTAAGTCACGATCCCCAACAGTGCACGACCTCATGCTCGTCATCAAACGTGTGCATCACCTCAATATAGCACAACGATGTGCAATTCGGGGTTTCGTACCCTCAGGACATCATTTACAATCATTACTCACCTCAATCCGGTCCAAACTCTAGTCTGCGACGCCTTTGCCCCTCGAATCGGCCTCCACTCGCGTCGAATCTATCCAAAATCATAATCACCACGTCAAAATATGCTCTCTCTCTCTCTCGGTGGGAAGTATGATAAGAGCATGGCAGGCCAAGTCGATGAATCTGGTCTCATATTGAGTAATAGTCATAGAACTCTGCTAGAGATGCTCAAACTACCTCCCATAGGTCTCTCTCTGAGTGATAGGGAGAAACTTCTCCAGAAATAGTTGAGTAAACTGCTTCCAAGTCAAAGCTGGTGATCTTGTTAGACCCCTGACCACCCCCTATGATAGAACCATCTCAACTCTCCTGGCCACATTGGCCACCTCCTGAAAAGAAATCTCATTCCCTGTCTCCTTATCCGTCTAAAGTCGAAAAGCTAAAATAATCAATTTACAACATTAATTCCGAAATTACCAAAACCCCACCCCCCGGCCCACATCTCGAAATTCGATAAAATTCACATCAATGGGTTCCTTATCTCCCCACGAGTTCATACATATCAAAAGTACCAAAATCCGACCACAATAGGTCCCTCAAATCCTCGAGTTTAGGTCTAATGTCAAGCCCTAGTTTTCCCAATTTTAACCCTTAAATTTCATTAATTATAGCTCTAATCCGTGAAATAATACCATAGGAACGAGTTTTAGGCCCAAAATCCTTACTTCAATGAAGTCTCCTTGAATTCTCTCTTCAAAATTGCCCAAAACTCCAGAACTCATGTTTAAAAATGGTGAAACCCTCTAAAAATCGCGAAGGAAGAAATATATACATTCTGACCCAGGCATTTTCGCATCTGCGGTCAATCCACCGCATCTGCGGTATCGCTTTTGCGGTCCAAGAGCTGCTTCTGCGGTTTTCACTTATCCTCCAGCTTTTTGCACATGCGATGCACCAGCCGCACCTATGCCATCGCAGGTGCGGTTCACCAACCGCTTCTGCGATTTATGCCTCCCTCACCTTCTTCCGCTTCTGCGGCCTTCCCCCTCGCATCTGCGGCATCGCACCTGCGCTCCCCAATCCGCAGGTGCGGAACTACCAAAAGCAGAAAATCTACAGCTTCTTCAAAAATTCCAAACTCTCCGTCAACCATCCGAAACCACCCCGAGCCCCCCAGGACCTCAACCAGAAGCACAAACATATCTCATAACCTTATTCAAACTTATACCAATCTTCAAAACACCTCAAACAATATCGAATCAACCAAAACTCATCGGATTCAAGCCTAAGTTTCCAAAAAAATTCGAATTCCGTTTTTGATCAAAAACCTAACCAAACCATGTCCGAATGACCTGAAATTTTGCACACACATCCCAAATGACACAACGGAACTGCTGCAACTCTCGTAATTCCATTCCGACCCCACATGAAAATCTCACCTACCAATCGGAAATCGCCAAAATATCAACTTCGCCAATTCAAGCCTAAATCTACTCTGAAACTCCAAAACTCATTCCGATCACGCTCCTAAGTCCCAAATCACCTCCCGAAGCTATCCGAATCATCGGAACTCACATCCGGGTCCTCTAACACATAAGTCAACATCTGGTTGACTTTTCCAACTTAAACTTCCTCAAAAGAGACTAAGTGTCTCAAACCTTACCAAATCCTTTCCGAACCCGAGCCAACCAACTAGATCACATATAGAACCGATAGACAAAACAATAAGAAGCAGAAATGGAGGAAACGGAGCAGTAACTCATGAGACGACTGGCCAGATCGTCACAGGAAAATACTCCAGCATAATATATAGGAGTTCCAGCATATTGGAACTCCAACATATTATAATGGATTTCCAGCATAAGTATACTGTACCTCCAACATAATATATTGGAGTTCCAAAATAATATACCGGTACAGTATAATATGCTAGAAATTCATACACAGGTGTTCCAATCTCCAGTATATTATGCTGGAACTTTCCAGTGTTGGAGTTCCAGCATAATATGCTGGAAGTTCATACATAGGTGCACCGATCTTTAGTATATTATGCTGGATCGGTCCCTGTTGCTGTAAAATAGTGGCTATTTTTTAATGACTTTGCAAACGCTGGATATTTTTGAATGACTAGTCCAAAAACTGGTTAGCCCTTGCTATTTTAACTTTATATAGGGATGTATATGGACCGGATTGGTTCTATTTTTATCAAAAATAATCAAACCAGTTATATCAGTTTGAATTGTTTTGATTTTGTCGGATTTTTGGGTTATGCGGGTTTTTTGTTACATAAATATTATTTCAATCTTACGTTATTAAATTTTTTATAAGTAAATATATGTTTAGTAAAAATTAAAAAATTGACAAACATATGATCTATTAAAATATTCTTATGGGAAAATTTTCTTAGTAAAACATGATTCTATCTTTTTAGTCGTCTGCAATAATTTTTCGTTGATGTACACTTTTAAGGTTAGCCGAATTTAATAATTAAATATAAAAATCAATATGATACCTAAATAATGATATGTCCTATTTAATTTTAAATTATCGAAATACCATTTCAATTTCGAAAAAATATAAGAATTCAATAAATCTTGACATATGAATATGAAAGAACAAAGAGATTGGCGTTGTTTAACCAAAAAGTGGAATTTCAGTCAAAGCTTTAATTTAGAAGAACACGGGTTACTGATAATCAAAACTGAATAAAGGAAAGTGATTTTGCTAACAATAAGATAGATAGAAGAAAACAAAGTAAACCAGTATATTCAGATGATCTTTCGTATCCTTACAAATGATCCATTCTCTCCTTTTTATAGCTATCTTAAAGATATACGTTTTGCCTTTGTTATAATTAGGCCATTATAGACAATTAAAGGCATTAAATGCTACATTACATAATCATTATTATTAATACAGATTCTATAACGTTTTTAGTATTTATTGCTTATTAAATATTGTATTTGTACTCTCTTATGCTGTCAGATTTATTCTCCTTGATTTTTGAGTATAAATAGGTACGAGCGTTGAGTCTTTTGAATAAATGCTCGTGCCTCTACTTGTACCTTCTGCTTGTATCTATTGCAACTCGTGCCTCTTTGCCAATCATCACTCTTTGACCAGCCTTCGAGTCATGACACGTCAGCTTCCAATCACTTCAATATGTAAACTCGATTTTCCCAATACAGATAGTCCCCCCACTTACCATTTATTCATCAATTGAATATTTGGAAAGTGGATTTTACTAAAGCGGGAATGTTGCCACTATTAATGCTACGGTAAAATCGACGCTTCAATTATCACTTCCATTTAATGCTTATCACATGTGGCACCCTTTTATTGGCTCTGCAACTTTGCATCACTTTTTAGGGATTTTTTACGGCTTCACTAATCACGAAGCAACAGTTCCCATTATGACTTTTCCATCATTTCACCTTTTCCTTTGACGGTTGCTTCCTAGTATAAACATAGTTTTCGTCTTTATCCCTATCACATAAAGTTCTCTGAATATTCAATTCTTGAATTTTTATTTGCTTCTTCCTCGTACTATCATGTCTTCACCAAACTCTAACCCTAGAAGAGTCCCCATAGTTGATAACTTTCCTCTTGCCCCTAGCAGGAGTAGAAGAGGAGGTAGACTTCGTAATTTAGGGTCTTCTTATGTACATGGTTCTTCTCTTCCTTAAACTAGTTCCAGTCCTTCCTTTAGAACCAGAGGTTCTTTCTCACAAAGATCTTTTTCCAGGGGTAAGGAACCCACTGAACCTGTTCGTGAACCTACAGTAGAAGAAATAGTTCTTGCGGAACTATCTTTCTACAATGATAGGGAGTCCCTTAAGAATCAAGTATCCTCTTTAGATCTTGCTGATATCTATGTAACTCAGATCACAGAGGGTCTGATTTCTTTAGTTCGTAAAGACTGTCATTGGAGTCATGACTTTCCTATCATAATTCCCAACGCGAATCAAAGAATCACCTCTTATTTAATTGGGTTTTCCTTTGTTTATACATACCCTTTCACATTAGGATTCAAACCTGCTATTGATCCAGTTATTCTCGAATTCTGACATTTTTTCGATGTTTGCTTAAGTCAAATTGGCCCTATAGTGTGGAGGGTTGTTTCCTGTTTGAGCCATTTGACAAACATGGCCGGTGTGCCTTTTACTTTTGTTCATTTAATTCACCTTTACTCTCCCAGACTTTTCCGCCAATGCATTTTTACTTTAGTAGCTAGGAGCAAAAGGGTTCTGGTTAGTCCAGAAGATGACAGAGACCATGGCTGGTACGCCAAGTTTGTTGCTGCCCCCACTGTTTGTTTAGTAGGTGATGAAAATGTCCCTTCCCCGAGAAGTGGAATTTTGCACGTGAGTTTTCTTTTTTAATAACTTTCTCGTAGCTTTTTCTTCAATTTTGATGATCTCTATTCTCATTTTCCTTTTTCTTTTTAGCAACTATGGGAATTGTTGAAGAAATTCCCAATTTCCGTGGTTGGGTAGGAAGGTTACTGAATACAGCCCCAATGGAGGGTAGATCTTGGAAGCATCTTTCCCAACGATTTGGTTGGAAAGTGAAAACTCATGGTAAAAGTTTTTTTGTTTTTATTTAACTTTTTATTGTTTTTCCCAGAACTTATTTTAATCCTACTTTTTATCAGGATTTGTTGTTCGAGGGATTAGTGCCGAGGCGGTCGTGGCTTCCCGTATTTCTTTGGAAAGAGCCCAAGAGATAATCTTGGGTTCTTCATCAAAAAGGAAAGCTGCTAGTGACCAAGATTCTGAAGAAGAGGAAGATGGGGGTTCCTTGGTAAAAAGGCCACGAGCTCGTAGGCGAATCATTTCTGATGATGAAGCATCCCCTAGTTCTGTTGCTCTTACCGAGTTTATTGAAGCCCCGGTGATGATTCCTGATGATGAAGTCCCCGTTGTTGCTCATGATTCAGTTGAGCAACTTTTTAACCGCGGATTTGATAGTGAAAATTTAGGCCCGATTTCTGATGAAACACCTCTTGCTTCTTTTTCTACTCCCATTCCTGTGATTCCTCCTTTGCCGGTCGTGGCTCTTACTGTTCCTCCCCAGGCTATTATGACTGCTTCCACAGTTCCTCCCTCGACTACTCCTCCTTCAACTGCTCCTTACATAGAGGTTGTTTTTTTAAGTAGGAGTGATGCTATGAGGCGAGTTACCATTGAAGTCGCCGCTGATGGTAACCTTTTAAGGAAATCAGGTCAAGCTGACGTATGGCTAAAGCCTTTGATTGGTCTAGTTGAGAGAGCTAAGCTTGATAGCCATAGTTCTATGACCTTGATGAATGATATAGTGCATGCTTCTTTAAAGGAATTCCTTTTTCAAGCTTTACTTTGTCATTTTTCTATCTTTAGGATTCTCATTTTTCCCCTCTCTTTTTTTCTAGGTCAATCTAATTGGCACGGAGATGATGAAAAGGATTACCCTCTCAGAGCAATTAGTGCGTGACTACCAAGTGGAGGCGGATAATTGGAAGGAAAGGTGTGAAAGTCTTCAGATCGACATGGAAACTTTAGAAGAAAGTAAAATCACCTTAGAGCAGCAGGTACAGGCTTTAACTTCAGAGTTGGCAGTTGAAAAATCTTCTTCAAATCAAGCAAGTAAGGAAAATGATCGTCTGGAAACCTCTTTTTCCGAGCAATTGTCCAATTCAAGTGAAGAAATTAGAGATTTGAGAGCTCTCTTGAGTGAAAAAGAAGCATATGCTGGTGAACTCGTGCAGAATTTGACTCAAACTCAAGAAGACCTACGGGTATCTTCTGATAAGGTTTGCTCTTTAGAGAGTTCCCACGCTTCTCTTCAAAGTTCGTATGAATCTGCCTTGGCTGAATATAAAAAGTTAAGAAATGAAATTGCTGACTGGGAAAGAGATTACGAGATCCTTGAAGATAAAACTGCCATTGAAATGAGTTAGGCGTTTTTAAATTCTCGCCATGATACCCTCGTTGAAGTTAGCCAGGAGAATTTTAACTTGGAATCTGAGTTAGCCAAGATCAAATAGACTATTGAGAAGACTCAGCAAAACCAAGATTATTCTTCTCCCGTGGCTGAAGTTTCTGGAAATGTTGAAGATAATATGGGTATCCCCACTCTTTCAAGTCAAGTTGAGCCCACTGTTGTTGATGACCCTGCTTCAGTCCCTTCATCTTCTCAGTGAAAAGTTTATGTTGTTTGAATTCCTTTGTTTTTTTTCTTTTTGGTGGTATATGATTGTGACCCTTGATCTTTTTAAGGTTTGTTGAAAACGTTTAGTCTCCAGTCCTTTTATGGGGCACTTTGTATAAATAACTTTTGGTTTATGACTAAGTTCATACTTAGTCTAAACACTTTAATATTAAGAAGTTCCCGCTGCTGTTTGAACTTCTGTTTTGTTTATTCTTGCCTTTATTTTTAAGGACTTACTAAATAACTTGCATTTTTATTCTTCAAAAATGCTTCTGTTAACTTCATGAATACTTGAATTAATCATGAATTTTATGAAAGAGGGCCCTTTTATATTCGACACTTAATGAAGAAGACGTCTCAACTTCATAATGGTGTTAATATACGATAAAAGAAATATGAATACACATGTTTTTTGGAATAACTTCGACAAGTTTTTATTTGAACTTTGTCAAGTTTTAAATGACACTTTACATGTATTTGAATTAGTTCTATAACTTTCTTGCAACTGTTTTCCTTATAACAGATTTCAAAAAAGAAAATGAATACAAGGTTTTTACTTATAACCCGTTTCAGTACATTGCCTTTACCCTAACTATGATAAGGTTTTTTTTGGCTTTGGCTCGTGACTTTGCTCTCACTCAATGAGTAAACTTCTCAGGCTTGAACTTTGATTATTTCTCAATCTTCTTTGCCTTCTTTATACACATATATTATATAGTCCCCCAAGTGTTTGAGCGTTGAAGTATGAAGTCTCGAGCACTTGATTGTTCCTCTCATTTGGTCCTTTTCCTAAAAATAAAAAACACACGGGACTCGGAGGTGCGATTATAGATGAATACTGTTTAACCCGTCTGAATTTCTATCATAATAGTTGTAACCCTAGACCGAAAATTTTAATTTATTACACGTGCCTTGCAGGTCGTGATTCATCATTTAGTACGAGCTAGCTTTTTTGCCTATCATCTAAAATCGTTAGTAAAATTTTAACAATTCAAAAATAAAATTTTAAAATATGGATACCTGATCGTGGGTATTCCTTAGAAATAGTATCTCAGGTGAACGGTATTCCAGTGCGAAGGTAGTATCTTGCCATCTATCGTTTCCAGCTCGTATGCTCCTTTTCCTGCAATACCATGAATCCTGTAGGGTCCTTCCCGGGTTGGACTCAATTTTCCCACATTGGCTGCCTTCGTAGATTGAAAAACCTTTTTGAGGACGAAGTCCCCAATCTTGAAGAATCTTAGGCGTGCTTTTCGATTATAGTATCGTTCTATGACATGCTTTTGTGTTGCCATTCTTATTTATGCAGCTTCTCTTTTTCCTTCAAGTAGATCAAGATTTATGCGCATTTCTTCGCCATTAGACTCTTCTGACGCTTGTGTAAACCTTGTGCTTAGCTCTCCTATCTCAACTGGAATTAAAGCTTTAACTCCATAAACCAATGAAAATGGTATTTCTCCCGTACTTGTTTTTGTTGTTGTGCGGTATGCCCATAAAACACCAAGTAATAATTCTGGCCAATTACCTTTGGATTCCTCCAAACGCTTCTTTAAATTGTTGATAATGACTTTGTTTGTTAACTCAGCTTGTCCATTACCCACCGGATGATAAGATATGGATGTAATCCTTTTGATCTACCAACTTTGAAAAAATTCTATAATTTGTTCGCCTATAAATTGAGGGACATTATCACATACGATTTCCTTTGGCACACCAAATCGATATATGATATTTCGCCAAATGAATTCTCTAACTTCTTTTTCTCGCACCTGTTTGAATGCTCCTGCTTCCACCCATTTAGTAAAATAGTCAGTAAGTACAAGCAAGAATTTTACCTGTCCTTTTGCTTGCGGTAGTGGACCCACGATATCCATCCCCCATTTGATAAATGGCCACGGTTCAATGACCGGATGTAATAACTCCGCGAGTCTATGCATGTTATTACCATATCTTTGGCACTTATCACATTTAGCCACAAATTTTTCGTTTCTTCTTCCATTTTAGGCCAGTAATAACTGATCGCAGCAGACTCAACCTAAGGATGAGTGGGCGCTAATACCTTTACCCAATAGCGATATCGAGGTCGATTTTCCACTGGGAACTTCAAATTGGAGTCGAGTATTTGTATGGTCTAGGGTAGTGTTTTAGCTCATAATTGATCTTCTAACATTTTTGGTTTTCTTTTGTTTAAGAGCTACAATTTATCAACTACAGTTGTAAAACTAGGTTATGCTAAAATTACGATTCTAAATTATATGCAAGATAGATAAAAGCACTAGGGATGCAGCATTTACCTAGGTGGTCCACTAACGGGTTTTCCTAATGCCAGAATGACAAATATGGGGCTTATGCTATAACCGTTGCACCTTTTACACCCACTCTCACACCTCTCGGTAGAGAGAGTGATTTTGCCCAATTGACTCTCTCGAGACCAATCGGGTAGGCTAATTTGCCCAAGCAACTTATGGTTCAAGTTGGGTAATTACTCTCTCGAGGTCTAACCCGTTAATTGGGACTATCATTCTCATGGGTCCATCCCGATTCCTTGTTGGAGTTAATCTTGAGGTCATAGACTCTCTTTCTCAAGGAGAGTCAAGACCCACTAAGCTAGACATAGTGTTTGCAACCACCAAATCTTAGTGAAAACTTAAGATTAATCCAAATAGCAAACACCCACATTATTCATGCACTAAACAATCACACCCATCAATTTCCCACACTAGGGTTGAGCCACAACCCTAGCTAATGGGTTTAGATAGACATAGTAGTAACAAAAATCAAAGAAATAATAGATGAAATTGACATAATAGTTAACTACAATGTTAATCTACTTGATTCCCTTTTAAAACTAGAAGAAATGGCCCAAAATAGGCTGATAATAGGGTAACACGAGTTCAGCTGCTCTCTACTCTCGAACCGCCTTCCTCAAAAACTCCGTGCTAAAAAGTAAAATGTTCTATTTATACTTCATAGGAAAAACCGGACAAAAATACCCCTGAGGGTCTGGCACGGACCGCGCACAAATGACGTGTGGCCGCGTAGGGCTCTGGGTCTTCATTACTTGCATCTGGTACTTGGGGGCGCAGACCGCACAAAAGTGACGTGCGGCCGCATGAACTTCATCTACGCGGACCGCACTGATTAGGTGTGCGGTCGCATGAGCTTTTGTCTCGAGTGATTGCTTCTCTGATTCTCTTAGGTGCGGACCGCACAAAAAGGGATGCGGATCGCGTTGGAACTGGGTGCGGACCGTGCGAGAAGAGGCGCGGACCGCGCAACTTATCTTAAAAATATCATGGCCTCTAAACTTTCCTGCGCGGCTGCGTGGCAAAATAGTGCGGTCCGCGCAGGTTGAACTTGGATATGCCCAGCTTCTAAACTCTCCTGCGCGGCCGCGTGATAGAACAGTGTGGACCGCGCAGGGCCTTTTGATCCCCCCTTTCAGTTGTCTCTTGACACTCGGCAGATTTTACTCCTTTTTTGAGCCGATCTTTAGTATTTGTCATCTTGTCGCTCAAACCTGCAATCAAGTGTCATTTGTAAGCATTTTGGGACTATTATATGGTAATTGTGAGCACGTGATTTTTGCCTTACGAAAAACTGCTCCAAAATAAATCAAAATAAATTTCTTTTACTGTGTAATTTCTGAATTTGCGTGGTGTTAAATATTTGTTTATGTCCGTAAAATGTTTGCTTTGTTATAATTAAACAAAATTAAAATAAAAATACATGTTTCATCTAGGATTTAAGTATGCATTTAATTAAGTTAATTTAAATAAAATTACAAAAATATGCGTTTGTTCTAATTTTAATGTTTCACTATGTGATTAATATTTTTGTCTATGTGTTAAATTGTTAAAGGTTGATTAATATTTTGAAGGAGTAATTTTTTTTTAATAATTGAAGAATTAAATTGGAAATTAAAAAGAGTGGAATTAAATGGGCAAAAACGGATCTGGGCCAAATTTTCTAAACAAAATCAGGCCCAATCCAAATGACCATGTCCGGTCCAATTCAAAACAGAATCAAACGACGTCGTTTGGTTACCCCTTATCAAGGGCCGTTGGATTAAATCCAACCAACGGCCAAGATCTCATCACCCTAACCCAAGACCCTTACCCGATCCGATACCCGGTTCAACCCGTCCCCCTAACCTAAACCAAACGACACCGTTTGGTTAAGTGAGTAGATCTCAGCCATCCATTCTACTTAATCCAATGGACGATACCAGTCCACCCCACCCCTATATAAATCCCAAACCTTACCCCGGCCCCTAACCAAACACCCCCCCTTCCTACACTGTTCATCATCGTCCCAAACCCCCACTCCTAACCCTAGCCGCCCTAGGATTCCACCGCCTGAAACCCGGCGGCATCAACGCCGCCGGTCACCATCTTGACACCCCAGAACCCCCTGAACACCCTCTATCCGAATACGTTACCCGCTTGGTTCGAATCTCCCTGAAGGTTCTCGAATCTTCATTTGAAGATTCGAGCCAAGTTCAGATCTAAACCTAACAGTCCCAAACCGACACCATAGCTTCCCCTAGTCACCCTAAGTATGGATCTATCGTTTGTTTGGTTCGAATCAGTTCGGAACTTCTCGAATCTTCTTTTGAAGATTCGGACCAAACAAGGACGAACTCAGATCCGTTTCAAACTAACACCAAATGACCCCTAGGCTACCCTCACCATTGTGTCATGTTTGGTTCTTCTCGAATCCGACCAGAAATGGTTAAATCCCAAATCGAGTTTTTAAAGAACCCTAAAAATACCAAACTTCCGGATTCTGTTCAGATTATGATGAAGATTGAGGTTTAATCGACCTTAGTCGAAGTATTTTCAGTGGAAAATACTTCGACTAAGGTCAGTTTGATTTCAAACAAAAAATCCGAAATCCAAGTTGAGTTCGAGTCGGAATAAAATTGAAGATTCAAAGGTATTTTTTCTATTTATTTTGTGTATTATACATGTATTTTTGTGTTTGTTTTAGTCTGTGTAATTTTCCCATCTTTTATTATCATACTGTCTCCTACCCGTCTACCTGATTTTAAACGTGAATTGTTTCTGTTGATTGTGCTTAGTTACAATGTGTGTAATCGACTCGATCAAGTTCGTCGATTAGTTATATTATGAATTCTCATTCATAATAATACTGATTGAAACAACCTGTTTTCTATTATTATGTACTGTTTGTTGACAGATATTGTAGATAATCATCAGTTAAATCATCCTGGTTTATATGAATCTGTCAAAATAAGTGTTGTATATATGTTATTGTCTGAATATTAAAGTTTCAGGGCATTGTAAGTATTGGCAATGATCCTGTATGTGTCTGATTTTGGTTCAGTGATTAATCCAGTCTGAATTGTTATGATAATTTCAGTAATATGTTATTATGATGTTAGTTCTGAATTCAGTGTAATATTGCTGTAATGTCCAGTTTGAATTCAAGTTTACAAAAGTTGGTCAAATACAATTGTGTTAGGAGGTTAATAGGATTGGTTTTAGCTGTAAATCAGAAAGATAACTAAGTTTGTACAGATTTTAGAATCTGTTTTGCTGTAGGTTCTGATTTTTCAGTAATAACATCAGGATTTCAGGGGCACTTCTGGGAATGAAACAGTAAAAAACAGGGTGTTAGTGCTAGTGTATTATAATGCAATGTTAATGGCTATATTTAAGTAATAAAGGGGGAACAAGGGATAATGGGGCTGCTGAAAATCATGTTAGGATCACATAAAGTATTAAAAAGAAGTTTCAATGGAAACTTTCTGGTTGTTAAAGGGATAAAGGGTCCCTCCAATACTAATTGGTATAGAACCAGCCCTGTATAAATACAGGAGCTGGACAGACCTTAAGAGGGAGTTTTTTTAAAAAAAAAAGACAGAGAGAGAGAGAGAAATCTGGACAGAAATTAAGAGAGGAAAACACACAGAAGCAGAAACAAAAATCTGAAAAGAAAGAAGAAAAACAGAAAAAAGAAACAGAAAATAGAGCACCCATATAGATATAGAGTCGAAAACAGATAATAGAAAAATAAAATAAAATTCTGAAACATTATTTTTCTGGAATCTGTCCGGGTCTTGTTTGTTGATACTGCTGGGTTTTAAAATCTGAAATTCTTTAAGAAGCTTTACTCCTGTGCATCTGGGTTCCTCGGGTCCTGTTTTTGTGGCTCAAATCTGTGGAAATACTGATATATTTTGCTGCTTTGCTGCTGTTGTCACTGCTGAAATTCATTTCTTCTACCTCCATTTTCAGGTACATGTCTTTTAAATTTTAAGTTGGAAAGAGATTCAACATGACTCATCAATGAAGTTCGAATTGAAATTCTGTTTTTATTTGTCCAAGTTCATCAATTTAAATTTCATTTTTATTTTATGTTAGTTAATTAGTAGTGAATTCAATTTGATAGCTATGAGCTAATTGTCTTGCTGTGAAAGTTCGTATAAAGATTTGTAATAACATTAGCTCATTATCTCATTAGTTCAATCATATTAAATTGTCGAAGTAGGGAATATGGTATGAATGTTGGTCATTATTTAAATTTTGTTGTTGGTTAAGTAAGAAGTGATGTAGAAGTGCCAAGATAATTATAGTAGTGATATTTATTGTTACATAAGGTTAAGATGGTGATGTTGATAAGATAATAGATGTGTGTATAAAAGTGGGCGAAAGGCGATATGATGTAGCTTATTACAATACGTTATGAATACGATATACAGTTAAGTTGCATGTAAGGTAATTTTATTGAATTAACTTGTATAATAATTCGGCCATTATAGCTCGATGTCTATCTACCTTCATAAAACAAATTAACCAAGTAATTAGGCCTATTAGATTAAAAGCAAGCATATAAGAATGAAAAGAGATGTATAAGCATAAATTGCCACACTTCATACCAATGATAATTAGAAGTAGAATTTGCATTAAGTAAATAATGAAAATTCTCGGAAAATATTTCCTTCCTTTATGAATCATTTATTTTCAGTTCCATATGCAATTTATTCTTTGGCATATATATATATATATATGTCATATTTATATATATATATATGTCATATTTGTTTAAAATAGTATTAATCATATTTTTATTCCGTTCTTTGAATTTGAATAGTCTTGGATAAACATGTTATATGCGGAAATTATAATCAATGGGCAACATTCAATAAATTGTGAATTCTTTTTCAAGAATTAAGGATATCTTAAAGGAAAATTTCTCATAATATAATAAACATTTTATGGAAAAATCCGTAATATCATTACAAATATGTCGCGCGATTAGGGATACGTTCGCGTACCCTGATTATATTTTTAAAAGCAAAAAATTCGGATTATGCGTACGCGCAATTTCGAACGAATATTTGATAAAAGGATTTTTCCAAAGGCGTTAAATCAACTTCATAAAAAACCGAGATGTACGGTTCACTATTCAAGAAAAACAAATATTCTTGATTCGACACAATTTCGAAAAATGATTGCTCAATAAATATATTATCAAAAGTTATTGTGTACACGTACGCGTGACACAATTCCGCATTTTTTTATAACACGAATATACGTACGCGTAATTCGATTCAAAGAAGGGTTCTTAACCACAATAAGTAAAAGCGGTAGAAAAATCATGTAACAAAAAGTATTTAATAAAAATCAAGATAATTAAGCCAATAATAAAAACAGTTAAGCGACCGTGCTAGAACCACGGAATTCGGAAATGCCTAACACCTTCTTCCGAATTAACAGAATTCCTTACTCAGGATTTCTGGTTCGCAGAATAATAAACAGAGTCATATTCTCCTCGATTCAGGGATTATAATTGGTGACTTGGGACGCCTTAAAATTCCCAGGTGGCGACTCTAAAACAAATAAACAAATCCCGTTTCGACTGTCCTTCAATTGGAGAAAACTCCCCACGCACCCCGTGGGCGCGGCGAAAAGGAGGTGCGACAGCTCTGGCGACTCTGCTGGGGATAAAAGTTTTGTTACTATAACCCAGAACCATTGGTTCAGGGTTTAAAGAATTCGAGCTTAAAATATCTGTTTTTCTTTTTGGCTTTATTTACTATATAATTTTCAACTGTTTATATGCTAATATGCTAAATGTTTTTTTACCGCTTTAATATTATTTGAATTGTGAATATATACAACTGCTACGAAACCCCCTTCTTTCTGAGTCTTCTGAATTTATGGTGTACACGTGCGCGTGACCCACCTTTCTGTTAAAGTCATACCAAATAAGACGGAGTTGGGACAAGTAACTAGGCCGGGCAGACTTTCGTGCTCCCGGTACATTACCCCCGCTTCGGCTCAAACTGTCCGTTTGGGTAAGCCAGGTTTAGAACAATCAACCTAAGGTTTTACACTTAGAATAACTCAGCCATGTACCGGATCCCTAGTAGGAACGAATATTTGCATCATATGCATTTGGCCTTGGAGACTCAACACAGGGGTTGGGTCTGTCTAGGACAGGTGAACCAAAAATTAAAAGACCATCATGATGCATCCTACTTGTTATTTGTGCATTCATTCGCCTCGAACATGCTTGTTGACCAGCTTAAATAAAATCATGGTGAGAAGCAAGGAATAAAATGGGTTGCTTTAAAAATTTCGAAAAAATATAGTTTTAAATTTTTTTTTATGAATAAAAGAAAAATTTCGAAAATGATTTTTAGTATAAATTTTGACTTTATTAAAATTAAATTTCAGATACAAAATGAGCACTACACAAAGCCCCTCATCCACAAGTACGGAGGAATTTCTATGTCAGCTTCAAATGTGGTGGTATGATTTAGGCGAAGACGGTCAAAAATGGGTCGTCAAAGCATTTGGGAAATCTCACGGACATTATGAAAGTTGAGCCTCGGGATGATCTGATTACGGCATTAGTAACTTTCTGGGATCCTGTTCACAATGTTTTTCGTTTCTCTGACTTCGAGCTTACTCCTACATTAGAGGAGATAGCTGGCTATGTTGGTTTTGACGGAAGTTTAAGAAATCAAAGCTTGATATTCACAAAAGCTCCTTCAATACATCGATTCTTCGGTCTTCTGAACATCAGCAGTCAAATCAGGAAAAGCAATGTCATCAATGGATGTTGTTCCTTCAATTTTTTGTATTCCAGGTTTGGAAAGTCAGATGGGTTCGAAATTCATGAGAAAGGCCTTACTAATAAGCAAAACAAAGACACTTGGCAGATACACCGTCGATTTGCTTTCATGGTGGCTTTTCTAGGAGTCATGGTCTTCCCAAATAAAGAGCGAACAATTGATATTCGCACCGCAAAAGTTGTGCAAATCCTCACCACTAAAGAAAATCACACCCTTGTCCCCATCATTCTATCAGATATTTATCGGGCTTTGACTTTATGCAAATCAGGAGCGAAAGTTTTCGAAGGATGCAAAATTTTGTTGCAAATGTGGGTGATTGAACATCTCCAACAACAACCCAAGATCATACAGTATGGGTCGAACAAAGCTAATTGCATCGAGAGCTATGAGGAAAGAACAAAAAATTATCAAGCTCCAGAAGGGATAGAAGCATGGGTATCTCATCTAAAGGCTTTAACGGCAAATCAAATTGAATGGACTCTGGGATGGCTCCCGATGAGAGAAGTAATACATATGGCAACCTCAAATAGTTATCTACTACTATTGGGATTGAGAAGCATTCAGCCGTATGCACCACTAAGAGTCCTAAGGCAACTAGGGAGATATCAAATAGTTCCTGATGAGGAAGATTTGAGTACGCAAGTAATCGAATTACACCCAGAAGCCACTATTCCCGAAGCTTTACTTCAGCAAATGTGGAATGGGTGCCGATACTTGAAAAGTGATACTCAAGTCCTAGACACTACCAAGGGTGAGATAAATCCTGGATATGCAAGGTGGTTCGAAAAGCGGTCTCGCGTGGATGATGTACCAGAACCTGAGCTAAAAAGGCCAACAAAAAGACCCCACGTTCAAAACTTCAATGATAAAATCCAAGAGCGGTTGATCTGGGGAGAAAAAGAAAAAGGGTACAAAGCAACTATCCATGCCCTAAAAGAAAATCTAAGAAGCCTCAGTTTGGAGAAAGATTTGCAAGAACAAGAAGCCAAAGGCGAGAAAAAGAGTCTAGTTTGTGAGAATGAAAATCTTCATGCTCGATTCCAAAAAATGAAAAGAGTCTCTGAAACGCCAAAGAGGAGCTGGAAGGATCAAAAAACCATCGCCAATCTCTTCGAAAAAATGCAAGATTATGATTCCATGCTTGCAGAAAACGAAAGGGCATTGAGCAAAGCAAAAGAAAGGATCCAACAATTAAACGAAGAAGCCAGATCTAACAAGGAACGCCAAGATAGGCAATCCAAAAAAGACAAGGCTCAATTCAAGAAGGAAAAAGATTATTGGATGCGATCAGAAGACCAGCTTCGTGCACAACTAGAAGAGGCAAGAAGATGCAACAGAGAATATCAACAAGCAGACCTCGACAGGGAAAGATCGCAAGCAAGATTAGAGCAGGCCAGACTCCGAGCTCTATTAGAATCAGCTTTAGATCGTGAAAACCGTGTCAGAGATATAGCCACCACTCGTCAGCAGCAATTGCAAGACCAAGACCAACGTCTCCAAGGTTTCAGGGCACAAATCCACGACCTGGCAGTCTTCACATCTCAAAGTTATGTAAACTGCCAAGGAATGGATTATGAAAGGTTTACAGAGCATGCGCCCACTTTTGCTCGTCATCTAGCAATGGAGTTGGAAAGGATGTATCGTACGCTGGGAGGCCATCCAGGTCAAGCCCCACATTGAGCAGATAACCCAATATTTGACAACAAAAGTGGAAAGTGGGGCACGTTGTGAGATGTTAAGAATTGTATCTTTTATTTTGATTTAAATGTGTATGTTTTCAAGCCATTTTCTTAAAGTTTTCAAATGTAATTCCATCTTTGTGTAATAAATAAAAGTAATTGCCTTTGGTCCAAACTACGCATGGTCTGATTCATGTGGGGGCATGATACGTAGGCAATCTCTAAGATTCGACCACCACGATAAAAGATATATATAGTAAAAAAAAAATGAATAACAATAAAAATTTCAAGAAAGCTGGGACGACACAAGCAACCGAGCGAATGCATAATAGAAAGGAATTATTTGTCTAGGAGCATTGCATCTCAACGTGTGATTATATACGTGTTAAACTCTCAAAACTAACAAGTTTGTCCATTTTCAGAATTCAAGCAGTTAGTTTCTCTAAAGAGTATACTGGCATATTATCACTATCACACAAGATCAAAAGGACCAATACCCGAAAGTATGTCTATCCCAGATGTTGACACAGGTATGGAAATAGAGGAAATAGATGTTGGGAAAATGAAAGAAGAGATGTTTAAGCTCAAGCAGCAAATGGCTGAGATGTACCAAGCTTGGTCTACAGGACAGTTACCCCCATCTTACCCAAATAACCCTGCTCCATCAAAGACCCAAACTCAGGATAATATCACCACTGAATTATCCCCAAGTTTTCCCATTTATCAGCACTACCGAGGCACTACCTCTCAGACACCACAGTCTCCACCTCCAAAGCCAGTTCCGTACTTTCCTCCACCTATGACTCCTGTTTTCGTAGCACCTCCCACTGCTACATTTCACAAATCTCCTAGTGAGCCTGCATTCCAGGCCCAGGACAACCAATATTACCCTCCGGAGCCCACCCTCAAAGCCTCCGAAATTCATTCAACCACTCCTCATTTTGATCTCCCAACCGAAATTGACAAGCCAGCCAAAAATGCTGAGCAAGAAGAGATGTTCCGGAAGGTCAAGAGTCTAGAGCAATCGTTCAGAGACATGCGAGGATTAGGTGGGCAAGTCAGTGTAGCCTACAAAGATTTATGCTTATTCCCCAATGTACAATTGCCAGTTGGTTTCAAGATGCCCAAATTTGACCTATACAGCGGGCACGGCGACCCAGTAGCCCACTTAAGGGGTTTCTGTAGCAAGATGCGAGGAGCTGGGGGAAAGGATGAATTATTAATGGCATACTTCAGTCAAAGTCTAAGCGGATCAGCTTTGGAGTGGTATACACGCCAGGACCATGGAAGATGGTACACCTGGGATGACCTGGCACAGGCATTCGCATACCATTTCCAATACAATCTGGAAATCATCCCAGATCGATTATCTTTGACCAAATTTGAGAAGAAACACAATGAAAGTTTCAGAGAGTATGGTTTTCGGTGGAGAGAACAGGCAGCAAGAGTGGATCCTCCTATGAAGGAGAGCGAAATGGTAGACTACTTCCTCCAAGCCTTGGAACCAACTTACTATGCCCACTTGGTTTCAGCGGTTGGAAAATCATTCAACGAGGTAGTGAAGATGGGAGGTATGGTGGAAGAAGGCCTCAAGACAAATAAAATCATGAGCTATTCAGCAATTAAGGCAACTACTCAAGCTATTCAAGGTGGGGTAGGAGGAATCGGAAGAAAGAAGAGAGAGGAAGCAACCGTAGTTGATTCAGGAATTTGGCCGGGACCCAGGGGTTCACCGCTTTACTATAATCAGCAACGACCTCGCCAATCAGCTTACCACCATGATTCATCCCAACACTACTATCACCCTTCAGAGCCTCATTTTTCCATTAACCATGCTCAAGCATACAATCAGCCACCTGTTCACACCAATTGGCGTGCTCCTGTCACACCAAATACTTACCCACGAGCTTATCCCGGACCAGGTTTCAAGCCTAGGCCAGCATTCAGGGGAGAAAGGGAACAGAAAAAGAAAACTTACACTCCATTGGGAGAATCTTACACTAGTCTGTTCCACAGGTTGAGACAGCTAGACATGCTGAGACCAATACAATCCAAACTACCCAATCCTCCACCAAAGAATCTGGATTACACCATTAGCTGTGAATATTGCTCCGGTGCACCAGGCCATGATACGGAGAAATGTTGGCATTTGAAAAATGCAATACAAGAGCTGATTGATACTAATAAAATCGAGGTTCAAACCCCCGAAGCTCCAAATATCAATAGAAATCCAATGCCAGCCCATCAAGAGGCTAACATGATAGAAATCATACAAGCTGATGGAGAGACAAAGAAGCCGTCACAAACTGTCATGATGATCAAGTCTCATGAAACCAAGCCAGATAAGCAGTTAATGGGGGAGAAGCCGGTGTCTAAGCAGAACAAGAATGGTGACGAACCGTCTATGATAGTCGATGAATTATCATCAAGCAAAGTTGCCGCAAGACAAGAAAGGCCGAAAGTGATAGTACCAGGGGCTGCTAACAAACCCATTGTATTCGTGGAAGGAACACGTACAGATCGGGTTATTATTGCACCTGTAATCCAGCTGCCAGTCATCAACAACAAAGCCATCCCATGGAACTACGAACGAGTGACTGTAATGTACAAGGGAAAAGAAATCAAGGAAGAAGTGTGCGAGGTGCAAGGCTTGACTCGTTCGTGAAGATGTTTTACTCCCGAAGAGCTGAGAAAAACTAAAAACAATTCAATGCCAGCAAAGAGAGCTGTAACGGAAGAAGAGGCGGAGGAGTTTTTAAGAAAAATGAAACTCTATGATTATTCTGTGGTGGATCAATTAAAGAAGACCCACGCTCAAATTTCATTGTTGTCATTACTGATACATTCAGAGGAACACCGTCTGGCGTTGATGAAAATCCTGAATGAAGCTCATGTTCCTGAAAAGATTTCTGTAAATCATTTAAGAAAAATAGCCAACAGAATCTTTGAGACAAATAGAATTACATTTGCTGATGATGAATTACCTGTGGAAGGCACCGAGCACAACAGAGCTCTTTACCTCACAGTGAAATGTGAAAACTCCGTAGTAACCCGGGTATTGGTCGACAATGGGTCCAGTGCAAACATATGCCCTCTCTCCACTTTAAACAAATTAAAAATTAAAGAGGAGAGGATCCAGAAGAATAGTATCTGTGTACGAGGATTTGACGGTGGAAGCAGAGATTCATTTGGCGACATAGTGTTGGAACTAACTATAGGGCCAGTTGAATTCACAATGGAATTCCAAGTGTTGGACATGACTGTTTCTTACAACTTGTTGTTGGGTCGACCATGGATCCATGCTGCTAAAGCAGTCCCGTCAACATTACATCAGGTTGTCAAGTTTGAATGGGACCATCAAGAAATAGTCGTGCATGGAGAAGAAAATTTAAATGCTCACAACAGCACCATTGTACCGGTCGAGAGAACAGAAATTGACCAAGGACCATGGGTATACCAAGTGTCCGACACGGTGTCGGTAGAGAAAATTCCAGAAGGAAAATACCTTTCGAATCCAAAGGTATCCTCTGCATCAGTCATGGTAGCTTATGAAATGCTGAAGAATGGCTTTATACCCGGCAAAGGTCTGGGCTTATCTTTGCAAGGAATTGTGCAACCAGTATCTCTCCCCGAGAACTGGGGAACATTCGGTTTAGGGTTCACACCTACCACCAATGACGTGATAAGGGCCAGGAAGTTGAAACACCAAGCATGGGTTCTTCCAAAACCAGTACCACAGCTGTTGAAGTCTTTTGTCAAGACCGGTGCTAAAAATCGCCCGATAACAACAATTCCTAAATCCCAGGTCAATCCTGAGGAGGAATTAATTGAAAGGTTCGAGAAATTGTTTAGTGATGTAAATATGCTGGAAGACGGAGAAGGGTGTAGCAACGCAGAAGTTCAATTCGTTGGACCAAAAACAAAGCTCAATAATTGGAAAGCCACTCCTCTCCCAATTCGAAAGGAGTCTTGGTAGTTTATTTTGATTTTCTTTCAGTTTGTTTGGGATATTTCAAGGTTGTAATCCCAAAATTTATCTTACAGTTGGTTTGAAGCGTGCAAAACCTTGTTATCTTTCATTATCCAATAAAAAGCAGTTTCCTTTTTATTATCATTCCTAATAGCTTTCTTTTCTTTTTCTTCTTTTCTGTACAGTTCTTTTTACGCTGGCTCTAGTGATATGGCATGCATGAGGAATCTTCAGCCCAGTCTTAAAAATCAATCTGGTTCCGAAATATTAATTCAAGAAACATATTGTGATTATGAATCAGAATATGATGAAGATGAGGTTTTTGAAGAGATTAGTAAAGAGTTAATTCACTTTGAGGAGAAAATCAAACCTAACTTGAATGATACCGAGGACGTCAATATAGGGGACACGAGTAATGTCCTGGAAACTAAAATAAGTGTCCATCTCGAGCCAAAAATCCGAGAGGAGTTAATTAAAGCACTCATAGAATTCAAAGATGTTTTTGCATGGTCGTATGACGACATGCCGGGCTTGAGCACTGATTTAGTGGTCCACAAATTGCCCACCGATCCAATGATGCCTCCTATCAAGCAGAGGCTGAGAAAATTCAAGCCTGATATGAGTGTGAGAATTAAAGAAGAAATCACCAAACAATTGGAAGCAAAGGTCATTCGAGTCACTCGATATCCTGTTTGGTTAGCTAATATCGTTCCTGTGCCAAAGAAAGACGGCAAAATTAGAGTATGCGTCGACTATCGCAATCTCAACAAAGCAAGTCCAAAGGATAATTTCCCATTACCCAATATCCATATTTTGATCGACAATTGTGCCAAGCATGATATAGGGTCTTTCGTGGATTGTTATGCCGGATATCATCAAATTCTAATGGATGAAGAAGATGCAGAAAAGACGGCATTCATCACACCATGGGGAACTTATTGCTACCGGGTAATGCCATTCGGTTTAAAGAACGCCGGAGCAACCTATATGAGAGCAATGACCACAGTGTTTCATGATATGATACACAAGGAGATTGAGGTATACGTGGACGATGTGATCATAAAATCAAAACATCAGGCCAACCACGTTGGGGATTTGAGGAAGTTCTTCTTAAGACTTCGCAGGTACAACCTCAAGCTTAACCCTGCCAAGTGTGCATTTGGAGTTCCATCTGGAAAGTTATTGGGATTCATAGTCAGTCGACGAGGCATCGAGCTAGACCCATCAAAGATCAAAGCCATCCAAGAACTACCACCCCCAAGAAACAAAACTGAAGTAATGAGTTTGTTGGGAAGGTTAAATTATATCAGCAGGTTTATTGCTCAGCTCACAACAACTTGTGAGCCAATTTTCAAATTGTTGAAAAAGGATGCTGCGGTCAAATGGACCGATGAGTGTCAAGAAGCGTTCGATGAAATAAAAAGGTATTTGTCAAACCCACCCGTGTTGGTCCCGCCAGAGCCAGGAAGACCGTTGATTCTTTACTTAACGGTTTTGGAAAATTCATTTGGTTGTGTATTGGGGCAACATGACCCCACTGGCAGAAAAGAACAGGCCATCTACTACCTTAGCAAGAAGTTCACAGCTTATGAGGTTAAGTATACTCATCTGGAAAAGACATGTTGTGCCCTAACATGGGTAGCTCAAAAATTGAAACACTATTTGTCATCCTACACTACTTACCTCATTTCTCGGTTGGATCCATTGAAATACATTTTTCAAAAGCCTATGCCAACAGGAAGACTTGCAAAGTGGCAGATATTGCTCACAGAATTCGACATCATCTATGTGACTCGAACTGCAATGAAGGCTCAAGCACTGGCCGATCATTTAGCCGAAAACCCGGTCGATGAGGAATATGAGCCGTTGAAAACTTATTTTCCTGATGAAGAAACAATGCATATCGACGAGGTGGAGCAAATTGAAAAACCTGGCTGGAAACTTTTCTTTGATGGAGCTGCTAACATGAAAGGAGTCGGAATAGGAGCTGTAATCATTTCTGAAACAGGGCATCACTATCCTGTTACGGCTCAACTACGATTTTATTGCACCAATAATATGGCTGAATATGAAGCTTGCATTTTGGGGTTAAGGCTAGCCGCCGATATGGGTATCCGAGAAATCTTAGTCATGGGAGATTCGGATCTTTTGGTACATCAAATTCAAGGAGAATGGGAAACCCGAGACTTGAAGCTCATACCATACCGACAATGTTTACATGATCTTTGTCAGCGGTTTCAATCAGTGGAATTCCAACATATTCCAAGAATCCATAATGAGGTTGCCGATGCATTGGCTACCCTAGCATCAATGCTGCACCATCCGGACAAAGCTTATGTAGATCCAATACATATTCAAGTCCACAATCAGCACGCTTATTGCAATGTGGTGGAAGAAGAATTTGATGGAGAACCATGGTTCCACGACATCAAGGAATATATCAGGATGGGTATATATCCCACACAAGCCACAGGAGATCAAAAGAGAACCATTAGGCGATTGGCAAATGGATTCTTCTTAAGCGGAGGAGTTTTGTATAAAAGAACACCAGATCTTGGATTATTAAGATGCATAGATGCCAGACAAGCTACCAACTGTCATGTCTGAAGTACATTCAGGAGTTTGCGGACCCCACATGAGTGGATATGTGTTGGCAAAGAAAATCCTCCGAGCCGGTTACTATTGGCTTACCATGGAGCGAGATTGTATCAGTTTTGTACGCAAGTGTCATCAATGCCAAATACACGGAGATTTGATTCATTCTCCACCATCCGAGTTGCACACAATGTCGGCACCATGGCCTTTCGTTGCTTGGGGCATGGATGTGATTGGACCAATTGAGCCGGCAGCATCCAATGGACACAGATTCATTCTGGTAGCTATTGATTATTTTACCAAATGGGTTGAGGCCAAGACATTCAAATCAGTGACCAAGAAAGCTGTGGTCGATTTTGTCCACTCAAATATCATATGTCGATTCGGAATCCCGAAGGTGATCATCACAGATAACGGTGCTAATCTTAACAGCAACTTAATGAAAGAAGTATGTCAACAGTTTAAGATTACACATCGTAACTCTACCCCATATCGGCCCAAGGCGAATGGAGCAGTAGAAGCAGCCAACAAAAACATAAAGAAGATACTGCGGAAAATGGTAGAAGGTTCAAAACAATGGCATGAAAAATTACCATTTGCATTATTGGGATACCGCACTACCGTTCGCACTTCAGTAGGAGCAACCCCTTATTTGTTGGTATACGGCACTGAAGCGGTAATTCCTACAGAAGTTGAGATTCCTTCCCTTCGGATCATCGCCGAAGCAAAGATTGATGATGATGAATGGGTCAAAACCCGTCTAGAACAGTTAAACTTAATTGATGAAAAACGATTGGCCGCGGTATGTCATGGTCAATTATATCAAAGAAGAATAGCAAGAGCATACAACAAAAAGGTGCGTCCCCGGAAGTTTGATGTAGGTCAGCATGTGCTGAAACGTATTCTTCCACATTAGGTTGAAGCAAAAGGCAAATTTGCCCCGAATTGGCAAGGACCATTCATTGTGACCAGAGTATTATCGAATGGTGCACTATGTTTAACAGATATCGAAGGCAAATGCATAGATATGGCGATCAATTCTGACGCGGTAAAGAGATATTATGCATAACTTTTTGAATGTTTGTATTTAGCACTATTTCGAAGATTGAAATGACAAAGGCAATTTGTTCTGCTATCCAAACACTATACCATTTGCTTCCCCTTTTGAGCCATACTTGTTTTTTCCTACCCTCTCTTGGAATCAATGAAAAAAAAAATGAAAAAAAAAATCTTCACTATTATGTAGTGAACTACGTTTGACCTGATTCCTAAAAGAAGGATACGTAGGCGCCTCACGGCTCGATCATAGGGTGCACAACATGCACAATGTGCACAGAAAAGAAATATTAAGAGACCCCAATCAAGAAACTGGGGCAGGAATTGTATTGGAAATAAGAAAGGATTCCAAGAGTTGTAATTTTAAACTCATACCAAAGCTATTTAGCTTTTAATACCTTTTTCATTCCTAACCTTATACCAAAAGACCTTTTGTTCAATCTTAGAAAAATGCTGAGGCAAGCAAATGAAGTGGTTCATAACACTCTGGTACAAACAAGGAAAGAAAGTAAAAATGAGAGAGTCTTATAGGTGAAAACCCACACGGGCACCATAAGACGAAGAAAGTTGAGAGAAAAGTAAAATGAGAGAGTCTTATAGGTGAAAACCCACACAGGCACCATAAGGCGAAAAGGAAGTGAAGAAGTGAAAAATGAGGAAAATTTATCGGTGAAAACTCCTTGAGACAAATTGAGAGGAGATTGATTAAAAGACTGGGTTGATTAATCCGAAATGCATACCCTGATCATTGGTGCCAGTAATTCCAATCAGATAAGTCCTTTATTCCTTTTCCAACAGTCATCCAAAAATTGGATTTTTCTTTTCATTCTATAATTGTCGAAATCAGCGTATTTCGTTGCTAATAATCTTACTTTCTCCAAGCTTTGAGATAAGTTTTATTCCAAACAAATAAGAAGGAATGTCAAGGTATATTACCAAGATTCAAGGTTACAAAATACAGCCACGAAAGGTGGGAGATAAAATACGGGTGTAAGAAAGATGAAATCAAAAGTGGATCAGCAAAGTCAGAAGAGGCACATGATTACAGTTGAAAGGTTTTGAAGGAAAACACACAGAGGGGAATCCTATAGTCAAGGATCAATTACAAAGACAAAACAGTCTTTTCAATCATTCCAAGGCAATAAAGAGAGACGAAGAGAAACATCACCATCTGCAAGAATACCACAGCCAACCACCCTGCTTTAAACTAACGAAGTTTTCTTTGATTTAAAACAGGGGCAAAAACAGTATTTGTGTTAGCAAATACCTGGTAAAGAAGAAGTCAGGCGTCCACCTGGAGAATAAGGATGGAGAAAAAGAAGAAATCAGGCGTCCACCTGGAGAATAAGGATGAAGAATTAAAGAAATCAGGCGTCCACCTGGAGAATGAGGATGAAGAATTAAAGAAGTCAGGCGTCCACCTGGAGAATGAGGACAAAGAATTGAAGAAGTCAGGCGTCCACCTGGAGAATGAGGATGAGAAATTGAAGAAGTCAGGTGTCCACCTGGAGAATGAGGATGAGAAGAAGTCAGGCGTCCACCTGGAGAATGAGGATGAGAAATTGAAGAAGTCAGGCGTCCACCTGGAGAATAAGGATGAAGAATTAAAGAAATCAGGCGTCCACCTGGAGAATGAGGATGAGAATTGAAGAAGTCAGGCGTCCACCTGGAGAATGAGGATGAGAAAAAGAAGAAGTCAGGTGTCCACTTGGAGAATGAGGACAAATAAGAGAAGAAGTCAGGCGTCCATCTGGAGAATGAGGATGAAAAAAGAAAAGAAGCAGTCAAGGCACCCACCTGAAGAACGAGGGAATGAAATTGAAGTGTTGAAATCAAAAAGCCCGCTCATATGAGAAAGGAGCACATTTAGAATCAATAATGCAGAGGAGTCCAACAGAATCCCCAGCAAGAAACAACAAGAGTTCCAAGAGGAATACGAAATAAGCCAAATGCCCAAGATTCACCAAGATATCAAGACAACAAGAAACGCAAGGGCATGATCTAGATAAGATTTTTATAATTCCTGTACCATAATCTAGCTTAATTTTGTATTTCCTTTAAAGTAATGTGTAATAAGGAGGTCAGCAAGCAGTAAAAACAGCACGAAGCAGCAGTAACATCACAGTCCCATGGTAGTCCCAGCTACCAAAAAATTCCCGAACTACATTGACCTGATTCCTTTATAGCCAAGGATATGTAGGAAACCTTCGAAGCAGAGGTTCGGTCAAATCTTTCAAAAAATGCTTCCCACGGAGTATTCGAACGGGCAAAAATCGCTCGTGTCCGCTCACTTTATCTTTGTACGAAAACTCTTCGAGTTTCCGCACAAAGAGGGGCAGCTGTGAGCACGTGATTTTTGCCTTACGAAAAACTGCTCCAAAATAAATCAAAATAAATTTCTTTTACTGTGTAATTTCTGAATTTGCGTGGTGTTAAATATTTGTTTATGTCCGTAAAATGTTTGCTTTGTTATAATTAAACAAAATTAAAATAAAAATACATGTTTCATCTAGGATTTAAGTATGCATTTAATTAAGTTAATTTAAATAAAATTACAAAAATATGCGTTTGTTCTAATTTTAATGTTTCACTATGTGATTAATATTTTTGTCTATGTGTTAAATTGTTAAAGGTTGATTAATATTTTGAAGGAGTAATTTTTTTTTAATAATTGAAGAATTAAATTGGAAATTAAAAAGAGTGGAATTAAATGGGCAAAAACGGATCTGGGCCAAATTTTCTAAACAAAATCAGGCCCAATCCAAATGACCATGTCCGGTCCAATTCAAAACAGAATCAAACGACGTCGTTTGGTTACCCCTTATCAAGGGCCGTTGGATTAAATCCAACCAACGGCCAAGATCTCATCACCCTAACCCAAGACCCTTACCCGATCCGATACCCGGTTCAACCCGTCCCCCTAACCTAAACCAAACGACACCGTTTGGTTAAGTGAGTAGATCTCAGCCATCCATTCTACTTAATCCAACGGACGATACCAGTCCACCCCACCCCTATATAAATCCCAAACCTTACCCCGGCCCCTAACCAAACACCCCCCCTTCCTACACTGTTCATCATCGTCCCAAACCCCCACTCCTAACCCTAGCCGCCCTAGGATTCCACCGCCTGAAACCCGGCGGCATCAACGCCGCCGGTCACCATCTTGACACCCCAGAACCCCCTGAACACCCTCTATCCGAATACGTTACCCGCTTGGTTCGAATCTCCCTGAAGGTTCTCGAATCTTCATTTGAAGATTCGAGCCAAGTTCAGATATAAACCTAACAGTCCCAAACCGACACCATAGCTTCCCCTAGTCACCCTAAGTATGGATCTATCGTTTGTTTGGTTCGAATTAGTTCGGAACTTCTCGAATCTTCTTTTGAAGATTCGGACCAAACAAGGACGAACTCAGATCCGTTTCAAACTAACACCAAATGACCCCTAGGCTACCCTCACCATTGTGTCATGTTTGGTTCTTCTCGAATCCGACCAGAAATGGTTAAATCCCAAATCGAGTTTTTAAAGAACCCTAAAAATACCAAACTTCCGGATTCTGTTCAGATTATGATGAAGATTGAGGTTTAATCGACCTTAGTCGAAGTATTTTCAGTGGAAATACTTCGACTAAGGTCAGTTTGATTTCAAACAAAAAATCCGAAGTCCAAGTTGAGTTCGAGTCGGAATAAAATTGAAGATTCAAAGGTATTTTTTCTATTTATTTTGTGTATTATACATGTATTTTTGTGTTTGTTTTAGTCTGTGTAATTTTCCCATCTTTTATTATCATACTGTCTCCTACCCGTCTACCTGATTTTAAACGTGAATTGTTTCTGTTGATTGTGCTTAGTTACAATGTGTGTAATCGACTCGATCAAGTTCGTCGATTAGTTATATTATGAATTCTCATTCATAATAATACTGATTGAAACAACCTGTTTTCTATTATTATGTACTGTTTGTTGACAGATATTGTAGATAATCATCAGTTAAATCATCCTGGTTTATATGAATCTGTCAAAATAAGTGTTGTATATATGTTATTGTCTGAATATTAAAGTTTCAGGGCATTGTCAGTATTGGCAATGATCCTGTATGTGTCTGATTTTGGTTCAGTGATTAATCCAGTCTGAATTGTTATGATAATTTCAGTAATATGTTATTATGATGTTAGTTCTGAATTCAGTGTAATATTGCTGTAATGTCCAGTTTGAATTCAAGTTTACAAAAGTTGGTCAAATACAATTGTGTTAGGAGGTTAATAGGATTGGTTTTAGCTGTAAATCAGAAAGATAACTAAGTTTGTACAGATTTTAGAATCTGTTTTGCTGTAGGTTCTGATTTTTCAGTAATAACATCAGGATTTCAGGGGCACTTCTGGGAATGAAACAGTAAAAAACAGGGTGTTAGTGCTAGTGTATTATAATGCAATGTTAATGGCTATATTTAAGTAATAAAGGGGGAACAAGGGATAATGGGGCTGCTGAAAATCATGTTAGGATCACATAAAGTATTAAAAAGAAGTTTCAATGGAAACTTTCTGGTTGTTAAAGGGATAAAGGGTCCCTCCAATACTAATTGGTATAGAACCAGCCCTGTATAAATACAGGAGCTGGACAGACCTTAAGAGGGAGTTTTTTTAAAAAAAAAAAAAAGACAGAGAGAGAGAGAGAAATCTGGACAGAAATTAAGAGAGGAAAATACACAGAAGCAGAAACAAAAATCTGAAAAGAAAGAAGCAAAACAGAAAAAAGAAACAGAAAATAGGGCACCCATATAGATATAGAGTCGAAAACAGATAATAGAAAAAAAAAATTCTGAAACATTATTTTTCTGGAATCTGTCCGGGTCTTGTTTGTTGATACTGCTGGGTTTTAAAATCTGAAATTCTTTAAGAAGCTTTACTCCTGTGCATCTGGGTTCCTCGGGTCCTGTTTTTGTGGCTCAAATCTGTGGAAATACTGATATATTTTGCTGCTTTGCTGCTGTTGTCACTGCTGAAATTCATTTCTTCTACCTCCATTTTCAGGTACATGTCTTTTAAATTTTAAGTTGGAAAGAGATTCAACATGACTCATCAATGAAGTTCGAATTGAAATTCTGTTTTTATTTGTCCAAGTTCATCAATTTAAATTTCATTTTTATTTTATGTTAGTTAATTAGTAGTGAATTCAATTTGATAGCTATGAGCTAATTGTCTTGCTGTGAAAGTTCGTATAAAGATTTGCAATAACATTAGCTCATTATCTCATTAGTTCAATCATATTAAATTGTCGAAGTAGGGAATATGGTATGAATGTTGGTCATTATTCAAATTTTGTTGTTGGTTAAGTAAGAAGTGATGTAGAAGTGCCAAGATAATTATAGTAGTGATATTTATTGTTACATAAGGTTAAGATGGTGATGTTGATAAGATAATAGATGTGTGTATAAAAGTGGGCGAAAGGCGATATGATGTAGCTTATTACAATACGTTATGAATACGATATACAGTTAAGTTGCATGTAAGGTAATTTTATTGAATTAACTTGTATAATAATTCGGCCATTATAGCTCGATGTCTATCTACCTTCATAAAACAAATTAACCAAGTAATTAGGCCTATTAGATTAAAAGCAAGCATATAAGAATGAAAAGAGATGTATAAGCATAAATTGCCACACTTCATACCAATGATAATTAGAAGTAGAATTTGCATTAAGTAAATAATGAAAATTCTCGGAAAATATTTCCTTCCTTTATGAATCATTTATTTTCAGTTCCATATGCAATTTATTCTTTGGCATATATATATATATGTCATATTTGTTTAAAAATAGTATTAATCATATTTTTATTCCGTTCTTTGAATTTGAATAGTCTTGGATAAACATGTTATATGCGGAAATTATAATCAATGGGCAACATTCAATAAATTGTGAATTCTTTTTCAAGAATTAAGGATATCTTAAAGGAAAATTTCTCATAATATAATAAACATTTTATGGAAAAATCCGTAATATCATTACAAATATGTCGCGCGATTAGGGATACGTTCGCGTACCCTGATTATATTTTTAAAAGCAAAAAATTCGGATTATGCGTACGCGCAATTTCGAACGAATATTTGATAAAAGGATTTTTCCAAAGGCGTTAAATCAACTTCATAAAAAACCGAGATGTACGGTTCACTATTCAAGAAAAACAAATATTCTTGATTCGACACAATTTCGAAAAATGATTGCTCAATAAATATATTATCAAAAGTTATTGTGTACACGTACGCGTGACACAATTCCGCATTTTTTATAACACGAATATACGTACGCGTAATTCGATTCAAAGAAGGGTTCTTAACCACAATAAGTAAAAGCGGTAGAAAAATCATGTAACAAAAAGTATTTAATAAAAATCAAGATAATTAAGCCAATAATAAAAACAGTTAAGCGACCGTGCTAGAACCACGGAATTCGGAAATGCCTAACACCTTCTTCCGAATTAACAGAATTCCTTACTCAGGATTTCTGGTTCGCAGAATAATAAACAGAGTCATATTCTCCTCGATTCAGGGATTATAATTGGTGACTTGGGACGCCTTAAAATTCCCAGGTGGCGACTCTAAAACAAATAAACAAATCCCGTTTCGACTGTCCTTTAATTGGAGAAAACTCCCCATGCGCCCCACGGGCGCGGCGAAAAGGAGGTGTGACAGTAATAAATGCACAAAGCTCAGGTAAGAATGGGTATAAAAAACATGCAGAAATCGCAGTTATCAACTCTCCTAAACTTAAACCTTTGCTTGTCCTCAAGCAAATAGAATGAGACCTACCCCTCAATGGAAAACAACCAAGTAATTCCTGTTTATCCTAAAGTAACCTCAGCAGGCATCAATTGGGACTAGCAATTGCCCTCAATGCAAATGCATCCTCAACATATTTAAACTTGCAAACTTGTGGATCAAGTGCGACACAAGAGCATCAAGAGTTGACACATTTCATCACGGAACCTTTCTCAATTTCTTTGGTCATCATGGAACCCAAACTCACACATCCTTGACTTTCTCTGAGTGAATCTCACCTATTAGGGTATTTGCACACAAATCGAGATGAATGGATTTCTCTCTCGTCTCTCACAAAGAAGAGGCCCTGAGTCCGGCTCTAAGTACCATATGCTTGCCCCTTATGTAAGTATCCACTAATGTAGGCTTCCCTCAACTCAAGATCATATAGGGCTTTTGAGGAGTCATTGTGAAGGCTTTTGGTAAAGGTAGGACGTGTTTTTGTTCAAATGGGTTTAATCTTCCCTTAAGCCCTTCTTTTGATTTATTTTGGCACACTTTCTTGACTCAATTGAGTAGTTCACTTCTTTCAAGGGGTTAGAGGGACACATTGTCACTCTTTCTTTTGCAATTCAAATCCTTTCTCCTTTTTATCACTTTTCTACACCTTTTTCACTTCTTTTTGTTGTCCTTGGATTCCCTTTTTGGTTTTTATTCATTTTTGTCTTTCTTTTTGTCTTTTTCTCTTTTTCATTGCCTTCCTTTTTTTTTTACACATTGATGCCCTTCCTGTCTCCCCCCCCCCAAACTTAGACATTTGCCATTTAATCAAGGGAAGATGTGGGTGCCAAGAGGGGGTTTCGTTAGGAATGGGTATAGGTTTTTAGCTTGGTTCATGAACGAAAAAGATTTAAGGCTCAAAAGGGTTGAACTAGGGATTATTTCATTGGTAGGTCATGAAAAGTGTTCAAATTTTGCATTTTTCATCAAGGAGAGCCTATACTCACGTCTCAAGTCAAGTTCTACCTATGATTTCGCCTCAACAAACATTCAGGGCAAGTTCTAGACCATCGGCTCGGTACTTGGGCTCGCAATTCGAATTCTCACCACACACACTCAAGGGTTGTCTAAGACGGAGTCGAGGGCCCGCAACAACTTTAGATATGATTCAAGCGCCCCATGGCCCAAAATGACCACGTGATGATTATTTGGTCAACACAAGAGTCTCAAGGCCACAACTTTCACTATCCTAAACACAACATAATGTCTTCGACCATAAGATCAAAGGCAAATGTGTTAGGCCCAAGTGAGGCTTTGCCTGAGGTATCCTTAACTACAAAAACCTGAAGATAAAAAAAAAATCAAAAACGGACTCAAACCCTTAAGAAGGTTGTCACACCATCTATCATTGGGAAGAGCCACCCGGTTCGCACAATACCTACTCTTGGAAAGAACCGTGGCATTAAGAAAACCAAGGGCTTATTGCAAACGCCAAAACAAAACACAAAGGCTACGAGCCTAACTTTGCAACTAATAAAACGAAAAATAGGAAATCAATATGAAAACCTAATGAATATGTACAAACGGGGAGTAGAATATACAACCAGGGGGAAATGAATATATACATAAACTCTGAAGATCATCTGGAATGAACAGTTATATACAAACCATCTATCCACTACTAATGTATAGAAATTAAAAGAAGGTAAAATAATATATACAGTCATCCTGACAGTTAATCCAAATAGTAGGGCCACACCCCCATGAATAAGAGCTAGCATTGTCCCCAATGCTAACTACCAAATAAGACATCAAAAATCAAAAATAAGCAAAGGATATAGAGCGGACCCTCAAGCCTCATCAAACTGGTCCCCGGCCTGCTGATGTGCTGTTGGGACAGGTGTATGCTCATGATCCTGCTCATCAACTGGTGGAACTGACAAGGTCTCAACATCTGTTGTACTAGACGGGGGAGCCACCTCGATCACTATTCCCTCTGTATTCGGGAGCTTCCTCTTCTTCCTTGGCCTATCCGCCTCTGCTTGTGGTTGCTCTGTTGCTGGCTCTCCAGTTGGATCTCCAAATAATAAGTCGAATGGCATCTGATCTGCTAGCAGCTTGTCCACATCCCCTCTCAACTGTGCAACTGACTCCTTGGAAGCTTTCTGTTTCCTTAGCTTTTTGTGCTCCCGAGCCAATTTTTCCAAAGCTTTTCCATGTTCCCCAACCGCCTTGGTCAAGGTATCCTGTGTTGCCATCATCTTTTCCTGGTTGGCCAGGATCTTTTTCAAAACATCCTCAATGGCGGAGGGAATCTCTACAGTAGCTGGTGCTCCCTGTGCCTGCACAACAGTGGTCAAAGAAGATAACTTGGATGTCGCAACTGACATCCAGTTGTTTAAACTGGGAAGAGAGTGTGCTAGCTGGTTGGCAGTGAACCGGTGAGTCTTTGATGAAGGAATCATCGGATCAGATGCAACTGATGGACCAGTTGTGGAGGAAGGACCTGGGGGAAGTGTCTCATCAGGAGTAGGGTCAGAGGGCTGCTCTGTCGCAACTGGCTCTTCAGACTGGCCAGGTGCGGAGGAGGTAGAAGCTGGAGTTTTCTGTCCTCTCTTTGGGTTGTCCGTACCCAACTGATCATACCATGAGTAGGGGGCCACTGGAGGTACCGTAACATCATATCTTTTCTTCTTCACTTTCAACTCTCTGAAGTAAAGGGAGAGTGTGTTCGGAAAGGGGAAGTTTGTTTTTGTTTCGTTCCCGACTTGATAAATCACCCTCGACATTATGTTTCCCACATTCAGAGGGAAGCCCGCCATGATAGCTGCCACCAAGACAGCCCGAGGAAGGGGGACGGAGTGATAGTGTGTAGACGGGTTAAGTTGACTACACACGAAGGTTAACCACCCTTTTGCTTCAAAGTTGAGGGTGTTCCGCAAAATCTTTTCCTATGCCTTCAACCACACAGGGACTGTACCTGGAGTTGCTAAATGCTCGGCCAACCACGGACGAACCTCCTCTTTCAATGCCAGCTTCTCAAGATATTGAGACTCGTCCTCATCTGCAAACCCCAAAAAGTCATTCAGCGACTTCCCATCAAAGACTACTATCTTGTCCCTCACTTTTGTTGCTTTGGAGTTCCGAACTGTGTGGTGAACATTGCAATAAAACTCCTTCACCATATGCTCGTTTGCAAATTCAACTCTCTCTTTGAAGAATCCCCAACCCTCTCTAGTGCGGAATTGTGCTTGCACGTGAGGGTTGAGTGGGACAAGATCGGCGTCTATGAACCGCCTTTCCGGAATCAACTTTCTCTTCGGCCACCATTCCCTGAATTTGTGGAAAGCGACCTCGCTGACAAACCTATCCTCCCATGCTTCTGGTTTCCTGGTTCTCTCTATACCTCCAACCTGTGGTTCACCCCCTTCGGCATATCCTCCACTATCCCCTGATATTGAAGCTGTGGGAGACGTGGAGTAAGTGCTCCCCTTGTCTTTTTCTGCTTCGGACTCATCAGACGAGTCCGAGATAACATCGACCGGCTCCTTGGAAGAGGCTATATCAACATGATTCGGGGAAGGAGGGTCACGGAGTTGGAATGAAGTGGCCCTATGTGTTGGAGAAGACTCCGAGGTAATGCTCCGTGACGGAGCATACTCACTCCCCGTGGAGTGAGATGCAGCTTTATCTGCTTCCCTGGTCTTAGGATTTAGCTTTCCAATTCCTTTTCCCCTTCCCCCACGGGAGGAACCACCTCTCCCGGATTGTATTTGTTTCCCCATTCGCTTCTTAGCCACATGTTTTTGAACCATTGTCTGCAAGGAGGACATGTCTAGCATTGTTAGTAAAAGCACATGATATGAAATGGACAGTTCAATTGAATGAAAGAATTGCAGACACAGTTTCACAGACAGAGGAATGCAGACCGCACCAAAAGGCACGCGGTACGCGCAGTTTACTGATTCACACAATGGTTTCTCTGAATGAACCGACGCGGTCCGCACTATTTTGCGTTGCGGCCGCGTAACTTCAACCCGGACCGCATAGAGATGGACGCGGACCGCACAGGTGAACTGCCAAAATGGTGACTTCTCTGAACTTTTCACACGTGGTCCGCACTGTTTTGATGCGCGGCCGCGCTGGGCTCACGCAGACCCTATAGAAATGTCACGCGGACCGTATGTAGGCGATTCATCATAGCACACAAAAAAAACACGCGGACCGCGCAAAAATGTTGTGCGGCCGCATAGGGCAGATTTAACTGAGGCGGAAATTTTTTTCTCTTTAAGTCCCATTTTGATCGGAATTTGACCCCTAAGTGTCCCTACTCAATTAATTACATGGATTTATGCCCCTAAGTCTCACTAAACAATAGAAATCCAAACTAACAGTCATTAAGAAGAAAAAAATGAAAATAAGAAGTTATACTAGTAGAGAGTAATGAGAAGAAACAAAAAATTAGGCTATGCATGCAATGAACAAGATTTGTTACCAGGGATTAGTGAAAAATCGACTAAATGAGCAGGGAGTGCGGATGCAGTGAAAATTTAGAGCTCCAGATGAAAATTTGCGAAAAGGTTCAAATGAGGAACAAGGCTTCTATTTATAGAAAAACCCTGGGGCTTTCAGCTTACCTACCAGCGCGGCCGCACAAAAATGGCCGCGGTCCGCGCTGGTTTCTTTTAGTCACATTTTGACTACTCAGCCCACGCGGACCGCACTGCTTTGATGCGCGGCCGCGTGGGAGTTTATCAGAGACTTGGTAATTCCAGCTTCTCACACGCGGACCGCACAGAAAGGGACGCGGACCGCGTTGAATTTTTTTCTGAGGATGAACTCACTGCTGCTCAAGCCCACGCGGACCGCACTACTTTGATGCGCGGCCGCGTGGGTCAATTTCTATGGATTGATCATTTTTTTGTACTTCTTCCCTGCACTGGTTCAACAAAATCCCTACAACACTTCACAAATTATCAGCTCAAAAGTCCTACCCTACAACAGAAAAACAAAGAAAAGGAAAAAGACATGGGTTGCCTCCCACGAAGCGCCTGATTTAACGTCGCGGCACGACGCATGTTACCATCACAGTCATTTCAAATGAATGCGCGCCACCATGTGGCTGTCATCAATCTTTCCCAAATAATGCTTGACGCGATGCCCATTGACTCGGAAGACTTCACCATTTTATTTTTGAGATCAATGGCACCAAAGGGAGTTATCCCAACCACTTCAAAAGGGCCGCTCCACTTGGACTTCAACTTGCCCGGAAATAACCTCAACCGGGAATTGAAAAGAAGAACCATATCACCCACTTTGAATTCCTTCCCTCTGGCATACTTGTCATGAAGGTACTTCATCTTGTCCTTATACAAGGACGAGCTGGAGTAAGCATGAAACCTAAACTCATCAAGTTCATTCAATTGCTCCACCCGAAGATTTGCAGCTACATCCCATTCTAAGTTCAACTTTTTCAGCGCCCACATAGCTTTATGTTCCAATTCTACCGGAAGATGACAAGCCTTCCCAAATACCAACAGATACGGTGACATACCAATCGGCGTCTTGAAAGCTGTACGATAAGCCCAAAGAGCATCATTCAACTTCTTCGACCAGTCAGTCCTATTGCATTGACAGTTTTAGATAAAATACTCTTAACTCACGGTTGGACACCTCAACTTGGCCACTCGCTTGAGGATGATAAGGAGTGGTTACCTTGTGATTTACCTCATACTTGGCTAGCAGAGAGTCAAAAGCCCGGTTGCAAAAATGAGAACCCCCGTCACTAATTATGGCACGTGGAGTGCCAAACCTCATGAAGATACTCTTTTTCAAAAATGCCACCACACTTCGAGCTTCATTATTTGGCAAAGCTATGGCCTCAACCCATTTCGACACATAGTCAACCGCTACCAAGATGTAAGTGTTGCCACAGGAACTTACAAATGGTCCCATAAAGTCTATCCCCCAAACATGAAAGATGTCAACCTCTAGAATTGTGTTAAGGGGCATCTCATCTTTTTTCGAAATCCCTCCGGCACGTTGGCATTCATCACATCTTTTCACAAAGTCACCGGCATCCTTGAACAACGAAGGCCAATAGAAACCACAGCTCAACACTTTAGACGCCGTCCTTGCCCCGCCATGATGGCCACCATAGGGCGAAGAGTGACAAGCTTCCACAATACTCAGTTGCTCATCTTCAGGAACACACTGGCGAATTACACCATCAGTGCAAATTTTAAAAAGATACGGCTCATCCCAATAGTAATCCAAGCAATCCCACTTGAGCTTCTTCCTTTGGTTAGAAGAGAGCTCATACAAAACCACACCGGTAACAAGGTAATTGGCAATGTCGGCAAACCATGGCATGTCTAGCATTGAGACCGAGAGGAGTTGTTCATCCGGAAAAACATCATTTATCTCAAGGCCGTCCAAAGGCCTCCCTTCCTCCTCCAATCGAGACAAGTGGTCCGCCACTTGGTTTTCACTACCTTTTCTATCAATGATCTCCAAATCAAATTCTTGAAGAAGAAGCACCCATCTCATTAACCTCGCTTTAGAATCTTTCTTCGTCATCAAATACCTAAGGGTGGCGTGATCGGTATGAATAATCACTTTGGCCCCCATAAGGTATGGGCGAAACTTCTCCATGGCAAAAACAATGGCAAGCAATTCCTTTTCGGTGACCGTATAGTTCCTTTGAGCTTCATTCATTGTCTTACTTGCGTAGTACACCGGATGGAACATCTTGTTGATTCTTTGGCCCAAAACCGCCCCCACCGCAACATCACTAGCGTCGCACATGAGCTCAAAGGGCAAGCTCCAATTTGGTGCGGTAATAATGGGGGTAGTCGTCAACTTTTGCTTTAGAAGCTCGAAAGCCTCCATACATTTCTCATCAAACACATATTTGGCATCTTTCTCAAGCAATTTACACAACGGGTTAACTACCTTAGAGAAGTCTTTGATGAATCTTCGGTAGAAACCCGCGTGTCCAAGAAAACTCCTCACCCCTTTGACAGAAGTAGGGGGAGGGAGCTTCGAGATAACCTCAATTTTCGCTTTATCAACCTCAATCCCTCTTTTTGAAATTTTGTGACCCAACACAATGCCTTATTCTACCATAAAATGGCATTTCTCCCAATTGAGAACCAAGTTTGTGTCTTCGCATCGGACCAATACACGATCCAAGTTTTGCAAGCAATCACCGAAAGAGTCCCCGACCACACTAAAATCATCCATGAAGACCTCCAAAATGTATTCCACCATATCGGTGAAGATTGCCATCATACATCGTTGGAAAGTCGCCGGTGCATTACATAACCCAAATGGCATTCGAGAGAAGGCGAATGTGCCATAAGGACATGTGAATGTTGTCTTTTCTTGGTCTTCCGGGGCAATGAGAATTTGGTTATAGCCTGAATACCCATCCAGAAAACAATAGAAAGCCCGGCCTGCAAGACGATCAAGCATTTGGTCCAAGAACGGCAGTGGGAAATGATCCTTTCTAGTCACCTTGTTCAACTTCCGGTAGTCCATGCATACCCTCCAACCCGTCACAGTGTGAGTCGAAATAAGTTCATTATTTTCATTAGTCACCACAGTCATTCCTCCCTTCTTTGGCACACATTGCACTGGAGAAGTCCACGAACTATCAGAAATTGGGTACACCACACCGGCGTCAAGCCACTTGATGACTTCCTTTTTAACCACCTCTTGCATGGCTTCATTGAGTCTCCTTTGATGTTCAAGAGACGTCCTAGCATCATCCTCCAATATTATCTTGTGCATGCAAAACGCGGGGCTAATACCCCGAATATCCGCCAAGGTCCATCCAATTGCCCGCTTGCGCTTTTGAAGAACCGCCAAAGTGGCTTCAACCTGCACGTTAGTCAAGCAAGAAGAAAGTATAACCGGCAAAGTAAAATTAGGACCAAGAAATTCATACCTGAGGTGAGGAGGAAGTGGTTTCAACTCCAACACCGGTGGCTCCTCAATAGATGGCTTGGTGGGAGGAGTTTTGCGATTTTCAAGATCAAGAGATAACTTCCTCGGTTCATAAGAATATGAGCCCATGCCATGTAATGCATTCACACACTCCACCCATCTAGCATCATCATCAACATCCATGTTCAATAGCACGGCCTCAAGTGGGTCCTCAACATTAGCCATAGCGCTTGTGTCATCCACTATCACTGTCGTGACAATGTCAACAAACGAGCACACCTCGTTGCTATTTGGTTGCCTCATTGATTTGCATACGTGAAACACCACCTTTTCATCACCAACAAGGAAGGTCGATTCTCCCGCTTCCACATCAACCAAGGCCTTTCCCGTAGCTAGGAAGGGCCTCCCAAGAATGATAGGCACCTCAAAATCCACTTCATAATCCAAGATCACGAAATCGGCTGGCAATATGAACTTATCAACACGAACAAGGACATCATCAATAATTCCCAAAGGCCACTTCATTGATCGGTCCGCCATTTGAAGCCTCATAGAAGTTGGACGAGGTTGTCCGATTCCCAAGGTCTTGAAGACCGAATATGGCATTAAATTGATACTTGCCCCCAAGTCGCAAAGGGCTTTTGCAAAGTTGGCACTTCCAATGGTACATGGGATAGTGAATGCGCCGGGATCCTCAAGTTTTGGAGCCATAGAATGCATAATTGTGCTCACTTGATGGGTCATCTTGATTGTCTCACACTCCATTGATCTCTTTTTTGTAACCAAATCTTTCATGAACTTTGCGTATCCCAGCATTTGCTCGAGTGCCTCCACCAACGACACATTAATAGTCAAACTCTTCATCATTTCAATAAATTTCTTAAATTGGTTGTCACCCTTTTTCTTGGCCAACCATTGAGGGTAGGGCGGAGGAGGTATAGGCAAGGGTGCCTTGGCTTTTGGCACCACCGGTTCGGGCATATCAATGACGTGTTCCCTAGACGGGTTCACGGCCTCTTGAGTCTCCTCCTCACCCTCATCAATTGCAATTCTCCCATCATCATTTTCAATTGGTTCGACAACATCCTCAACTACCAACGAAATCTCATCATTTTGCAACTCATCTTCATCTACCGGAACTCGGTTATCTATTGAGGCATGCACATCACCGCCTCTCCCACTTCGTGTTTTCATTGCCATCACATGATTGTTGTGCCCTCCCTTGGGGTTTACTACCGTGTCACTTGGTAAAACACCCTTTGGGCGAGTATTTAAAGATTGAGAGATTTGGCCTAATTGCACTTCCAAGTTCCTGATAGATGTGTTATGCGAAGCTAATTGGGCCTCGGAATCTTGACTTTTTTTCATCATTTGTTCGAACATGCTCTCTATTCGACTCATGTCATTGCCCGACGAACTCGACCCTTGAGATTGGAACGGAGGCGGGTTATTGGGTTGTTGATACATTGGGGACCTTTGATAGCCTTGCCCCCTATTACCTTGACCACCATTGTTGTTGTTCCAATTATTGTTCCCGCTCCAATTTCCTTGATTCCCAGAATTATTGTTCCCCCAATTGCCTCCTTGATTGTTGTTGTAATTCCAATTGCCGCCTTGTTGATTGCCCCAATTACCTTGGGGTCTCCATTGTTGATTCCTTTGGTTGCCTCTATTCCCTTGGTAGTTGTTGACATAAAAGGACTTCCTCACTTTGGTCATCAAAACCTTCATTCGAATACCCATCACCATCATTGTTGTTGTCATATTGTTCACAATTACCTTGAGGTTGTTGTCCTCTTTGCCTCCTTTTCAACATAGAAACACCTTCCATTGCATTGACTTGGCACGGGTTTTGGACTTGTTGCAATTGCGCTTTTGCTAATTGATTCATAGTTGTTGTAAGTTCGGCTATCGCTTGGCCATGATCGTGCAATTCCTTGTGCAAATGGATGACCGTGGGGTCACCTTGTGGCACGTTTGCTCGGCTTTGCCATGCCGAAGAGGTGTCGGCCATTTCATCAAGTAAATCACATGCCTCTTGGTAAGAAAGTTTCATAAAATTCCCTCCGGCCAATTGGTTCACAATGCATTGATTTGTGGTGTTGATGCCCCGATAAAAGGTTTGTTGAATCATAGCCTCGGTCATGTCGTTATTAGGGCACTCTTTCACCATTGTTCTATATCTTTCCCATATTTCATGCAAAGGTTCTGTTGGCTCCTGCTTGAAAGCTAGAATTTCATCCCGAAGAGCCGCCATATGACTTGGAGAGAAGAACTTGGCAATAAATTTGTCCGCCAATTCATCCCATGTTATGATAGAATGATTGGAGAGCCTTTCTAACCAATCCAATGCTTTACCCCGAAGAGAGAACGGGAAAAACCTAAATCTCAACGCGTCCTCGGACACGTTTGTCTGCTTGCTACCCCAACAAGTATCCACGAACCCCTTCAAGTGCTTGTAGGCATTTTGATCGGAGGCACCCGTGAAATAACCTCGTTGCTCGAGAAGGTCAACATAACATTTGTGATTTGAAAGTTCCCTGCCCGGATTCGGGGAGGAACAATAGCGCTGGCGTATCCTTGATTTGGTAGAACTCTGGGAGCCACTCTCGGCGGTTGCGGAGGAGGGTCTGGAATGTTGTTGTTCTCATTTGTATTTATATTGACATTCCGGCCTCTCCGTGGAAGTTGAGGTAAGACCTCATCTTGTTCTAGATCTTCTACCTCCTCCCCCGCTATCACATTGCCGAGAGGGTCATTTGCATTAAGAGCCATGGTACCTGATTGATCAACACACAAAATTAGTGAATAAGAAGGAAAGAGAAGCAAAACACAATACTAGCTACACAGATAGTCAACACCGTAAAGTTCCCCGGCAACGGCGCCAAAAAGTGATCGCAGCAGACTCAACCTAAGGATGAGTGGGCACTAATACCTTTACCCAATAGCGATATCGGGGTCGATTTTCCACTGGGAACTTCAAATTGGAGTCGGTATTTGTATGGTCTAGGGTAGTGTTTTAGCTCATAATTGATCTTCTAACATTTTTGGTTTTCTTTTGTTTAAGAGCTACAATTTATCAACTACAGTTGTAAATCTAGGTTATGCTAAAATTACGATTCTAAATTATATGCAAGATAGATAAAAGCACTAGGGATGCAGCATTTACCTAGGTGGTCCACTAACAGGTAGAAATTCCTAATGCCAGAATGACAAATATGGGGCTTATGCTATAACCGTTGCACCTTTTACACCCACTCTCACACCTCTCGGTAGAGAGAGTGATTCTACCCAATTGACTCTCTCGAGACCAATCGGGTAGGCTAATTTGCCCAAGCAACTTATGGTTCAAGTTGGGTAATTACTCTCTCGAGGTCTAACCCGTTAAATGGGACTACCATTCTCATGGGTCCATCCCGATTCCTTGTTGGAGTTAATCTTGAGGTCATAGACTCTCTTTCTCAAGGAGAGTCAAGACCCACTAAGCTAGACTTAGTGTTTGCAACCACCAAATCTTAGTGAAAACTTAAGATTAATCCAAATAGCAAACACCCACATCATTCATGCACTAAACAATCACACCCATCAATTTCCCACACTAGGGTTGAGCCACAACCCTAGCTAATGGGTTTAGCTAGACATAGTAGTAACAAAATTCAAAGAAATAATAGATGAAATTGACATAATAGTTAACTACAATGTTAATCTACTTGATTCCCCTTTAAAACTAGAAGAAATGGCCCAAAATAGGCTGATAATAGGGTAACACGAGTTCAACTGCTCTCTACGCTCGAACCGCCTTCCTCAAAAACTCCGTGCTAAAAAGTAAAATGTTCTATTTATACTTCACAGGAAAAACCGGACAAAAATATCCCTGAGGGTCTGGCGCGGACCGTGCACAAATGATGCGTGGCCGCGTAGGGCTCTGTGTCTTCATTACTTGCATCTGGTACTGGGGGGCGCGGACCGCACAAAAGTGACGTGCGGCCGCATGAACTTCATCCACGCGGACCGCACTGATTAGGTGTGCGGTCGCATGAGCTTTTGTCTCGAGTGATTGTTTCTCTGATTCTCTTAGGTGCGGACCGTACAAAAAGGGACACAGACCGCGTTGGAACTGGGTGCGGACCGCGCGAGAAGAGGCGCGGACCGCGCAGCTTATCTTAAAAATATCATGGCCCCTGAACTTTCCTGTGCGGCCGCTGTGAGCATGTGATTTTTGTTTACGCGACAATCACTCCAAAAGAAATCAAAATAATAACGAATGGTCTCGCTGTACAATTTTTTGGAATTTACGTGGCATTTTTTGTTAGCTATTTGTGGTTTGTCCGTGTCTATTTAGTCTTATCCAACAAAAATACAAAAAATATGTGTCGAGTATAAGTTTAGGATATTATTCTACTATTAGGAATTAATCGAACCATAATTCGGTTATTAAAAGGAAAATCACAAAATGCATCTTTTATTTTATTTCGTCATTAAGTGATGTTATTTTAATTAAATGTTAATATGTGTGTTAATTGTTGTTTAATGTTTGTATAGTGTTATTTGACAATTTAATTGGGAAATTAAAGAAGAAAAGGATCTTCGGATTGGGCCAATTTGAACTAAAACGAACAGGCCCAAACCAAAACAACCCAATCCAAAATCCCTTTTTGCCCGGTCCAATTGAGCTGGCCACACGACCGTCCAAACGACGTCGTTGAGCTGCTTTCAATCTGGACCGTTAATCTCACTAGATTGACGGTCCAGATCACTCGCCCATAACCCCCATACCCAACCCATTTACCTGGACCAACCCCGACCCCATACTAAACCAAACGATACCGTTTGATTAACCCTTGGATCTAGGCCGTTGATCTCGATTGATCTAACGGCCAACATCAAGCCATTTACTCTGTATATAAGCTCACTTCTTTCACCCCGCACACCCCGAGCCAGACCCCCCTCCTCACTGTTCCTCCATCTCTCTCATTTCAGAGACGGATCTGGGCTTAGAACCCTAGCCGCCTTAGCCCCCTTCCGTTTGAAACCCGGCGGCAAGGACGCCGGTGACCACCACCTCAACACCCTACGACCACTCAACCACCCTGAACACAGATCTGCTAGCCTTAGGTCTCGAATCCTCCCCCACCATCTCGAATCTTCATTTGAAGATTCGAGCCGGACCTCGACCTACACCAAACCAACCCAAATCCACACTAGACACTCCCCTGACCTCCTCGTGACCAAACCAAGCTTGGTTTGGTCTGAATCTACCCACAAATCCCAAAACCCCAAATCTGAAGGTTCAAACCCTAACACAAGAATTTGTGGAGTCTGTTTGGATCTAAACGAAAGTTTGGGGTCTAGTAGATCCTAATCGAAGTGTTCTCGTTCGAGAACACCTCGGTTAGGATTTGTCCGACCTCAAATGGGCAAATCAAGCTCGGGCCTGGGTCATCTGTGTTAAAACTCTTCTGGTTTGTTCACTATTCCCCTTTTGTTATCTATTTAGTTTAGATTAATTTATCAGCATGTTTATTTAGTTTGTTTGTCTATTTTTTGGGATTTCTGTTGTCAGTTTGTTTCCCCATCTCCATAAGACCTTTTTTTTGTCGTTTGTTTATTCTGTTATGTTGAATTCGTATAGTAGTATACATATTTCAATGTGTTTAACATCATAGAATCAATAATGCCTGGTTTTCCCCTGTATCGTGCAAAATGGTCAAGAACAGTCTATGCCCTATTTGTGTTTGTTTGATCGACTGTTTGTTCCATGTTATAATTAGTATAGTCGATTCGATACGTGTCGTCGATTAGTTTCAGTTGTTGAATGGTAACAATTTGATTCATGTTGTTTTGTTTCCTGCTGAAACTTTGTTTGAATCCAACTAGGAACTGGGTATAACTGTTGGTAGTTGTTTAATTTGAATCAGAAACATTTATGGGTTAGGTTATAGTTTCAGTTCAGGATTGAGTTTTGAATTGATGGCATGTGTATTCTTGGGCAGCATGTGCACTATAGTTCTTTATTAATTAGAGCAAATGGGACAGCATGTGCTGTCAGGCCATATTCAGGCTGCCCATACCCTTGTTTTAGTTTAATAAGATGATAAAGGGCTGTCAGGGGGAATCTCATGGGAAAGGTTCTACTTTTTAAATGTTTGAGTGGAAAAACAACAGAAAAGGAGGGAGTTTGATTGGTTTTACAGGCTGTAGATGGTCTGAGGAAGGTTATAAATAGAGGGGGATACACATAGAGACACACATACAGATATACACAGACAGACATAGATAAAGAACACAGGCAGAAAAGAGAGAGGAGGGAGATATACAAATACACACATACAAAGAGAAGCTGAAACTAGACAGAAAACAGTTTTGAATTAGAAAGAGAGGGTTCAGAAATCAGGGAGGGAGATAGAAAAGAAATTCTTGTTTGTTTGAAACTGAAAACACTGCTTTTCCTCATCCTTTTTGTTTGGAATTTAGCATCAGTTGCTACTGGCTCTGTCAAGATTTAGGATTTTCCTTTGAGTATTTGAAAAATCGACATTGGGTACTGTATCATCGGGTTACTGCTTTGGTTTATTTTGCCTGGGATTGTTATTGTTGCTTTATTGTTTGTCGTTGCTGCTATCTTCTTCTGCTGTTGCTGCTGATTTTCCCTATCTTCTTCTTCTTCTTTGCATTTCAGCATTCCAGGTACACATTTCGAATCCCACATTGATGTAACCGTAGCAGTTGAAAGCATGAAATGAAAGATGTTGAAGAAGTTTAATCATTTGCTGCAATACTTATAGTATATTGATGGACTCGCGTAATTTGCTAGTTTGTAGCTCAATAGCATAAAACAATAGTTAGTTTTATACTTAACTAAAGTTTTAGTCTTTTTTTTAGTATTATGATTCATAGTGTTTGGTTGTGCGAAGGATGCAATTATGCAATTCGTGGAATGCATGAATAGTTGACATAGTGATAACTAGATTCCTTTTCAGCTATATGTTGTATGTATAGGGTAGAATGCTTCAACCTTGTTAAATACAACGTAGTTCTGGTTTATTTTAAGTCTCTTTTTTATCGGATCCCGTGAGGCAGTATATAGGACCACGTTCGAATTCCATTAGTAACAGTTTCTAGTAGTTAATTCCCTTAATCTACTTTAAATAAGTTAGTTAAATTCAACTCGAGAAACATTTGGAGTAAGTTTAGCATTTCATCAAATTTCATATGCAATCCCCTTTATCAAACTAAAAGCATGTTTACCCATGGAATAAGGCACGAAACAATTCCCGCCTCCTAAATAATTAACCAGATAACTAACAAGAATCCGGGTTAGGCCAAACATGTAACTTAGTTAGAATGTATTTTCCTTCTTCCATTTATTTTAAGAAAACAAAAAAAATAGGAAATGTAGTCATGCTAAGATTATCCTTAAAAAATAACGAGACAAGCCTCGCCAAATAAAAAATGCAAATTGCGGGGCCCTCAATAATCGGTCATAATAAATACTTAGAATTTGGGATGGACTGTTTAGTGAATATCACTGTCTTCCCCAAAGATAATAACGCGTTAGACTCTTTAGACGCGATTTAATTAAATTACATTCTTAAATTCGGGTGCGCATTTATGTGACCCAAATTCAAATCTCAACGGAGTCGAAATGTGTTAACAACTACGGGTGCATTGATTGTGACGTGGTTCGAGATGCATTTTCACGACGTTGCAATTCTATAAAAATAAATGATAATAATAAAAGCGGTTTAAACTTAATAAAAGCACGTAAGTCGTAACATGTATTTAAATCAGATATTTAGCCATTATAACAATTTAAGCGACCGTGCTAAAACCACGGGATTCGAGGGTGCCTAACACCTTCCCTCAGGTCAACAGAATTCCTTACTTAGAATTTGTGGTTCGCAGACTTCATTTGGAAAGTCGAATATTTTCCTCGATTTGGGACTCAAGATAAACCGGTGACTTGGGACACCAAAAGCCAAATCTTTCCCAAGTGGCGACTCTGAATTAAATAAATAATTCCGTTTCGAATATTGTCACTTAAATTGGAAAAACTCCCCTCGCGCATCTTACCCTTCGGGGCGGGCGCGCAAAAAGGAGGTGTGACAGCTCTGGCGACTCTGCTGGGGAAATAAACCCAGAACCACCGGTTCAGGGTTCAAGAATTCGAGCTTAGAATAATTGTTATATTTGGCTTTATTATCTGATCTTTATTACATGTTTTGGCATAACGTGCTAAATGTTGTCTTTTACCGCTTTGATATTATCTGAACTGTATATAAACTGTGCCGAAACCCTTCTCTCTTCGCCTCCGGGGATGTGCTTACTAGTTGAGACTCCCTATTCTGTTAGTGTCATACCCTGAAATAAAAAAGAGGCTCGGACAAGTTACGAAGCCTGATGGACTTTTGGTTCCCAGTAAGTTGCCCCCTCCTCGACTCGAGTTGTCCGCTCGGGTACACAGTCTATAACAAGTACCCAAGTTATAAACCTAGTATAACAAAACCTCATGCCGGATCCCTAGTAGGAACGCTTATTTGCATCATGTTGCATTTGACATAGGGGATTCAACACAGGGGTTGGGTCCATCTAGGACAGGCAACCTGAAATGAAAAGACCATCCTGCTGCATCCCGTTTGTTTTGCGCATTTATTTTGCTTCAGATCTGCATGTTGACCGGTTTCTAAAAAAAACTTTATAAAAAAAAAGAAAAGAAAATAACAGCGTAGGAAGATAATTACTTATTTTTGGAAAAATAAAACCAATGTCCAAGTAGTGACAAAATCTCGCCGAAATTTTCTTAAAAAAAATGAAAACAAAATTTGTCTTTTAGTTTGATTTATTAAAAAAAACATATATATAAAAAAAATTCCTTTTAATCACTTTCAAAATCCAAAAAAAAGAGTATTTATTTAAAAGTAAAAAAAAAGAAAAAATTCAGAATTAAAAAAAAAGATACTGTTTCATTTGTAGTATCTTTTGAAAAAAATTCCGAAATTCAAAAAATAGTTCAAAACTCAAATATTTCATTAGTATTCGTCCCTTTGTCAAAAAAATAAAAAAATAAAAATGTCTATAAAATAGTTTTCCTCCTTTTCTTTAAAAGATTTCATTCAAAAAAGGGGTTTAGTTTGTTTCCCCTATTTCTGATCGAACCGAACTACGCCGGTTTGATTCTCACAGGGTGTGAGATACGTAGGCAACCCTCATCGGGTCCAACCTCCCCTTTTTCAGGAATAGCCAAACATCAGAATTTTAATTTATGAGTCGGTGATGCCGTTTTGCCAAGAATAGCCGAGTGTTCCCAAAAGGGACGCCGGAAGGCTGACTTTGCACAAACAGCCATTTTTGGTCATTTTTTGAACTTTGACCAATTTGCCCAACATCCTTGGAATCCTCGTCCCCGAGGCTTTGTAAGGTCGTATTCCCAATGTCGGGTCACCATTCTGAAAAAAAGGGGGTCATAAATAAATCAAGTGACGTTGTTGTTGTCAAAAACGGCCAAATGTTCCCGAAAGGGACGACGAAAGGCGGACTTTGCGTAAACGGCCACTTTCAAATCATCTTTTAAAGTTTTGATCGATTGACCCTCATCAGCCTTAAAATCTTCATCCCCGAAGTGCTGAAAGACCGTGTTCGAAAATCGGATCTTTCTTTCTAAAATATAGTCAAATCTTTTGAGCCGAATCATTTTTGCTTAAATCACCCTAATAAATGTGCAGGATGAGCACAATGCTAAATAAACACTTGTTTCTTTATTTTTGCACTTGTTTAGTTTCAAACTACGTAATGATCTGATTCACGCGGCATCGTGATACGTAGGCAATCCTCATCGGATCCGATCACATTTTTAACTACAAATATTGAAAACAGTAATAAAAAGAGAATGAATGAATAAATAAATAAATAAATAAAAAAAGAAGCCGGAATGACGCATGTCTTCGTTGCAAACATGTAGAAATTCATTTAACTGTATAAGTGCATCATGCCCCAACGTGAGATTGCCTATCTGTTATTTGTTTCGAACTAACCACTTGTTTGCTGATGAGTCTTCCAGGTTTTAGAAAAGTGGTTGGTTTGGGGGAAGTCTGGCCTCGCATTCATATTTCACGAGGTCAAAAGGGAGTGTTCAGTTACCCGTTATTAAGACAAAAGGGGGTATTCACACTTACTTCACAAGATCGAAGGGGAATATAGCGATGTCTTCGGAAATTCCTTTGCCGACAATTCCTGTCTCTGAGGAGAGTTCGATCTCGACTGTCCCAACTTCCGAGTCAGCAACTGCTGAGGAAAACAGAATCCTGAGGCTCCGCATGATGGAGATGTTGGATGACTGGCATAATGGAAGGGAACCACCAAGTGTTATCCCTGGATTCCCTGAGTTGTTCCACAGAACAAGTGGGACTTCAAACATTCCCATAAGCTACCCAGCTACCCCGTTCGGGTACCCGGCCATTTCAGCCCACTCCGCAGGATCACCCTCTGAGTCTTTCCCTGGATGTCAACGACGGATGTCGCTACAAGCATCTTCACCGCACCGCCCTGTCCAATCATGGCACAACCCACTACACACAGGCCCAATTTTGACTCTTCCTCATTCACCTTTCAAGCACCCTCCTTCTCGCTGGAACCAACTCGGTTAACCACCAACACTCCCCCTCAACAACCTCAATACTAATTTGCACCTGAGCAGGACCAAAACCCCAAAATTGCTGAACAAGATGAGATGGCCAAAAGAATGAGGAGCCTTGAACAAAATTTGAAAAACATGCAAGGTTTGAGCGGACAGAAGAGCGTCTCCTATACCGATCTATGCATGTTCCCTCACGTGCATCTACCTGTGGGTTTCAAAACTCCAAAGTTCGAGAAGTACGACGGGCACGATGACCCCATTGCTCATCTCAAAAAGTATTGCAACCAACTGCGGGGAGCCGGAGGCAAAGAAGAATTGTTGATGGCGTACTTGGGGAAAGTTTGGTAGGAATCGCTTCAGAGTGGTATATGGACCAGGACATATCTCGTTGGCATATATGGGATGATCTTGCCACAGACTTCATAGGGCAGTTTCAATATAATATTGACATCGCACCAGACAGAAATGCCTTGTCAAACTTAAAAAAGAAACCCTTGGAAAGTTTCAGAGAATACGCCATCAAATGGCGCGAGCAAGCGTCAAGGGTAAAACCTCCCATGGACGAGATAGAAATGGTCACTACTTTCCTCCAGGCTCAAGAGTCCGACTATTTCCAAAACATGATGTCAGCCATGGGAAAGCCTTTCGCAGAAGCGATTAAGATTGGGGAGATGGTGGAGAATGGTCTGAAAACGGGTAGAATTTTGAGTCAGGCAGCCATAAGGGCAACCTCCCAAGCCGTCCAAAGCGGGGCTGGAGGAATGGCAAGAGGGAAGAAAAAGGAAGAAACATCCATGGCGGCGTCAGAAGCGGGAGAATATCATAATCCCGGGCTTTGTTCTTCGGAAAGAACCCCGCAACATTATTTCCCCCACCAAAATGTGACCTACGCTCCTCAGCCCTACATGGTCATGAGCACCCAGCCTTACGTCCAGCGGTCACAGCCAGCCAGTCGGGGACAAGCTCCACATCATAGAAATCAGCCTCCTTACCGAAACCGCTACAATCCTCGGCCTTCCCAAAATAACTTCCGTCCTCGGGAACCACCCAGGAGACCCAACTATACACCAATCGGTGAACCCTACTCCACCCTATTCCCTAAGCTTGTCCAGATGAATTTGTTGCAGCCCATACCACCAAACGGGCAGAACCCGGGATCACCATCATATCAGCGGGGTGTTAGATGTGCATACCATTCAGGGGTAGAAGGGAACGACACCAACAACTGCTGGACATTGAAACAAGCTGTAGAGAATCTGTTAGACCAAGGGAAGATTGTGTTGAAAGACGAGGATATCCCAAATGTGACCAATAATCCGCTGCCCGCCCACAACAACGGGCCGATAATTGGGATGATCTGTGAAGCCAAGGAAATTGATTCGGCGCTTAAAGCCATAATTGCTATTGCTAATACAGAAAGGGAGCCCACGGCAACTCGGAGCAAGAAAAAGGAATAATTGATGTATCCAAGCAGGCCTATATGGTATGGGGGACGATCAAACCACCTCGGCCGAACGAGCCAGTGTTTGTTGGACGCATACCACAGAAGCCAAAATACAGCAAAGAGGAAGATGATAAGGTGGTCCCGCTCGAAGAGAGTGAGGAAATATGTGAGGCGATGAGGAAAAAGCTATGTGAAATACACATGGTCCAGCCAGGAGAGGGCACTAGCACCGCTGAAGTATTGTACATGGGACCAAGCGCCAAGCTTCAAAACTGGAAGGCCACGCCATTCTTGATCAAACGGAAGTCCTAATGGACCTGTCTTGCCACTTTCTCTGCATCACGAGCTACCCCAGGGTGTGACTCTGATTTTTTCTTAGTTTCCTGTTTTTTTAATTTCCTGAATGTCAACCTTTTCTTTATCTTCCCCAAAATTCCAAGAAATGAAATCATGTTTCATCACTCACTTTCTTCTTCTATATTTTCTTTTTTTTTTGTGTTCTCTTCAATTCTGATAATGCAGCTTTAAATAACATGACATGCTTGCGGACTTCATGCCCGGATCACGAGAACTCCGTCAGACTTCAAATAATGAGTCAAAATTTGAAATATAAAGAATTTGAAAAAAATAGGAACAACTAAAGAAAATTGGTTCATGGTTTGGAAAATGTTCGTCACTAAAACAGAGTTTGAGGATGGTGAATGGGTTTAGACCCGTACGGAATGTTAACCTTAATGACTGCGGTTTGTCACGAGCAATTGTACCAACAAAGAAGGGTCCATACATCATTGAAAAATATTGCCAAGAAGAGCATTTGTATCTGGGCGACGTCGAAAAGAAATGACGTCAACCCTGCTCGGAAAGCAGATGCAGTGATATGCTTAAATCGCTCTCGCGATATCTTTGCACAGTTTGAGATGACGAAGGCTTTCATTCTCGCCACCCAAACACTATCAACCCTTTGCAAACCCATTTGAGCCGGTTACTCTTCTTTGATTACCCTCTTTGGAACCTGAAAGTGTTATTGAAAATAAAAATAAAATAAAAAAAATTGGAATGAAAAAGACAAATAGAAAAAAGGGAAGAAGAAGAAGAAAGAATTAGGAAAATAAGAAATATATATACAAAATAAGAGAGAGAAAAGATACAAGGAAAATGAGAAAAGGAAAAGGAAGTGAAAAACAAAGTAAAGCAGAAAAAACAAAAGAAATCCAAAAACAAAAATGGCCTGAACTACGTTTGACTTGATTCCGAAAGGATACGTAGGCAACCTCTCCTTGGGGTTCAGTCACACCAAAACAAAAATCCAGGAAGTCCCCCAAAAGTAAAACTGGGGCAGAAATTATAATGGTTCGACAATGATCCCGCCCGAAAGGTTCCAAAGTTGTAGTTCAATCCAAATTCTTTTCACCCCAAACCTTTGTCCAAGTCCTTCTGATCAATCAGCAAAGTGTTTCAAAATGGGAAGATGGAGTTATTTGGGTCCGATACAACAAAATGAGAAGAATAAATGAGAGAGTCTTGTCGGTGAAAACCTTTGGGCACCGTGAGGCGACGCGAGAAGAGAAATCGAAAATGAGAGAGCTTGTTTAGTAAAAACTCGCAAAGAGTGCTATCAGGCGACAGTAAGAAGAGAAATGAGAGAGGTCGACTAGCGAAAACCCACAAAGGGCGTTGTCGGCCAAAAAGATGATTCCACCTCAGAAAGTCCTGGCAAGGTTCCCGGGTTTGAAAACATAGATCTGTTTTGATTCATGAGGAAATGCAAGTTCTTGAAGGTCGGGCATCCAGTCCAAAAGGCATGTCATGCCAGTTTGAAGCCAGCATGTACTCCAGATAAGTCCTTCTTTTCTCCCCGAAAGGGACGCTTCTCTTTAAACTCATATGCTTTCCTTTTGCATAATTTTCTCTGAGTCCCTTTTGATATAACTCTGATTCTGTAACAATTACAAAGAAAGGTGGCAGGACCGGTTTTCACAGGGCCGCGTTTGGCAAGAGTCAAAGAAAATGTATGGCCTCAGTGGCGCGTCAGTCCCATTCCGACTGGCCATGGTAGTTGATTTGCTTCCAAAGTAAAGACGTTCGAAAGAAAAGAAGAGCCTACGAAGGCAAAATAAAGTTGGAGAGGTTAAGTCCCACGCGATTAGCCACTGCGGTTTAGGTTTGAGGATCAAAATTCCTGACACAAAACCGACAAATCCCCACAGGGTCTCCCTTTGTAAAAATCCCCACAGAGTCTCCCCTTGTACAATCCCCCAAAGAGTCGGCCCCAGCACATCCCCCAGCGAGTCTGCTTTGTAAAAAAAATATTAAAAAAAAATCCCCACAGAGTTCGCTTTAGACAAATCCCCACAGAGCTTCCCCTTGTACAAATCCCCACAGAGTCTCCCTAATAAAATCCCCACCGAAGATCCCCAAGCAGAACGGGATGGAAAAACCAAAGCCTTACAAGGCAAATCATCACAAAATCTGGAAACGCAAGTCTGAATAGTCCAAAGGATTTCGCATGTGAATCCAATCAATGGCAGAGTTTCTCAACAAGAATTAGGCCAAGACAAAGCAATTGGAACGGTCAAGGCCCCCAAACCAACCGCCGTTTTCAAACTAACAATTTTTCTTTGTTTAGGAAAATTGAGACAGGTGCGACCCAAAGCAGCCGTGCAAGAAGCAGGTGTAGCCCAAAAGAAATGAAGCGCGCAAGCATTGAAACAGCCTTGCAGCGGGAAAACGACCAAAGGTAAGTTTCCCCATAATTCTTTCGTGCATTTTGATAAATAAAAGGAAATAAAAAAAAAAGGTGAACCAAAGAAAAGAAAGAAGACAAGGAATAAAAATGAACATCCCAAAAGAAAAACAAATCATGGTAGCATAGGACCTCGTTCCTCAACTATCCCGATAAACCCCGGATCTCCCTGGCATAACCCAAGGAGCTTTTTCTATCCAAATTCCCGGCATAACCCGAGGACTCTTTTCCTTTTCGGCATAACCCGATAACTTCCCCGACATAACTCGAGGACTCTTACCTTTTTCCGGCATAACCCGATAAATCTTCCCGGCATAACCCGATGAATCTTTCGGCATAACCCGATAAATCTTCCCGACATGATCCGATGAATCTTCCGGCATGAGCCGATGAATCTTCCGGCATAACCCGATGAATCTTTCGGCATAACCCGATGAATCTTCCGGCATAACCCGATAAATATTCCCGGCATGATCCGATGAATCTTCCGGCATGAGCCGATGAATCTTCCGGCATAACCCGATGAATCTTCCGGCATAACCCGATGAATCTTCCGGCATAACCCGATAAATATTCCCGACATGATCCGATGAATCTTCCGACATGATCCGATGAATCTTCCGGCATAACCCGATGAATCTTTCCGGCATAACCCGATGAATCTTTCGGCATAACCCGATAAATCTTCCCGGCATGATCCGATGAATTTTCCGGCATGATTCGATGAATCTTCCGGCATAACCTGATGAATATTTCCGGCATAACCCGATGAATCCTTCGGCATAACCCGATAAATCTTCCCGGCATGATCCGATGAATTTTCCAGCATGATCCGATGAATCTTCCGGCATAACCCGATGAGTCTTCCGGCATAACCCGATGAATCTTCCGGCATAACCCGATGAATCTTCCGGCATAACCCGATGAATCATCCGGCATAACTCGATGAATCTTCCGGCATAACCCGATAAAACTTCCGGCATAACCCGATAAATCTTCCCGGCATAACCCGACGAATCTTTCGGCATAACCCGATAAATCTTCCCGGCATGATCCGATGAATCTCTCGGCATAACCCGATAAATCTTCCTGGCATAACCCGATGAATCTTTCGGCATAAGTCGATAAATCTTCCCGGCATGATCCGATGAATCTCCCGGCATAACCCAATGAATCTTCCGGCATAACCCGATGAATCTTCCGGCATAACCCGATGAATCTTCCGGCATAACCCGATGAATCTTCTGGCATAACTCGATAAATCTTCCCGGCATAATCCGATGAATCTTCCGGCATGGCCCGATGAATTTTTCCGGCATAACCCGATGACTTCCCCGGCATAACTCGAGGACTCTTTCCCTTTTCCGGCATAGCCTGACGAATCTTTCCGACATAACCCGAATAGTGTCCAGCATAACCTGGCAACCCTCCCAATTTTGGGCTCCGATGCCCTAAGTTGAGCATTTTCCATTTAGCCAGCATTAGGGCACCAACCCTAAACTGAGCATTTTTTCTGTTAGCCAGCATTAGGGCTCCAACCCTAAACTGAGCATTTTCCATTTAGCCAGCATTAGGGCTCCAACCCTAAACTGAGCATTTTTCTGTTAGCCGGCATTAGGGCTCCAACCCTAAACTGAGCATTTTCCATTTAGCCAGCATTAGGGCTCCAACCCTAAACTGAGCATTTTCCATTTAGCCAGCATTAGGGCTCCAACCCTGAACTGAGCATTTTTTCTGTTAGCCAGCATTAGGGCTCCAGCCCTGAACTGAGCATTTTTTCTGTTAGCCAGCATTAGGGCTCCAATCCCTAAACTAAGCGTTTTACCTTATGGCAATATTAGGGCTCCAATCCCGGAGTTGCATTTTGTAGACTGAAATTTTCCAATCCCTTCATCAATTCTATAAATGTCCTGGCAATTCACTCACGAAATTTTCCTAGTGAAACTGGGGCAGAAAATTTCGTTTGTCTGTTTTTCCCCGCAGGTCTGACCTCGAGGCGCATGGATCGAGACGACCTACGAAATGAGTCTCAACCCAGAATAGAGAAAAGAAGAAAAGACAAAAAGAAGATGTTCCGAGATATTGGAAAAACGAAGGGCGGATCGCTCCAAGATTTGATCAAAGTCCCGAGTTCTGCCAATCCCGTCTCACTCAATATCGCAGAAATAAACAGGCGCCTACAACTTGCAAGCATCAAAGATTCGGATCGAAGTCTACAAGCAGAATCAGCTAAGACCCAAGATCAAGTTGCAAAAGAATCATAGATAGGAATCTTGTAACTAGCGGTTGACAGGCATACATAGTTAGTTCAGTTTCAATTTTCCTTTGGTTGTAATAAGGGAGTCGGTAAGCAGCAGCGGCAACGGCAACAGCAGTAACAGCAAGCATTGCAATCCCATGGTAGTCCCAGCAACCAAAGTTTCCCGAACTACATTGACCTGATTCCTGTTTAGCCCAGGATATGTAGGAAATCTTTGAAGCGAAGATTCGGTCAAATCTTTCAAAATGCGCTTCACACGGAGTATTCCAATAGGCAAAAATCACTCATATCCGCTCACTTTATCTTTGCACGAAAACTCTTCATGTTTTCGAACAAAGAGGGGCAGCTGTGAGCACGTGATTTTTGTTTACGCGATAATCACTCCAAAAGAAATCAAAATAATAACGAATGGTCTCGCTGTACAATTTATTGGAATTTACGTGGCATTTTTTGTTAGCTATTTGTGGTTTGTCCGTGTCTATTTAGTCTTATCCAACAAAAATACAAAAAATATGTGTCGAGTATAAGTTTAGGATATTATTCTACTATTAGGAATTAATCGAACCATAATTCAGTTATTAAAAGGAAAATCACAAAATGCATCTTTTATTTTATTTCGTCATTAAGTGATGTTATTTTAATTAAATGTTAATATGTGTGTTAATTGTTATTTAATGTTTGTATAGTGTTATTTGACAATTTAATTGGGAAATTAAAGAAGAAAAGGATCTTCGGATTGGGCCAATTTGAACTAAAACGAACAGGCCCAAACCAAAACAACCCAATCCAAAATCCCTTTTTGCCCGTTCCAATTGAGCTGGCCACACGACCATCCAAACGACGTCGTTGAGCTGCTTTCAATCTGGTCCGTTAATCTCACTAGATTGACGGTCCAGATCACTCGCCCATAACCCCCATACCCAACCCATTTACCCGGACCAACCCCGACCCCATACTAAACCAAATGACACCGTTTGATTAACCCTTGGATCCAGGCCGTTGATCTCGATTGATCTAACGGCCAACATCAAACCATTCACTCCGTATATAAGCTCACTTCTTTCACCCTGCACCCCCCGAGCCAGACCCCCCTCCTCACTGTTCCTCCGTCTCTCTCATTTCAGAGACGGATCTGGGCTTAGAACCCTAGCCGCCTTAGCCCCCTTCCGTTTGAAACCCGGCGGCAAGGACGCCGGTGACCACCACCTCAACACCCTAGGACCACTCAACCACCCTGAACACAGATCTGCTAGCCTTAGGTCTCGAATCCTCCCCCACCATCTCGAATCTTCATTTGAAGATTCGAGCCGGACCTCGACCTACACCAAACCACCCCAAATCCACACTAGACACTCCCGTGACCTCCCTCGTGACCAAACCAAGCTTGGTTTGGTCCGAATCTACCCACAAATCCCAAAACACCAAATCTGAAGGTTCAAACCCTAACACAAGAATTTGTGGAGTCTGTTTGGATCTATACAAAAGTTTGGGGTCTAGTAGATCCTAATCGAAGTGTTCTCGTTCGAGAACACCTCGGTTAGGATTTGTCCGACCTCAAATGGGCAAATCAAGCTCGGGCCTGGGTCATCTGTGTTAAAACTCTTCTGGTTTGTTCACTATTCCCCTTTTGTTATCTATTTAGTTTAGATTAATTTATCAGCATGTTTATTTAGTTTGTTTGTCTATTTTTTGGGATTTCTGTTGTCAGTTTGTTTCCCCATCTCCATAAGACCTTTTTTTTTGTCGTTTGTTTATTCTGTTAAGTTGAATTCGTATAGTAGTATACATATTTCAATGTGATTAACATCGTCGAATCAATAATGCCTGGTTTTCCACTGTATCGTGCAAAATGGTCAAGAACAGTCTATGCCCTATTTGTGTTTGTTTGATCGACTGTTTGTTCCATGTTATAATTAGTATAGTCGATTCGATACGTGTCGTTGATTAGTTTCAGCTGTTGAATGGTAACAATTTGATTCATGTTGTTTTGTTTCCTGCTAAAACTTTATTTGAATCCAACTAGGAACTGGGTATAGCTGTTGGTAGTTGTTTAATTTGAATCAGAAACATTTATGGGTTAGGTTATAGTTTCAGTTCAGGATTGAGTTTTGAATTGATGGCATGTGTATTCTTGGGCAGCATGTGCACTATAGTTCTTTATTAATTAGAGCAAATGGGACAGCATGTGCTGTCAGGCTATATTCAGGCTGCCCATACCCTTGTTTTAGTTTAATAAGATGATAAAGGGCTGTCAGGGGGAATCTCATGGGAAAGGTTCTACTTTTTAAATGTTTGAGTGGAAAAACAGCAGAAAAGGAGGGAGTTTGATTGGTTTTACAGGCTGTAGATGGTCTGAGGAAGGTTATAAATAGAGGGGGATACACATAGAGACACACATACAGATAAACACAGACAGACACAGATAAAGAACACAGGCAGAAAAGAGAGAGGAGGGAGATATACAAATACACACATACAGAGAGAAGCTGAAACTAGACAGAAAACAGTTTTGAATTAGAAAGAGAGGGTTCAGAAATCAGGGAGGAGATAGAAAAGAAATTCTTGTTTGTTTGAAACTGAAAACACTGCTTTTCCTCATCCTTTTTGTTTGGAATTTAGCATCAGTTGCTACTGGCTCTGTCAAGATTTAGGATTTTCCTTTGAGTATTTGAAAAATCGACATTGGGTACTGTATCATCGGGTTACTGCTTTGGTTTATTTTGCCTGGGATTGTCATTGCTGCTTTATTGTTTGTCGTTGCTGCTATCTTCTTCTGCTGCTGCTGCTGATTTTCCCTATCTTCTTCTTCTTCTTTGCATTTCAGCATTCCAGGTACACATTTCGAATCCCACATTGATGTAACCGTAACAGTTGAAAGCATGAAATGAAAGATGTTGAAGAAGTTTAATCATTTGCTGCAATACTTATAGTATATTGATGGACTCGCGTAATTTGCTAGTTTGTAGCTCAATAGCATAAAACAATAGTTAGTTTTATACTTAACTAAAGTTTTAGTCTTTTTTTTAGTATTATGATTCATAGTGTTTGGTTGTGCGAAGGATGCAATTATGCAATTCGTGGAATGCATGAATAGTTGACATAGTGATAACTAGATTCCTTTTCAGCTATATGTTGTATGTATAGGGTAGAATGCTTCAACCTTGTTAAATACAACGTAGTTCTGGTTTATTTTAAGTCTCTTTTTTATCGGATCCCGTGAGGCAGTATATAGGACCACGTTCGAATTCCATTAGTAACAGTTTCTAGTAGTTAATTCCCTTAATCTACTTTAAATAAGTTAGTTAAATTCAACTTGAGAAACATTTGGAGTAAGTTTAGCATTTCATCAAATTTCGTATGCAATCCCCTTTATCAAATTAAAAGCATGTTTACCCATGGAATAAGGCACGAAACAATTCCCGTCTCGTAAATAATTAACCAGATAACTAACAAGAATCCGGGTTAGGCCAAACATGTAACTTAGTTAGAATGTATTTTCCTTCTTCCATTTATTTTAAGAAAACAAAAAAAATAGGAAATGTAGTCATGCTAAGATTATCCTTAAAAAATAACGAGACGAGCCTCGCCAAATAAAAAATGCAAATTGCGGGGCCCTCAATAATCGGTCATAATAAATACTTAGAATTTGGGATGGACTGTTTAGTGAATATCACTGTCTTCCCCAAAGATAATAACGCGTTAGACTCTTTAGGCGCGATTTAATTAAATTACATTCTTAAATTCGGGTGCGCATTTATGTGACCCAAATTCAAATCTCAACGGAGTCGAAATGTGTTAACAACTACGAGTGCATTGATTGTGACGTGGTTCGAGATGCATTTTCACACGTTGCAATCCTATAAAAAATAAATGATAATAATAAAAGCGGTTTAAACTTAATAAAAGCACGTAAGTCATAACATGTATTTAAATCAGATATTTAGCCATTATAACAATTTAAGCGACCGTGCTAGAACCACGGGATTCGAGGGTGCCTAACACCTTCCCTCGGGTCAACAGAATTCCTTACTTAGAATTTCTGGTTCGCAGACTTCATTTGGAAAGTCGAATATTTTCCTCGATTTGGGATTCAAGATAAACCGGTGACTTGGGACACCAAAAGCCAAACCTTTCCCAAGTGGCGACTCTGAATTAAATAAATAATCCCATTTCGAATATTGTCACTTAAATTGGAAAAACTCCCCTCGCGCATTTAACCCTTCGGGGCGGGCGCGCAAAAAGGAGGTGTGGCAGCCGCGTGGCAAAACAGTGCGGTCCGCGCAGGTTGAACTTGGATAAGCCCAGCTTCTGAACTCTCCTGCGCGGCCGCGTGACAGAACAGTGCGGACCGCGCAGGGCCTTTTGATCCCCCCCCCTTCAGTTGTCTTTTGTCACTCGGCAGATTTCACTCCTTTTTTGAGCCGATCTTTAGTATTTGTCATCTTGTCGCTCAAACCTGCAATCAAGTGTCATTTGTAAGTATTTTGGGACTATTATATGGCAATAAATGCACAAAGCTCGGGTAAGAATGGGTATAAAAAACATGCAGAAATCGCAGTTATCAATAACCTGCCCTAATCATGGTTTTTACCAGTGATCTTCCTCCGGCGTGATTTCCACAATGCCCCTCGTGTATTTTTCTCATTACATATTCCGTCTGTGAAGGCCCGAGGCACCTTGCTAAGGGACCACCGAACATTTTTCAATAAGCTTGCCTTGCTTTAAACAATATCGAACCGCCTTTTTCTCAAGCGCGTGAGCTTTTTCTTGTCTTCGGGGACGGTTCCATACTGCAAAGAAAGCAACAATCTCGTTCCTCCAATCCCAGGTTAAGTTATTAAAATTTACCTCATTTTTTTCTGGATCAAGCACTAAATAAAACAAATGAATTACGGAAGCATTTTCATTGCTTGCCACGTCTACTGCAGATGCGAGATTGGCTAGGGCGTCCTCCTCGATATTTTCATCTCTTGATATTGGCATAACTTTCCAGGTTTGGAATTGCCTGATCAGATCCCATACCTTCTCTAAGTATGCATCCGTGCTTCCCTGGCCGTATAAGTCCCCAGCATTTGATTAACTACGAGCTATTAATGCTGAGTTCTCGTGCTAGTTCTAAACCTGCAATCACAGCTTCATACTCTGCCTCATTGTTAGTTATTGAATGACATTTAATGGCTTGTCGAATGGTTTCACCCGTAGGTGGTGCCAAAACAATTCCCAAGCCTGCACCCTTCACATTAGATGAACCATCAGTAAATAAGGTCCAAATTCCCAGATTAGATCCGTTGAACACTTGTAATTCTTTTTCTGCTTCCAATTGCATTCATTGGCTAAAATCAGCCACAAAATCTGCTAACACTTGAGATTTTATCGCGGTTCTAGGCTGGTATGCGATATCATTCTTAATTCTATAGCCCATTTGGCTAACCTACCTGACAACTCATGCTTATGTAATATATTGCGTAATGGATAAACAATTACTACAGCGATAGGATGACATTGAAATAAGGTCTTAATTTCTAGATGTCATGATTAATGCAAGTGCTAGCTTTTCTAACTGAGGATACCGCGTCTCCGTATCTAATAAAGATTTACTGACATAATAGATCGGAGATTGTTTACCTTGGTCTTCATAGACTAAAACAGCATTTACCGCTACTTCTGAGATAGCAAGGTAGATGAGCAATCTTTCCCAGCCTTTGGTTTTACGAGTAATGGCGGATTTGGCAGGCATGTCTTCAAATTTTTGAGTGCATGCTGACATTCCTCAGTCCATTCGAACTTATCTTGCTTTTTAAGAGCTGAAAAGAACTTAAAGCACTTTTCTAATGATTTAGAAATGAATCTCCCCAAGGTTGCAATTCTTTCTATCAACCTCTGCACTTCTTTTTTACTTGTAAGCATGTCAGGAATTTATTCAATGGTCTTAATTTGTGCGGGATTCACTTCAATACCACGATTAGAAACAAGAAAATCCAAAAACTTACTTGATGCAACACCGAATGCACATTTTTCGGATTTCATATTTAATTTTCGCAAAATCTCAAACGTATCAGACAAGTGCGATATATGATCCCCTAAATGTTGAGTTTTAACGAGCGTGTCATCTATGTAGACCTCCATTGTTTTTCCCAAATGTTCTTGGAACATTTTGGTCACTAGTCTTTGATATGTTGCACCAGCATTTTTGAGACCAAAAGGCATTACTTTATAACAGTAAGTCCCCCGGTCTATTATAAATGAAGTTTTTTCTTCATCTATTGGATCCATTTTGATCTGATTATATCCTGAATACGCATCTAAAAAGCTTAACAATTCATGTCCTGCAGTAGCATCAATTAGTTGGTCTATATGTGGTAATGAAAAAGAATCTTTAGGACAAGCTTTGTTAAGGTCTGTGTAATCTACAAAAACTTGACACTTACCATTCTTCTTCGGTACCATAACAGTATTGGCTAACCAATTAGGATACTTTACCTCACAGATAGACCCAATCTTTAGTAATTTTTGAACCTCATCTTGAATCACCTAATTTTTTAAGGTTCATTACTTTCTCTTCTTTTGTTTGACAGGGGGATACGATGGGTCTTCATTTAATTTGTGAGTCATTACCTCCGGTGGTATTCCTGTCATATCAGAGTGGGACCAAGCAAAACAATCCACGTCAGTTTTTAAAAATTCAATCAACTTACCTTTCATGTCTTGGCTTAGATTGGCCCCTACGTAGACTTTCCTTTTAGGTCATTGTGCAAATAATATTACAGCTTCCAGTTCTTCAATCGTTGTTCAGATATTTTCATTTTCCTCTGGTTCTTGAATGGCATCTGGCCTTGAGTCCACGTCTGTTCGTCCTTGTTCAGTTGAGGTTTGTGTTGTGGTACCCTCAACTGGATTCTATAATTGCTATTTTTCTTCGTTTCCCGTACTTGAATCTGCTATAGAGTTGATGCTCCTGGATGTATGTTGATCCCCACGGATTTGACATATTCCCCATGGTGATGGAAATTAATAACTTGGTGTAAGGTTGACGAAACGACATCCATCTCGTGGATCCATGGTCTCCCAAGGATCATATTGTAAGCCATCTCCATATCTACCACCTGAAACTTTGTATCCTTGACAACTCCTTCTGCGAATATTGTAAGTATTAACTCCCATTTCGCCACTACACTGGAATTGTCAAATCCAGACAGAGTATGCGCCTTTGGTATTAATTTATCTTCGGCTTGCATCTCACGTAGTACTCTTAGCAAAATAATGTTCACGGAACTACCTAGATCAATCAAAACTCGTTTCACATTAGTATCATGTACAAGTAGAGATATACCAGTGCATCGTTATGTGGGGATAATACGCTATCTGTATCTGCATCATCAAACGTAATGCTTTCTTCCTCTAAGACATGTCGCACCCGCTTCACGTGGGTAATTGTGACTTTGGAAACTTTATTGGTTGTTGTGTACGTCACACCGTTGATGTCTTCACCTCACTTATCACATTAACGGTCCTTTTAGGAGAAGGTGGTTTTGGGGGCTCCTGTCTATTCTTCATATATGCTTGATTACCTCTCTCACTGAATAATTCAGTGAGATACCCTTGCTTTAATAGATGATCAACTTTACCTTGCAGCAACCTACAGTCTGCCGTTTTATGCCCGTGATCATAGTGAAATTCGCACCAGTGATCAGGGTTGCGCCTGTTTGGGTTCGATCTCATTTCTTTTGGCCACCGCACCTTATCACACATGCTTCTTAAAATAGCTACGAGCTCGGAAGTGCTTACATTAAAATTATAACCGCCAAACCTTGCTTTCAAATTTCTATCATCATCCCGTGACTCTCGCGCGTTTCGATCTTTCCCAAATCTTGATGACGAGCCCGACTCTCTATTCCTCGACCTATGATCGTACCTTAGATTGTCCTGTTTTGACCGTGAATCTTTTCCTACTGGACCCATATATGGTTCGTACATGTTTTTACCAGACCTTTTTTCAGTTTCCGCCCGTCTCGAACTCACCTTTTCTTCTTTTTGAGATCGTGAGATAATATCCTTTTCTATCCTTAGTTTCGTGTTGTACCTGTTGTAAACGTCATTCCACGTTGTTGCTGGGAATTCACGAAGACTTTCCTTGAGTCGCCTCGTGGCTTCAGAGCTTTTTCCATTCAAAATACTAGTGAAGGCTATAGCTCCCCAATTGTTAGGTACTCACGGTAACGTCATTCTTTCACGCTGGAACCTATCCACGAACTCTCTAAGCAATTCTGAGTCCCCTTGCTTGATTTTAAAAATATCTTCCATTCTTTTTTCGACTTTTTGAGCTCCCAAGTGTGCTTTGATAAATGAATGTGCAAGCTCAACAAAAGAATTTATGGAATTTTCAGGTAAAAGAGAATACCATGTTAATGCTCCCTTAGTGAGTGTTTCACTGAATTTTTTGACCAATACTGATTCAATTTCTTGTTTGGTCAAGTCGTTGCCTTTTACGCCTGTTGTGAATGCAGTCACGTGGTCTCGTGGATCAGTTGTTCCATCGTATTTTGGAATATCGGGCATTTTGAATTTCTTTGGAATTGGGAGGGGAGCAGCACTTGGCTTCCAAGGTTGTTGTGAATATTTATCCATATCTATCCCTTTGATTACAGGCGGTACTTCAGGTATTTGCTCTATGCGGTCACTTTGCTCCTTGAGCTGTTTCTGCAATGTTAGTACTAAATTTTGTAAATCAGAATTGACTAAGTTACCTGGTTCTCCTTCTCGTGACTTGCTGGGGATTCCACCACTACCTGAATTAGCAAGCCCAGAACGAGGGTTCTCCAAAGTGTTATTATTTGGAGTGGGTATTGGTGGTGCAATGGATAATTGGCTGACAAAGGCCTCAAAAGCTTTATTGACCTGTTGAGCGATTAGCTTGTAAAGCTTCATTGATAGCTTCATCATTTTCGAATTGAGCATTTCTATTTGCATGAGATCCATCAGGAGTACCTTCTCGAGATCGTCGAGGGGAGCTTTGTGGAGAAGGGATTGGGATGTGATCATCCTGTGGATTCTCCTGGAGTTGTTGGTTTCCTTGGTTTCCTTGGGTGTTGTCATTGATGTTCGACATAGTTGATGCAACAAAAAGGTTAGGCTAAGAAAGAGTAAATTATCAGATTCCCGGTAACGGAACCAATTTGTTTAACCAAAAAGTGGAATTTCAGTCAAAACTTTAATTTAGAAGAACACGGGTTACTGATAATCAAAACTGAATAAAGGAAGTGATTTTGCTAACAATAAGATAGACAGAAGAAAACAAAGTAAACCAGTATATTCAGATGATCTTTCGTGTCCTTACAAATGATCTATTCTCTCCTTTTTATAGCTATCTTAAAGATATACGTTTTGCCTTTGTTATAATTAGGTCATTATAGACAATTAAAGGCATTAAATACTACGTTACATAATCATTATAATTTAATACAGATTCTCTAATGTTTTTAATATTTATTGCTTATTAAATATTGTATATGTACTCTCTTATGCTGTCATATTCATTCTCCTTGATTTTTGAGTATAAATAGGTACGAGCGTTGAGTCTTTTGAATAATTGCTCGTGCCTCTACTTGTACCTTCTGCTCGTATCTATTGCAACTCATGCCTCTTTGCCAATCATCACTCTTTGACCAGCCTTCGTGTCATGACACGTCATCTTCCAATCACTTCAATATGTAAACTCGATTTTCCCAATACAGATGCATTTCAGTAACACTTGATAAGAAAGTGATCATACAACTCATTATTTAAAGTTAATAAAAATAGAGCACTTCATATTTAACTCAAGATTACATCCCATAAAAGAATCGCAAATATTTCTAGACATCTTTTAAAGAAAATTCTAAAAAAGTCTTAAAAGTATATATATAAAAACTATATATTTATATGTCGGTTTGGTTCGGATTTTTTCACTCAATACCAAACCAAATCAAACCAAACCTAGTCGGGTTTTTTCATCGGTTTGGTTTGACTTTTCGGTTTGGTGCGGTTTTTCGGTTCGGTTTGTACACCCTTACATTTATATCGTTCGACAAATGAGCATATACATACGCAAACCAAACAAAATGATGAATTAGAATTACACCTTAACTATGTAACCAAAATGTTTAGAAGAAACAAGAATCTGCTTGGGTTGTTTCACAGAAGTAACTCGGAATATTCGATTTATTGACTTTGTGAAATTTCATACTCAAATGATACAGAAATATGATAAACTTATTAGTCTTTGTCGTTACTTATGATGTAAGTAATAATGGAAGGTATACTTTTCTAAAGTTATGAAATACACTACAAAAATGAAAAATTGTGTGATAACGTAATCTTGAAAAATACAGAGTTATGCACCCCACCAAATACTAACTTAATACGTAATGATCAAGAAGAAAACATAGAAATTTATTAATTTAAATTTTCCATGGAAAGGGAAAAGTTTATAACAATATCAATTGGTGTAGAAACTTGTAACAAATTTGATTGATTAGAACAAGAATATATTTCTATTAAACGCTACACTTTACGGCTGGATTATTATCTAACTAAAATCTGTTCCAAAAAAAATATGATATCTTTCGAAATTTGTAGATAATTTAACTTAAACTTCTAATCTTACTCTCAATGAGAAGCTTTTATAGCTACACTAATAATCTGACATATTTAACACTACAAGTTTCATAAGAGTTACAGTCACACAAATGTTATACTAGTTTGTTTAGCACACAATTTTTAAATTTATTTCTTAAATTTCGTGTCTAATCAAATAAATTCACATAAATTAAAATGGAGGGAGTATCTAATAAGCAAAAAAAAAGGATCACGATAGGAAAAATACACAACAAAAGCTACTATAAGAAACATGTGAAAAAATAAAATATAATCCAAATAAAAGGGGGAGTTGAGATAAACCAAGAAGAGAGATTCTTCTTTTTCTTCAGGGCTCTGGTTTTTTTTCTACGGAGTGAGCATAAACTAGAGATATGTTTCTACTTGGTCATATTCAATACGTTCACAATGTACTAGTACAAGAAGTTGAAATTATATTATTTTCATAATCAAAGATAAATTATATATAATCTTGTGTAATAATCATACTGATGGCGTGTCCAATCTCCATCTTAAATTATGAATATAAACTTTATGATTTGATCTTATGTGTATAAGCTAAAATTTATACATCAAATCATATTTATATACGGACACATACAAAATTATGATCTATTCAATGCAAAGAAACTTTATTAAATTTGAATAAAAATTATTTCATAATGAATACTATATCTAAACTCATAGGAGTAGTTATGTATCCCAACAAGAGTTACTCTGAACAGTAGACTTTGTGGAATTTCATCTCCTTTTAGGGTTGATTATTACAGAAATTAATATGATAAAAGCTGTCTTTGGTTAGCTAAAATAGGGCTGAACTTGAAAATCCTTAGGGTATTATCACCTTTAGTCCGGGCCAAAAACTATTTACATTTTGTAGCAAAAAAAGTGTATAAAACTTGTATAGTTTTTGTATATAACATACAGAATGTGTATATATATATATATATATATATATATATATATATATATACACAAAAGATATACGAATTTTATACATTCTTTCGGCTATTATTTTTACAGCGACTATACAATGTCATTTTTCCAAACCCCCTTATGCCGTATTTGTCATTGCCTTTTGAAAATCGTTATGCTATCTTTATCTTTACCTTTTGAGAATAAATATGCCTTTAGAAAATAGGAACTTTGAAATTCTCTTGCCTTGTCTAATGAGGCGCAGTTCAATTTCGTTGCTCTAATTTTTCTTTCATTTTCATCCATTGGTGTTGACATACATATAAAGGTTGTTTCTAAAACACAATATTTTTTTGTTGTTTCTAAAACACGTTACTCCTCCTATTACCACTTACAACAACAACAAACCTATTGTAATCCCGGACCTTATTCCTACTTGTGAGGGTAGAGTGTACGCAGAGCTTACTCCTACTTGTGAAGGCCTCCTATCTATTACCACTTGCTCCAGCGATATCATAAAAATTCTGATAATTTGTTGGATGAAGTTGAGAAAGAATCAACTTGTATCAAGTAAAGAGTTGTTAATAGTAGTATATAAGATGGAAGGTATACTTCACTAAAGGTACGAAATACACTTAAAAAAATGCAAAATACATAGTGATGCACTCCACCAAATATTAACTTAATACGTAATGATCAAGATGAAAACAGAGACTTTTACTAATTCAAACCTTTAGTACCTACTGGTGTAGAAACTTGTAACAAATTTGATTGGTTAGGACAAGAAGATACTTCTACTCAATAATAAAGGCCACCGCGTATTTGTTCTTGCCTAGATTATGCAACCAAACTTACAATAAACTTTCCTTCTTTTTGTTGTTAATTTATTCTCTTTACTGCTTCTGTCTATATATATATATATATATATATATATATCATTCTCCAGCTTTCTTCAAATAGCTTCAATACAATATCAATTGAAAACCAGCTTAATCTCTTCCAGTATCTTGTATCTCTCTTTCTATAGCTTTCTTCCAATATCTTCTATACAGCCCTCTTTTTCAAGCTCTGATTAAAGAGAAAACCAAGACTCCTGAAGATGGTTGACGCATTTGTGTCATTTGCAGTTGAAAAACTGGGCGACTTTCTCATACAAGAAGTTGCATTGCGCATAAGTCTGAGACAGGATGTGCAGTGGCTGAGAAATGAGCTGCTATTCATGCAATCTTTCCTCAAAGATGCAGAACAAAAGCAAAATGAAGATAAAAGAGTTCAACAATGGGTATTTGAAATCAACTCTATTGCTAATGACGCTGTCGCTATACTGGAGACTTACATCTCCATGGCAGAAGAATCTGATGACCATGGATTTGCTAGTCGTCTTAAGGCTTGCGCTTGCATATGTAGGAAGGAGACCAAATTCTACAACATCAGCAAGGAGATCCAATCCCTCAAGAAGCGAGTCATGGATATCTCTCGCAAACGGGAGACATATGGTATTAGAGACATCAATAATGCAGGAGAAGGGACAAGTAATCAGTCCGCCATGGTTAGAACATTGAGGAGAACTACCTCCTATATAGATGACGATCATATTTTTGTTGGCTTTCGGGATGTTGTAGAAAGCTTGCTAGCTGAACTTCTCAAAGCAGAGCCTCGCCGAAGTGTCATCTCCATTTATGGTATGGGCGGGTTAGGCAAGACCACTCTTGCAAGAAACCTCTACAACTCTCCAACTGTAGTCTCTAGCTTCCAAACACGCACTTGGATATGTGTTTCTCAAGAGTACAACACCATGGATCTCCTTAGGAATATCATAAAATCTATCCAAGGTCGTACAAAGGAAAGTCTGGATTTGTTGGAAAAGATGACAGAGGCGGATCTAGAAATTCACCTTCGAGGCCTATTGCAAGAATGCAAATACCTTCTGGTGGTTGATGATGTATGGCAGAAAGAGGCATGGGAAAGTTTGAAAAGAGCCTTCCCAGATAGCAAGAATGGCAGCAAAGTTATTATTACCACACGCAAAGAGGATGTTGCTAAAAGAGCAGATGATAAAGGTTTTGTCTATAAACTTCGCTTCCTTAGAGAAGAAGAGAGTTGGGACCTCTTTTGCAGGAAACTACTTGATGTTCAGGCAATGGTCCCAGCAATGGGAAGGTTAGCTAGAGATATGGTGGACAAGTGTGGAGGCTTACCTCTTGCAATTGTTGTATTAAGCGGGCTACTTTCGCATAAAAGGGGGCTACAAGAATGGCAAAAGGTGAAGGCACAACTTTGGCGGCATATGAAAGATGACTCTATTGAAATCTCCTACATACTATCACTGAGCTACAATGATTTGTCAACTGTACTCAAGCAATGTTTTCTTTACTTTGGTATTTTTCCAGAAGATCATTTGATCTATGTTGACAACATAGTCTGGTCGTGGATGGCCGAAGGATTCATACCAGAAGGAGAAGAAAAAACAGAGGATGTAGCTGAGCGCTTCCTGAATGAGCTAATAAGACGAAGCTTGATTCAAGTGGTAGGTACAAGTTGGAAAACAGATGTTAGATGCAAGATGCACGATCTACTTCGGGATCTTGCCGTGCAAAAGGCATTGGAGGTAAAATTATTTGACATTTATGATCCAAGAAAGCATTCCATATCCTCCTTATGTGTCAGACACATCATTCATGGTCAAGCACAAAGGTACCTCTCACTTGATCTTTCTAACTTGAAGTTAAGGTCAATTATGTTCCTTGATCGAGATTTTTTTAAGATGGATCTTATAAAGTTTCATGATGTCTTCCAACATATATATGTGTTATACTTGGAGATTGGTTCTGGCGCTATACTACCTGATGCCATAGGAAGTTTGTACCACCTCAAGTTCTTAAGCTTGAGAGGTATCCGTGATCTTCCCTCCTCCATCGGCCGGCTCATAAATTTACAGACACTTCGTGTCTTGAATGACTATAGACACTTATGCCAACTACCCCCGGAAACAGCTAACCTAATAAATCTAAGACATATAGTTGCGTTGTATTCAAGACCTCTGCAACTTAGCAAACTCACAAGTCTTCAAGTTCTTAAATACAGTTGTTGTGATCAGTGGAGAGATATTGATCCCGTTGATTTAGTCAATCTTCAAGAATTAGGCATGTATGATATTGTGAATACTTACTCCCTAAATAACATTGGCAGCTTGAAAAACCTTAGCTCTCTCATGTTGCGTTGTAAAGTTGATGAATCATTCCCAACCCTTGAATATCTTCGTTCTAGTCAAAAGCTCGACAAATTGTGGTTAGAGGGGAGAATAGAAAAATTTCCTCTCTTGGGCTATTTTCCAAATTCCATCACAATGATGGTCCTTTGGAAGTCAGAACTAATGGAGGATCCAATGCCTATTTTGGGAATGTTGCCAAATCTAAGGGATCTTGATTTAGTAGGAGCTTATGAAGGAAAAGAAATTACCTGCAGTAATAACAGCTTTTATCAACTAGAATTTCTTCGTCTTGATGGTCTTCAGAAGCTAGAAAGATGGCATTTATCCACAAGTTCCATGCCTCGCATTAAAGGTTTTGGTATCCATGATTGTTCAAAGCTGAAGGAGATTCCCCAGAGAATGAAAGACGTCGCTATCCTGGAGAAGTTGAAGGGCATCGATCAAGAGTTTGGCGAACATTACAGAGTCACTAGTTTAGGATGAAGCTTTTCAAGCATATATGATGTCTTATCAATTTCGACCTCTTTCACAATAGCAGAGGTACATACAAATGGAATTAAGTTATATATACTGACGATATAAAGATTATTTTCTATTATTAATGTAGTTTAACCTGTTGTAACCTTTTATCAACATAACATTTCTGTTGGAATTAAGTTATATATACTGACGATGCAAACCATTTTCTATTGTGATCAATTATTCCGTCACTTGATACTGTCATGGTCATTTTTAGGTAATATTTTTTTTGCCTTTTCTCGAATACTAATTACTAAATTGTTTCTCACAATTAAGGTGAAACAGGAGAAATTAAATGGCAGATGCGGCATCTTTTTGCAAGCACAGAAGCATTTCAAGACCTTCGCATCGATGAGAGATTGCCCAACCTTCAGCATTTTATTTTTTGTTTTCTTTTTGTGAGTATTTGGAATTGGTTTGAAGAGAATTGTGTTTGGATTGTTGTTGATTTTGTATTTTGAGAGTTTTAATTTCTTTGTTCCAAAACAAGACATGTTTAGAAAAGAAAACAGAACACCTGTTTTCAGAAAACAAACAAAAACAATTTGCCTACAGCTTGTTGCTGTAATAACTAAGTACTATAAATAAGCATGAGATTTAAGGTTCGAGTTTCTGAAAGGAATTCTTCAATTGTTATATTATGCAAGAATATGATTGTTGAATGTCCTGCTTGTTTGAATTAGTAAAGAAGTTTTAATTCATATTTATTATTTGAGAAGGAAATAATAAGAAGATGAACCATCATGTTTTACTCTGGATAAAAATTCCAGTGTGTTACAGTTAAATGTCATTTGATTTCTTTGATCTTGAAAATGCAGAATATCATAGAGATAAATCAAGATAATGCATTTTTTAGGATGTCATGGGCTTAAATAAATGGTCACTGTACTCAAAAAAGGATCTTCTGTGGTTTTAATTGTTCAACTGTTAAGTTGCCTATCCATATTTTAAGATAATGCTTTATGTAAAAGTTCCAACATACTATATTCCCACCTGATGCCATAGGCAATTTGGTCCATCTCCAAGTTCTTAGATCAGGTACTAACATGACTGAACTACCACCCTCCATTGGCAGAATCAAAAGACTACAGTTCAGTATGCTTCAAGATAACTAACTTCATTAACTTAAGACATTAAATTTAGTGCAAGTTACACATTTGGCTGGTCGGCCAATAATAATTACATTTGCTAGCCAAATATGCAAAATATATGTATAAAAGATGTATATTATATGTATATTATACATTAATAAAATATATATTTTGCCAGCTATTATTTTTGAGAGCGGAAAACTCTAGAGTCTACAGACACTTAAATAAATTCATTATGATCAGTGGAAAAATGTTGACAATGTTGGTTTGGTCAATCTTCAAGAACTAGTTGTGAGAGGTATTAGGAAATCTTACTCCATAATACTTGGGAGAAAGGGGCCAGAGACACCCACTCTATTATTCAACTGCTAGCAACTCATCACTAATATCACTGGAAAGAACTTTACTCAGAAAACTTGAAAGTGACCGTATATAACTTAAAACCAGAGAAAGGAAAACCTACATCAATTTGCAAATCAGCAGAAGAGAGAAGAGAGAGAGAAATCTGCTATTATTGAACTCTTCACATTTCACATTATTTAGTAGGTAAGTCCAAAAGTATTCTCTGGAATGGACTTCATGCACTCTTTCATCATCTCAAAATGTGACTTGAAAGAATGTCTTGGATTTATAGTTGCAGGTACATACAGGTATATTAAGGAGTACAAAACTTCTCCTTTTTCAGACTTCCAATAAAAAATTTAACTTACATACATTCGACAGTGTAAAGGATTTTATACTATCAAATGTACTGATAGTGTAGAAAATTTATAGTTATTTTTAATTACAGCTTTTCGGTAGTCTCAGTTGCCAAAACTTCCAGAACTACACTGACCTGATTCCTTTATAGCCAAGGATATGTAGGCAATCTCGGAAGCAAGGTTCGGTCAAGCTTTTTCAAAATGCTTCTTACGGAGTACCAAACGGGCAAAAATTATTCATGATTGCTCACTTTATCTTTGCCCGAAAACTCTTCATGTTCTCGAGCAAAGAGGGTCAGCTGTGAGCACATAATTTTTGCCCCATGTATAATTTACTCCTAAAACAAACCAAAAATAATCTTAATTGCTTTATAAAATTTTAGAAAATTTTCTTTATTTTTAAGTGATTTTGCTTGGCATTTATTTTGCATTTTACATGCGTTTAGAAATACGTAAAAATCATAAAAGGGAGGGGTCAAAAATATTTAGTCTTATTAACATTTCATACTTTGTGGCATCATTAGCATCTAGTCGCATGTTAGTTGCATTCATAAAGTAAAAGTCCTAAAAAATACATTTAGCCATTCTTCTTTCTTTTCACATTTGTAGTTTCAATTAGTTAATCAATTTGTTAATGCAAATAAGTTAATTAGTTTAATTTTAGGTTGAAACAAATGAAGAGATTAAAGTTGCAAATTAGGTTTGATGTGTTTGTTTAATTAAAAGTGGTTAATTGTGCAAAGAGCCAAAAGGAGGTGTGACAGTTACAAAAAGAATGGAGGTGTTGTTATCCTTGAGAGACTGAATCAAAAGGAATGGGATTTGCATCATCGCTATCCTGTTTTCTGAACACTCTGATGCTCCTTCCTCAAGAGCTTTCGATAGATTTTTGAACAATGCATTATAGTAGTGCCCATGATGAAACTTAACATCACATATACCACCTTCTTCAAAAGGGAAAATCTATACTGTCCAAACTAGTAAAAGGAAAGCTCTACACCTGAGAGCAATAAAAACCAGCCTACTTGAACTGAAAATATCATCCTCCTACAAAACTGGGGAAACACTTAGTATATACCACCCCTCTAGAGAATGGGAAACATTCAATATTTCTGAACAAAGCATTTAGAACAATAGTTAACAAAAACATACCGTGGCATATACATAGCGACTCACCTTGCTGTCAACTTCATCGCGAGTCACATTCGAAGTTAATATGCAATTAACATCAACTTAATACAACTCTATGAAATAGGAAAACATAGAGTAGTAATCTCAAAACGCATAAATTCATAACTCATTCACAAATTTGGTTCTCCCAGTATTTAAAATGTTTTCGAAACTTAAATAGAAGAGATAATTTCGGGGACCTCCTCTCAGGCATCTTTCTCAGGTTTACCTCGCTTATTTGAAGTCTTTTTGTAACAATTCTTTTTATTTATTTAATTTTATTTTATTATAATTTTTTACTGTTTAATTAATTAGGCATTTTTCTGAAAAAAAACTCCGCTACAATAAAATTGATATGAACATTAGGAAAGAATAGAGATTTGAGGAAAGGTTCTTTCACATTTGAATATATATTCAAAGTGGTAAAACTCTTCAAATGTCTTAAGGAGCATCTATTTAAAAAATGCCCAAAGGTGTCTTGACAAAGTTGCTGTTAGAATCTCAAACATTAATAACACAACAGTAATGGTAGATCAATGATGTACCAAATTAACCGAAGTACGTAACTCAAAGGAGTCGAAGTTTGCATACCTGTGCGATATCTTCTTTGTAGACGACAACGATCTCAAAAAATCCTCAAAATTGGAAGACGGCGGTAGCGGTGCGGTCAGACACCATTACGCCACCGAAGCCGGCGGATCCTCCATTGGCAGAGATTAACGTTAAGTTTAGAAAGGGCAAATTAGTCATGTTATAGTTTTTATAGTCAAATAAATAAATAAAAAGAATTATTACAAAAAGACTCAAAATAAGAGAGATCAGTCATCAGTGTTATAGAGCTAAACCTGAGGATGTCTTCGATATTATTCTCCTAAATAGAATATCTTCTTTTTTTTTTAATTTCCAGTATTTTGTTCATTTATTGTTTGGAAACAAATGTTATTGAGACTTTTACTATACAGAATCAAAGATGTCTTCTTATCAATACTTGTGCAGAGAAAGCCCAAAGCCAACAACAAGAGTAAAGGGTAATTGTAGTTACTGTGACCCTATTTACTTTTTAATCTATTTAGAAAAAAGAATAATCCCTTTTAGTATTTAAAAATAATTTAACTTTAAATTTTTTATTTTATACTTAATGACATTGCTTTATAGTCATATAAATGAAATAGATGAAGCCCTCTGAGCTGCCTAATATATTCCATTATAATTTTAATATGTATTTTTTTTCAAATAAACAATTTAATCTTTTGAAAGGTACTATAACAATGATCGAAACTAACAATAATACCAAGGCTTTTTCTCTCTAGCTTTCTCTCACTAAGACACTCCTTCATCATGAATGATTCTCTTATAGCTGCCCAGCTAATTCCACCTAAACCACCGGATATTACTAACTCTTCTAAAAGCTCGTCATCATCAATGGCAAATTTGGAGCAGACTACTTTCAAAGAAAAGCTTCTCCTGAACGAAGGAGTAATAGACTTTGATATGGACCACTGTCGAAAACTCAACATGAGTCTTCCCCTTCACAACTAACAACTCAAACAATCAGTGTTCCAAAAGGAATCAAAAATATCTACCTAACAGAAGAAGACATACAATGGCTCCACTTCCCTTGGAAACATTCTCTCATCATAAAGCTACTCGGAAAAAGAATTGTCCACGCTATCTCAAAACAAAAATCCAAGATTTGTGGAAACCTTCAGAACCTTTCCCACTAATAGAATTAGGTTCACATTTTTATATCGTAAAATTCACAAAGGAAAAAGGCATAAACAGTGTCCTAAAGAATGGCCCATGATTTATCAATGTTCACTACCTATCCATCAGACGCTGGGAACCAAACTTCGTTGCATCAGAGGCAAAGCCAATAACATCTGCAGTCTGGGTAAGGCTTCCCCATCTACCAACAGAGTTCTACGATGGATCATTCCTTCAAAAAATTGGAAATTCTATTGGAACCTTGCTAAAGGTCGATGCCTGCACAAGTGCTACTCTTAGAGGGCGTTATGCCCGTTTGTGCATTCAAGTGCCATTGAAAGACCCTATCTCCACATGTATCAAAATTGGATCTCACATTTAAATTGGGTCGCTTAAGAGAGTGGGTTTAACTGTTGCGAGAGTGAATGCGAGATTTGCAGAAGATTTAAAGTACTAGTTGATCTGTGTTTTCACAAGCTTACAAAGGATTTGAGTTTAATCTCACTATGGTATTATCGCATCAATAGAGTATATGCGTTATGAGTTATTGAGTGTGTTTTGATCTATGGCTTCGAGCCAAGTGGGGGAGTCTGCTTTTGATTAGTTGATTGCACGGTTATGTGCTATGTCGGTTCTAGTTTGAGGTATGCGGGTGAATCAGTTCTAGCCTATGGAGATTGAGATCGAGGATGGCTCGAGTAAAGGAAAATTCTTAACAAAGGATATAGTATGCTTCATAGGTGTGTGAGAATCACGGAATGTCTTGAGTTGTTGTTGGTAAAGGATGCTCGGTGCATAGAGTAGGAAGTTGCTTGGTTGTACTAGAATGAGGTTACATTTTGCGGCGTCAGAGTGCTAGTAAGGCACGGGTTGTTCGGTTCGTTTGATCAGGCTAATTGCGGTTTGAGTAGAGTGGATGACTCTCGGGAATGGTTCTAATGGGTTCAAGATTTTAAGGTAATAACTAGAGATTTTCAAGTGTATAATTGGGCTAGAAACTGAGGTTTGCGTTAGAGGTGCCAAGACTTGTGTCATTTCTATATCAATTATGGGATTCTATATATCAGTATTAGGAAGGTAATGACTCATAATTCATAGGAGGTCTCTTTAGGGTAAGTATTTTGAACGTGGTGCTTTTGGGGATATCTAAGAAAGTATTCAGCGACTTATGAGCCTTAGACGGTGTGGCTTTATGCTTGGGTCTCGTGTGATGAGTCTAGGTTGAGGAATCGTGATGGTATAGCAAGAAGGAGTATCAAGTTGAAGGTAAATCAAAAGGAAACTCGGATAGATGGGGTAGCTTGGTAGTAGGTCGAATCGGTATGGCAATGATATAAATAGTTCTTTGGTTGCTTACGAGGTAATGAGTTTCTACAGGTGTTTCGTGGCAATGCTCTTGGGTTTTAGTGACCTGCGTAGCTTGGTTGAGTGAGAAGGATTCAGTCATGTCAGGTTTGGTTTTTGGTGCAAAGGGGAGTCGGAGAGTTCTTGATGATTTCTACTGCGATTAGAGATGCGTATTTCCGGCGAGTGTGAGAAGAATGAGATGTGTAGTGGTTCTCTTCTGAATGGGATAAATGGAAATTCTTGGTTGGTTGAGTACATAGTTTCTTGTGGCTCGGAAGGTATATGAAGTTCTCATGTTACCCTAGGATGGTATGGTATATGCGGTATGTTGTGGAGGAATGAGATTGCGTATGTAAGGTTATGGTTCAGTTATGAAAGAAAGGTCATAAAACTCTTAGCAGCGGGCAGTTTCAAACAATTAGAGAAATGAGCTTCAGATGATTAAGGAAATGGTATTGCTAATTGGGGTGATTTGATGAGGGCATGACTTTTGGAAAAAGGCAATGTGATTAAGTTGATGGTACTTCGGTAGTATCGCTGCACTTTCTTGTTAGATCGACTGCTGATATTCGAGTTTGCTTGGTGGCACAGAAGAATTTTAGAGTATCTCTCGTGGAATGATTGGGTATTGAGAGGTGTGGTATGTATTGTCGTGCCCCCTTTTTCTTGCGAAATCGGGTTTATGACACTTGGAGGGACAACTCGTTCCTTTTGGGAACTGGGTTTACATTTGAAGAGTCGCCACCTAATGATTAAGGTGCATTAGGACACCAATAGAGATTCAACTCTGAGTTTGTTTGAATAACTAGAGATTGGGTAAGGGCTTGAAATTATCCCAAGAGAAAAGTATTAGGCACCCCTCAAGATCCACTAGTGTAGTTTCCCACTAAACAGTTATTGTGAATTTAGAAAATAGACAGGTATGGGCTCAAATATTAGGGGATTTAAACACATAAAAGAAAGAACATTGAAAGAAGCGTTTTAAAAAGAAAGAGTTTGCAAATAAAGGAAAGGGGTCCTAGGTTTATATTTAATATGGATCACCCCACACAATATCCGGTAATCACTCCTCAATGAGGGGCTACATGTGACATTATCGTGTGGTCATCATATCCATATCTACCCCTCCCACCCCGTTAAGGTATTAAAGCGCGGATTGGTCTCGATTACTTATTGCATGCTATTACCCGTCCCATTCCTATCAGTCCTGGAGGCACTTAAGACTACTAATCCTAAAAGGGAGGGATATTAGGCTGACTTGAGATTTCAGAGGTAAAAATCTAAGGCGGCATACAAAACATATAGAAGACTGCACGTTAAAGGGGAAGCACATAACACATAAGGCTCAAGAATACCTCCTCAAACAAAAGCACATAACTAGCATGACTTGCACATACTTTTCTTTTAGGTTTGATTAAAGCACATAAAGATGAGGGAAGTTAATTATTGAGGCAGATTAGTTTATTTCATAACTCAGATAAGAAGTCTGAATGAAGCCTTCCTGCTGGTTGTAGCAATTAACAAAAGCGGATTCAGTTTTATAGTTATTATTCTAAGGCTTGCCTAAGTGTTTAGACGGGGTCCTCTAGGCATGGTATCTATTACTGATTCCGAATAGACTAATTTTTTAAAACGGACCAGTTTCAGATTCTGCAGGTGATGGCATCTATTATTACCGATTTTAATCCCTATGAACATGATATCTAACATTGGTTGTGAACGAAGCGAATCAGAATTCTTTAAGAATCCCTATAGGCATGATTTCTATATGTTACTGATTTTAACACGTTACTGGATGACAACCACTTGGGCCCTAGAACATGATATCTAAATGGTGACGAATGAGCAGAATTTTAGATAATCCCTATAGGCATGTTATCTAGATGTGAATTGAACAAGTAAGTCTTATAGGCATGGTTTCTAAATGTAACATGAATATGCAGAATTAGAGTAGTCCTATAGATATGGTTTCTAAATGTAGTTTGAATATTCAGAATTTAAAGTGGTCCTATAGGCATATTTTCTACCCTTGCATGCATAGTTACCCAACTCTTTTCACTAGCCAACCCCAAATGTTCATTACAAATTATTACAAACCAGAAATAATAAATTACATCAGGAAAAGTACAAAGAAAAGTTACAACCAGAGGAGGCCTGATTCTTGACTTCCTCTCTGAGTTATGAGATAAACCAACTCAAAATACCATTGATCCAAATCCTTTCTCAGCCTTGAGTGTGCCAAAGTTCCCTAAGGGCCTCAATAGGACCCCGAGCAGTGCTCACACCCAAGTTTCATAGCCAGAACAGGGACAAGTGCAGTGTGGAAATGTCAGCCCTCATGTGTCCAAGTTCAGAGAGAGCTCATGGGTCCCAAGGCAAGGCTCACGTGAGGGGGGCAGAACTTAAGTCTAAGAAGAGAGTGAAAAGTGCAGAAACTGAGTTCTAAAAACTGAGGGAATAAAGGAGAGGGAAAGGGTGATAGGAGATAGCCATTAACACTTCAAAGAGTTGATAATTTCACACCAAGGGGGTAGGGGGATTGGGAACCCATGGCAAGGAGTCTATGTAATTGAGCAAAGGCCAGCTTTAGGCATGCACATCAATAGAAGATGCTGGCATGCCTATGAGCCATCCAAAACATACAACAAACAGAGGAAACATGAAGGTTGTGGCCCTAGAAGGGCCAAGTTTGAGTCATGGACAACAATGTTCAATGCTATTATGCCCCAAACCAACCACAAGTATTAAACACATTGGGGTGGGGATTTGGGATTCATAATACATTGATTCAGAACAGGAGAAAGGAAACTACAGCATGCTAAATGATGGTACTGAATTAAATACAAACAGTAGACAGACAATAATGCAAGAACATTAAGCAAGCATGTTGTTGTTGATGTTGAAAACTTAATTAGAACATACCAGTCAAAGAAGCAAAGTGCAATAAAGAAAAGTAGCAGGACTTCGAAATATAGCTTTTGCTTTCAACCAGCTAAACAGGCCACAGTACAAGTAGTAAAGCAAGAGAGAGTATTTTGAGTGTAAGTGTGAGTTCAGAACTAAAAGTGTTCGTCCGTTTGTGATAATGAGAGAGTATGTATATATAGTAGTTCGATATGTAGTAATTATAGAACTCAGAATCAATTAAAGCAAAGAATTAGTACAAACACTCCCTTAATTTAAGGGAATCAGTTCAAACGGTGAGAATAAGTAACAAATAAGGAAAGAAATTAATGTGTAGACAAGGAAATAATTCGAACATATTAGGCATAGAGTGAACCATTAGGGCTAGGTTTAGAAAAACTCTAATTAAGAAGATAGTCTGTAAGAACCAAGTATCAGTGTAACCAAGGTGAGGGAATCAATCAAATTGAGTAGAAAAGTAGGGGTCGAAGATCTAGAGGAAAGTGTTCAAATTAGACCAAGAAACAGGGGAATCAAAATCAATCAAAGAGAGAGTCATGAGTCAATATTTTGCATATAAATAAAGTAAGACATAGATGGTCAAGAGCAAACATGAGAGTCAAACAATACTGATTCAATGAGAAAGAGGCAAGTTTTGAACAGTCAAGATGAACACAAGCACATGGAATCAGTGTAAGTTTAGGCTAAGAAATTGAGTAGAAACATATCAAGGCAAGATAGTCACAAAGAATCACGGAAACTCAAAAATGAGATCCGGCCAGTCATGCTGATACACAAACCAAACAAAGAACCCTCTAAAAATTAGGGCTTTCAACATAGGCGAGTTAAAGAGAAGACAGAAACCGAGAATCAGAAGAATCACATAAAGGGAACAAGAGATTTCGAAAAGAACTTTTGCACCTAAACGAACAGTCTCTGACCCATAACTATAAGATTTTCAACAATAGAAGGGTTTTAAAAAGAGGATAAATAGACGGATCGGACAAAAACTCAGGCAAACAAACATTCATTTAATAGACAGTTAAAAGAAATTAGGGGGTTTAACATGCAAACTCAGGCGGAAGGATAATACGAGCAAACACAACAAAACATATCAAAAATAAAAGAAAGGTTTCGAAATAACTTAATAGAACCTTAATCAGAAAGATAAGGAGTTTTGAAAGCGTAGTTTTAAAAGAAACTTCGAGAAAAGTGCTTAAAAGTTCAGAGCAGACATAGATCTGAAACAGATCTAAGAGAAATCGAGAGAACCTTAAAGGTTAGGGTTTCAGAAGAAACCTAAGTGGCGAGAAAGGCTTTGAAAACCATCGATCTAAGCAGGAGAGTCAAGAGTTAGACTCGAATAGCCATGTCTGGCCAGAGAAAGGTTAGAGACGACCGGAGAATAGCCATAAACTGAAATCGACCAAGGTCTGGACCAAGCTCTTTCAAGATCTAGCCTTGAAACCATAATAATCGAACACGTAGAAGCTATGGGAGGTGGATACAGGCCTCCGATGACCTTGAAAGCCATGGATTTGGGAGGTTTTAGGGTTGTAGTTGATGTCGGTGGCTAGGGTTGGAGAGGATTTGAGAGAGGATTGAGAGATAAGGGGATTTAGAGGCGGCAGGGTATGTGAAATGGTTTGGGTGAGGGGGTAGTTTGAGATTAAAAAGGAAAAGGATGGTTGTTGGCCGTTGATCTCAATGATCAACGGCTTGGATTAAAACGGGAGAGTGGGCGGGTTATGATGATGGGTTTGGGTCTGATTAAATTGGAATTGGGTTGGGGGGGGGGTTCAAATATTTTTAACTGAGTTCAATTGGGGTGAAAAATCGGGCTAAAATTGAAATAAAATGGGGCTAACATTTGAATAGCCACTTTTCCCTGTTTGATTTATAAAAAATAGTAAAATAATTTTTGAAAATAAATTAAAGGCACTAACATGATTAATAGTACATAATTATCAAATTAAAAATACTGGACTTAATTATTTATAGACATAACCGTAATTAAATCTAAAAGAGGCTAATATTGCAATTATATGCAATTTAGTTTTTAAAAATACTAAATAGATTTGTAAAAATATGCAAAATTATATTAGCTATATTTTAGCATAAATACAAAAATCCAATACATGAATCACCAAAATGATAATTTTGGGAATAATTATTGGGTTTTTCTGTATAAAATAGGGCAATAAATTGATTTTAAAATCTTTAAAAAATTAAGGAAAAATAATAAATCATTTGGGCATAGTTATATATGTTTATATATGCTATTTTGAAAGTATTTTGCATATTAAAAGTATACAGAAAAAAATTGGGTATCAACATGTATTCGGACGACGGAATTGAGATCAGGTATGGTGTTTCGTGTGCTATATAGAGTTGGAGATTGGGAGTTCTTGTGTTCAGGCCATGTTGTGGCTGTGGGCCACGTGTATTGGCACTATTTAGTGACTATCAGGGTTTGGAGACCCGAGTGGATCTTTTGTTGCTTTATATGTTGGATTTTGGATGTGACATTGGGTACAGATGGTTATCTCCGTGATGTGTTATTCTGGACTATTGCGCTAAGGAAGCGCTGTTGGCTATGCCAGGAATGCCATGGATTGAGTAGCTAGGTTTGATGGATTATGTTCTTGGTAGGGTGGTTTCATATTTCGAAGACCCAGCGGATGGCTGGGACGAATTGTCTTTCTTATTTGGGCTTACGGGATGGATGTCAGTGTAGAGACTCCTACCATTGATTCAGTTCTGGTGGTGAGGGACTTTTCGGATGTGTTTTTGGGTCGGGCATGTCACCGGGCAAGGTTGTTGATTTCGGTATTGATTTGATGTCGGGCACCATATTGTATGGCACCGGCAGACTTAAAGGAGTTAAAGGAGAAGCTTCAGGGTTTCCTTGATAAGGAGTTCGTTGGCAGGCCAATGTGTATGCGTGTTCTAACTTGAGTCAGCTTGGTTGGCTCCGAATTGTATTGTTGAGGGATGTGTTAATTCGATTGTTATTGAGCTTATTAGTAAACTGGGGAGATCTATGAGTTACCTTTCTGTGTTGCGAGGTGTTATAATTTGTTGGTTACAGGCACATATGGTATGGTTCTATTGGGGTTTCATAGTGGAAGTTGAGCGGGAAGAGTATTTGGGTGTTTCTCGGTGAATGGCATATCGGTTATGCCCTTTCGGATTTGTGGGGTGTATGTTATTTGCTTCACCGTGGGTATGATGATTTGCTTTGGTTCCAGACATCAAATTGTGCGTGGTTGTTGATTTCGAGCATAGTGACCTGAGGAGTTTCCTGTAGAGCAGTGTTTGGATAGGATCGTGCATCGCAACAAAGTTATGTGGGGGTATGACCTTGCGGGTTAGATTCATGTATTCTATTCCTATGATGTGAGATGAGTTCTCAGCCTTATGTTATGGTGGTACTGGTGAGCGTGAAGTACAACTCTCTCATTTGAGTCATTTTTATGATTTGAGCATGTTCAGACTGTTGCTTCTTGGTGTGCGTATCGCGCAAGTTGTGGCTTAGGCCTATATTGATGTGTCATGTCACCAGAGTAGTGTGTTGGATTAGATAAGATCGTTGGGATCATTAATGAATACGAACGGATTCGATTTCAGCATGTTGGAAGGATAATATCGATGTTCGGCTTAGAAATTTGCTATGGTCTTTACCAAAGGAGAAGTGGCTTCAGGAATGGTTGATCTGAGAAATGGTTGTGGCTTACTGCGTGTTTTATTTATCATTGGCAGTATATGAAAGTGTTGGAATGAGACTTTAGTTGATAAGAGGTTTTCTACCGGTATTCGGTTGCTGTGTGCAGCTGCGGTGAATAGAAGTTATCGCTACAAGCATTTGAGTTATGCGGTATATCATGTAATTGCACCTGAGGTTGTAGGTATGGGGTATTACAACTGGTTCGGGTTCATTCAGAGTATAGATGTGAGATTCTGATCTTGTGGATGATTTCAGTAGTGGAAATGTGATTCTATGGTTTATGGGCTAGATTGGGTTGTGAAATTTCAATTACATTGTATTATCGGACCTATATGAGATATGGTGACGTGAGATCACCCTCGGGTATATGCATGGTAAGGTTATTCAGTGATTGGTTGGCTTTTAGAACAACTCTGGGCATGTTCGCGAACGAACGTATGTTTATATAGGGGAGGATGTAATGACCCGATCGGTGGTTTTGAGCTTTTGCACTTTGTTCGTCAGTTCCTGGGCATGACTTGCCCCGTGTGATGTTTTACAACTCATGTAAATTGTTGGTTTTGGTTTTCAGGATAATCGGAATGAATTTGGAAGAACAGTTCCCAATTTGAAGCTTGAAATTTGAAAGGTTTGACCAATATTTGACTTGCTTGTATATGATCGCGGATCGGAATTTTTATGATTAGGTTAGATCCGTTAGGTGATTTGGGACTTAGAAACGTGATCGAAATACATTTTGGAAGTCCGTGGAAGGTTTAGGCTTGAATTGGCGAAATTGAAATTTTGGCGATTTCTGGTTGGTAGGCGAGATTTTGATATAGGGGTCGGAATGGAATTCCGAGAGTGGCAGTAGCTTCGTTGTGTCATTTGGGATGTGTGTGCAAAATTTCAAATTGTTCGGACATGATTTGGTTAGATTGTTGATCCAAAAGCGAAATTTGAAAGATTTTAGAAAGTCTGGCTTGAATCCGATGTGTTATGGGTGATTTGATGTTGTTTGTGGTATTTCGATGATTGGAAAAAGTTTGAATAAGGTATTAGAATATGTTTGTGCTTTTGGTTGAGGTCCCGGGGGCCTCGGGGTGATTTCGGATGGCTAACGGAGAAGTTTGGATTTTGTTGCAGCTGCTGAATTTGCTGCTTCTGGTATTTTCGCACCTGCGGATTGGGGACCGTAGGTGCGGCGCAGCATAAGCGGAATTTTAGTCACAGAAGCGGAAGAGGGATTGAGGAGCAGAAACCGCAGAAGCGGCTATGTGGACCGCATCTGCGGAAGTATGATCGCAGATGCATAATTTCGGCTGTTAAGTGAGTTCCGCAGAAGCGGCCTAGAGACCGCAAATGCGGTACCGCAGGTGCGTGGATTGACCGTAGATGCGGATCCTGGTGTCATTAATGAAATACGCAGAAGCGGATGTTTGTCCCCAGAAGTGGAAGCGTAGATGCGCTTATAGGATCGCAGGTGCGAAAGAGCTGGGCAGAAGGTATAAAAATGCCCCTTCGCGATTTTCAGTCATCTTTTCACCATTTTTGTGCGATTTTGGAGCTCCAAGCCATGATTTCAAGAGGGGATCAAGTGTATCCACAGAGGTAAGCTACTTGGGCTTTATACCTTGTGTTCATGGTGATTATATCATTGTTTAATCATGAAAATTTGTGGGAAATTAGAGGAAGAGTTGGGAATTTAGGGCTTGAAATTGGAGAGTGAATTTTTAGAATTTGAGTGACCATATGAGGTCGGATTTTGGTAAATTTGTTATGTATGAACTCGTGAGAGAATGAGGATTCTATTTATGTTAATTTTTTCGGATTTTGAGAAGTGGGCCCGGGGGCTCGAGTTTTGGCCAATTTTGGCATTTTTGGTATTTTTCGATTCTTTTTGCTTGGGCTTCGTTCCCTTAGCATATTTTGACGTCCTTATTCTGATTTTAGATAGATTCGACGTGCGTGGAGTCCGATTCAAGGGGCAAAGGCATCGTGAGCTAGAGATTTAGCCGGTTCGTGGTGAGTAATGATTGTAAATGATGTTATGAGGGTTTGAAACCCCGGATTGCACATCGTAGTGCTACATTGAGGTGAGGCACACGCTGGATGACAAGCGTGGGGTCGTTCACTATTGGGGATTGTGACTTGGTCCGTCCCGATTGATGATTTTACCGTATATTTGACTGAAATCTATTTGCTATCATCATTATTTGGGCTGAATTGTATATTTGGGCTTCGTGCCAACTATTTGAACCCTTCAGGGATTTTTATTGATAATTCCTCACTGTTTTGACTTTAAACTTGTACACAGTCATGCTATATTCTACTGTTTTCAAAACTCAGCCATGTTACTCTGCTTTAACACTCAAAATGATATTTTAAATCATATTTTTGGTTGAGCATCATGTTTTACTGTTGCCCGAGTGGCTTATGTGATTTTTGACTGAGTAAGGCCGAGGGCCTATGTTGTGAGGATACTTTTAGGGTCGGGCTGCACGCCGCAACGATGATACACTAATTTTGATTATGAGGTCGAGGGCTTGATATATGTATGCCACGTGGTGGCTTGTTGATATGAGGCTAAGAGCTTAGAGATGATGCCACGAGGTGGCTTGATATTGCACTTGTGCCGTAAAGGGACCCTCCAGGAGTCTGCACACCCCCAGTGAGCGCGGGTACCCATTGTGATGTGAGATATAGCCCGAGGGTCTGGTATTGTTCTATGTGATTGCTCGAGGGGCTGGTATTATTCTAAGATATTTCCCGAGGGGCGGATTTGTTGACATTGTGCCCGAGGGGCGAACCTTATGTGCTTATCTTTCTTATTTGCCTGTCATGTACCTGCTTAATTGTGTATTTATGCCCGAGTGGCGGATTTCTGTTCTTATCTGCACTAATTGTTTTGCATTCATTTGTGCAACTGTTGAAAAAGTCATTTTTAAAGAAGTTTAAACCGAGCTAAGATGTTTAAAGAGATTTTACAGCTTTATTGCTTTCTTACTAGTTTTTGAACTTCTTCTATACAACATGTTGATGCACTTTTTGTGATTTCTTACTATTCAGACTTTAGTTATGATTATTACTCACTGAGTTGGAGTACTCACTTTACTCCCTGCACCTTGTGTGCAGATTTAGGTATTTCTGAACCCGGTAGCGGGTAATGGCTGATCGGAGGTAGAGTCATCGGGGTCTAGCAAGGTAGTTGTCGGCGTTCGCAGCACTGCTTTTCTCCCTTTTTATTTCATTAGCCTGTATTTTGTACATTTCAGACTTTTCAGTTGTATTTAGGCCCTAGTAGATGCTCGTGACTTGTGACACCCCGGTATCGGGCTGTGTTTGGGCTGTATTCCGCACATTATAAACTCTTTTGCTTAGTCTTTAGTTTATTTACTCATGCTTAGACTGTCTATTAATGTTTAACTATTTAAAAATTGAATAGGGACTAGTTGGATGGCCTTGTTTTCACAAGAGGCGCCATCACAATCGAGTCTAGGTTTAGGGTCGTGACAGGAGCTGTGTAGGCAGTTCGAGCAGTTGTATCAGGATGATATGACTATGATGCAGTACGAGATGAGATTTTTTTGAGTTGGCCCGTCGTGTTATTTGGGTTGTTCCCGCAAACAGGGAGAGGATCAGGAGGTTCATTAATGGCCTCACATATCCGCTACAGATTCTTATGGCTAGAGAGAGGGTGTCTGGTGCTTCTTTTGAGAAGGTTGTCGACATTGCTCGGGATATAGAGTTGATTCGCCGCCAGGAACAAGTAGAGAGGGAGGCCAAGAGGCCTCGTGGATTCGGTAGTTTTGGTAATGTTCCTTTTGGAGGTCAGTTTCACCACAGCAGGGGTCGTCCCTTCAAGCATGCTCCGACGGCTCGTCCAGCCACCGTGGTGCATCATCTGGCCATGGTTTTCACAATTCTCAGCAGCGTCACTCATTTATTAGTGCCTTTCTAGCTCAGAATTCGTCCCGTGATCCATTGATTCAGGTCTCGTCTATAGAAGGTTCTTCTACTAGTTATCCCCGTGCTCGGGGCTCCTTTCAGTACCCACCACCATCACCAGGGAGTTTTTTTGAGTGTGAGGAGTTTGGGCATATGTGGAGGCAGTGTCCTCATCATTAGGGAGGTCCAGCGCAGCAGAAGGTTCATACTACATCTTCAGCACCAGTTACATCACCACCCGCCCAGTCAGCTCGGGGTGGAGCTTAGTCTGCTAGGGGTCGCCCAAAAGGGGGAGGATGATCAGGTGGAGGTCAGTCCTGTTTCTATGCTCTTCCTACCAGATCAGATGCCATTACTTCAGACACAGTGATCACAAGTATTGTCTCAGTATGTCACCGAGATGCCTCTATATTATTTGACCCTGGTTCCATATATTCATATGTATCCTCATATTTTGCTCATTATCTGGATATGCCTCGTGAGTCTTTAGCTTCATCTGTTCATGTATCTATTCCGGTGGATGATACTATTATTGTGGGCTGTGTGTATAGGTCGTGTGTAGTGACCATTGAGGGATTGGAGACTAGAGTGGATCTCCTACTACTTAGTATGGTCGATTTTGATGTGATATTGGGCATGTATTGGTTGTCTCCCTATCATGTTATTTTAGACTGCCATGCTAAGATTGTAATGTTGGTGATGCCAGGGTTGCCTCAGATTGAGTGGCGAGGTTCTTTAGATTGTGTGTCCAGTAGGGTAATTTCATACTTGAAGGCCCAGCGGATGGTTGGGAAGGGTTGTTTATCCTATTTGGCTTTTGTAGAGGTGTTAGTTCAGAGACCCCTACTATTGATTCTGTTCCGGTGGTGCGTGATTTTTTGAATGTATTTCATGCAGACCTGCCAGGCATGCCATCGGACATGGATATTGACTTCGGTATTGATTTGGTGCCGGGCACTCAGCCTATTTCTATCCCGCCGTACCATATGGCACTGACTGAGTTGAAAGAGTTGAAGGAGCAGCATTAGGAGCTCCTTGAGAAGGGATTTATTAGGCCTAGTGTGTCACCTTGGGGTGCACCTGTTCTATTTATGAAGTAGAAGGATGGCACTATGAGAATGTACATTGATTATAGGCAGTTGAACAAAGTCACAATTAAGAACAAGTATCCTTTGCCGCGTATTGATGATTTATTCGACCAGCTTCAGGGAGAGAGTGTGTTTTCCAAGATTGATCTCAAGTCAGGGCATCACCAGTTGAAGATTAGGGACTCAGACATCCTTAAGGCAGCTTTCAGGATCTGATATGGTAATTATGAGTTCCTTATGATATCTTTTGGGCTGACCAATGCCCCAGCTGCGTTCATGCATTTGATGAACAATGTGTTCTAGCCTTACCTCAACTCGTTTGTTATTGTATTCATTGATGATATCCTGGTGTATTCTCGTAGCCAGGAGAAGCATGTCCAACATTTGCATATTGTGTTACAGTGGTTGAGGGAGGAGAAGCTTTATGCTAAGTTCTCCAAGTGTGAGTTTTGGCTCAGTTCAGTGACGTTCTTGGGGCACGTGGTGTCCAGTGAGGGTATTTAGGTTGATCCGAAAAAGGTAGAGGCGGTCTAGAGTTGGCCCAGACCGTCCTTAGCCACAAATATTCGTAGCTTTCTTGGTTTGGTGGGTTAATACCGTCGGTTCATGCAGGGTTTCTCTTCTATTGCATCGCCCTTGACCAAATTGACCCAAAAAGGTGCTCCTTTCAGGTGGCCGGATGAGTGTGAGGCGAGCTTTCAGAAGCTCAAGACTGCCTTGACCACAACTCCAGTATTTGTTCTGCCATCAGCCTCTGATTCATATTCGGTATATTGTGATACTTTTCAGATCGGTATTTGATGTGTTTTGATGCAGGAGGGTAGATTGATTGCTTATGCTTCTCGCCAGTTGAAGATCCATGAGAAGAACTACCTTGTCCATGATTTGGAGTTCGCTGCCATTGTTCACGCGTTGAAGATTTGGAGGCATTATCTCTATGGTGTGTCTTGTGAGGTGTTTATTGATCATTGTAGCCTCCAGCACTTGTTCAAATAGAAGGATCTCAATTTGAGGCAGCGGAGATGGTTAGAGTTGCTAAATGACTATGATATTACCATTTTGTATCATCCGAGAAAGGCTAATGTGGTGGCCAGCGCCTTGAGTAGAAAGATGGTGAGTATGGGCAGTCTTGCATTTATTCCTATTGGGGAGAGACCTCTTGTGGTTGATGTTCATGCTTTGGCCAACCATCTAGTGAGATTGGATATTTTGGAGCCCAGTTGAGTCCTAGCTTGTATGGTTTCTCGGTCTTCCTTATTTGATCGTATTAGAGAGCGCTAGTATGATGATCCTCATTTGCTTGTCCTCAAGGACAAGGTTCTGCATGATAATGCCAGAGATGTGACTATGATGAGGTATTGAGGATGCAAGGCCGGATATGTGTGCCCAATGTGGATGGACTACGGGAGTTGATTCTAAAGGAGACCCATAGTTCGTGGTATTCCATCCATCTAGATGCGATGAAGATGTATTAGGATTTGAGATAGCACTATTGGTGGAGTGATGTGCCCGAGAATTTTGGCACATTTAATACAAATTGCTTAGATTTTAGCTTGTTTTAAATGCAACTATCTTTTATACTTATGTAATTTTAATATTTTTGCAGTGTATGAGGTTTAAGGACCCAAGAACATGGAAATAAAATCAAAAAGCCACAAAAGGACAAGAAAAGAGCAATATGAGATCGCATATGTGAAAATGCGGACCGCAAATCCAACATGCGGACCGCATAGTGCTCAAAGGAATCGCAAAGCCCAATAGTATATTGGCCAAATTCAAGCAGAAGAAATGCGGTCCATTATGCGATCGCATAATAGGTTTGCGGACCACATAATGGATCGCAAACTCCCTGTAGAAGTTGCTGAAGGCGGAAAATACGGTGACAAATGCGATCAAAAATCAACAATGCGGACCGCATAACCTAAATGCGACGAATACCTGGGAACTAGGGTTTCGAAGATGTGATGACTGTGACAAGAATCTGGACCGCATGTCTATTATACGACATAAATGCGGTTGCATAATATACCTGGAAGGGTATTTTTCTCTGAAATTGGTCCCGAGTTTTAGCCCATTATAAATAGATTTATTGGGGGTTTTGTGGGGGCATCTTGTCTGGTTTTTGAGCTACATTCCAACCTTTGAATATTCCTCTCTTTTGGAAGCTTTAGGAGTGAAGAATCTTGCACTTTGTAAGCTTTATGGCATTTAATATTCTCATCTTTTTGTATTTTAGCATGAGTAGCTAGCTTTAAATACTAAGGTTGTGGACCCTAAATGGGTGTTTAACATTGAATATATATATGATGGCTGGTTGATATATATATTTATTTTTCATTCTTTATTTATTGTTGGTGGTTGCAAACATTAACAAGAGCCATTAAACTCTTTCTTTACTTGAAAAAGTGAGTTAGAGTTTGGTAGAAGTAAATATCAAAGACTCAAGGCTTTAAACCTTGTTTAATAGAATCGCTTAGGAATAAGTGGGTTTTATTTGGCATAAATTGATTGCTCTTAATTGCAACTCTTTTATATTTGGAAAAATCATAAAGAGAAAATACTACCCAACTATTGGAAAATATTAGGTAGTCATTTAGAAATCATTTGCATATCTAAAGAACCTTCCATTAGAAATATATCATATTAACACCGATAGCATTACATTTCATTGAAGGGGATACAACCTTGGTCTCCTTAATCAAATTATTTACATTCTCAATGCACAATTAACCGAATAAAATTATGACCTAAGTCAAGTAACACACTACTCGAGTAACCTTTTCATGCCTATTCCCTGTGGGATTCGACCCCCAACCTTGTTGGGTTATTGTATTTGACACCGACCGCCTTACACTATTTAATTAAAGTGTAATTTGAGCGTATCAAATTTTGGCACCGTTGCCGGGGAATACGGTTTTGAAATTACTAAATAGTGTGTGCTTTACTTTATGTCTTATTCTATTCCATCACACTTTGCTTGTTTTGCTTGGTGTTGATAGGAAGACATGGCCGAATATGAGGAAGAAATAGAAGAAAATCCTTTTGCAGACATAGATGAGTACATTTAGGATACAAATGATATTGTACCTCCGATTGTTGGTCCTGCAACTTTCAAGGTGGAACATGGTTTAATCCTTATGCTCAAAGCGGAGGGTTTTTTAGGAATTCCACTGATGATGATCCAACATAACATCTTATAAACTTCTTGGGTTCGTGTGCGATGCATAAGTAGAACAGCGTCTTAGATGATGCCCTAAGGTTGAGGGTGTTCAAGTACTCACTAGCTGGGGACGCAAGGAAATGGATTCAAAATATGCCACCAAATTTCATTCATTCTTGGCCTGAACTTGTCCGTGCATTCTTAGCTAAATGGTTCCCGCAAAGTAAAAAATCTGAGCTCCGGGATAAAATTTTCTTTTTCAAGCAAGTACCGGAAGAACATCTACATGAGGCATGGGACCGATTCAAGTTATATTTGGTGAGGTCTCCCAATCATGGCTTTCCAGATTCTATCTTGTTGGAGAAATTCTACATGGGTTTAGATTCTATAAACCAATCTATAGCCAAGAATGCAACTGATGGATCTTTTATGGACAAGACATTCGCAAGGGTCACACAAATCCTTGACAAAATGGCACAACATAATCAAGCTTGGCACTCAGAGGACACCACAGGTGGAATTGCATATGGTTCTCCCTCCTTGACCACCATGATTAAGGAGAATCAAGAAAGAGATCAAGTAATTGCAGGTCTTGCCACCAATGTCAATGTGTTGACAAAAATGTTCACTGAAAGCCAAACGAAGAAGGTAAATGTGGTGGAAGGTGTTCAACCATCATCAAATGAAGATTATGAGGAAGCCAACTATGTCAACAACTCCCAAGGAGGCTATCAACGGCAACAATACCAAGGTCAAGGACAACACAATCAATGGAGGCCTAACCCGCAAGAGCAAGGCAACCAACAATGGCGAAATGACCAAGGTGGCTCAAATCAAGGAAATTGGAATAACGACAACAACAACTTCTCAAATCGGAGTTCAAACCCTTATGTTCATCCAAAGGGTCAATATTCAAATCAAGGTTCCTTAAGTGATTCCAAGTTGGAAAGCATGCTTGAACGGGTATTGAAAAATCAAGAGAAGTCCGACACATCTATGAGGAATATGACCGAGCTTGTTGGCTCTCATACTATATCCATTCAAATATTGGAGATGCAAAAGAAATCTCTCTAGGGAACAAAATCCAAAGGAAAAGGGAATATTTCCTAGTGACACAATTGCGAACCCAAAGGGTAGTGGGAGTGGCCCAACTTCTCATATCATGGCAATTACTACTCGGGGTGGGAAGGTACTACAAGGAGAAAGTGAACAAGTGGTTAAAGTAGAAGAGTCTGAACAAAAGGTTGAGGTTGAAGAACCAAGTGTTGTTGAAGTTGAAAAGGTTCTGGAAGAGTTGAAAGTGCAAGAAGTAAATCGGGAAGAGGTAAAGGAAAAGGTAAAAGAGATACCAAAAACTCTACCACCTATTCCTAGACCTCATGCTCCATTCCCTCAAAGACTTGCTAGGAAGGTTGATGATAGCAAACTCGAAAGGTTCTATGACATTCTGAAGCAGTTATCGGTTAATATTCCATTTGTGGAAGCATTTCAAGAGATGCCGGGTTTTGATAAATATTTGAAAGACTTGATTACCAAGAAGAGAACCACCAAGAATGAAGTGGTGAATGTGACTCACCGGGTTAGTTCCATCATTGCAACATCCACCGTTCAAAAGAAAGAAGACACGGGAGCTTTCACCATTCCATGTACTATTAGGGCACATGATTTTGCAAGAGCCCTTTGTGATAATGGAGCTAGCATCAACTTAATGCCTCTTGCCATTTACAAGCAAGCAAGGTTAGGTATGCTAAGGCCCACAAGTATGAGATTTTAAATGGCCGATCGTTCCATAAAGAGACCGGTGGGAATTGTCGATGATGTGCTTGTAAAAGTGGGAAAGTTTCTTTTACCCACCGATTTCGTAATCCTGGATTGTGCAGTTGACAAAAAGATCCTTATCATTTTGGGGAGACCATTCCTTGCCACAGGAAGAGCACTAATAGATTCGGAACAGAATGAGATCAAATTACGTGTGAATGATGAAGAGGTTATATTACAAGCAAGCAAGGGTATGAAACTACAACATGAATATGAAAGCATCTCGGTGATTGATGTTGTTGATGAAGTAGAAGATGTGGTTGAAATGAATATGGAAGAACAATAGCTCGGTGAGGCGTTGGCGGCTATTTTGGTGAACTTCGATGGTGAAGATATGGAGGGGTATATGGAATCAGTCAATGCATTTGAGGGGCTTGGGTCCTACACTTATGCTCTAGAGAAGCTCTCTCTCGGCTTGGAGAATAGAGCCACTCTTCCCTCAAAACCTTCTATTATTGAGCCACCGCAACTAGAACTCAAACCACTTCCACCACACTTGAGGTATACATTTCTTGGCTCAAATGATACTTTACCGGTAATTGTTTCTTCTTTGTTGAATGATGTGCAGGTAGGACAATTGTTGGATGTCTTTAAGGAGCATAGGCAAGCTATTGGGTGGACAATTGCGGACATCCGAGGGATTCCCGCCAGAATTTGCGAACACAAGATCCAATTGGAGAATGAGACTAAACAAAGTGTGGAGCATCAACGATGGTTGAACCCGTCCATGCAAGAGGTGGTGAAGAAAGAAATCATTAAGTGGTTGGATGTCGGGGTAGTCTACCCTATTACCGATAGTTCTTGGGTGAGCCCGGTGCAATGTGTGCCGAAAAAGGGAGGCATGACCATGATTGAAAATGATAAAAATGAGCTCATCCCAACAACAACGGTGACCGGATGGAGGGTGTGTAAGGATTATTGGAAGCTCAACAATGCCTCATGCAAAGACCATTTGCCTATGCCTTTTATTGATCAAATGCTTGATCGGCTAGCAGGAAGGTCATTCTATTGCTTTCTTGATGGATATTCCAGTTACAACCAAATCAACATAGCATTGGAGTACCAAGAGAAGACAACATTCACTTGCCCTTATGGAACGTTTACCTTTAGCCGGATGCCATTTGGTTTGTGCAACGCTCCAGCTACTTTTCAAAGATGCATGATGTCCATCTTCTCAGATATGGTGGAGGATTTTCTAGAGGTTTTCATGGACGATTTTTTGGTGGTAGGTGACTCTTTTGAGCATTGTCTTAATAGTATTAGACAAGTGCTCAAGAGATGTGAGGAGACCAACCTTGTGCTTAACTGGGAGAAATGCCACTACATGGTGGATGAAGGCATTGTCTTGGGGCTTAAAATTTCACAACATGGCATAGAGGTTGACCGGGCAAAGATAGAGATCATTTCCAAGCTTCCTCCACCTACTTTAGTTAAAGGTGTCCGAAGTTTCTTAGGGCATGCCAGATTCTATAGGTGTTTCATCAAGGATTTTTCCAAAATTGCAAATCCCATGTGCAAACTCCTTGAGAAAGATGCAAAATTTGTGTTTGACGAGAAGTGCCTCAAAGCCTTTGAGGAATTGAAAAAAAGCTCACCACGACACCTATTATTATCACACCCGATTGGTCTCTTCCATTCAAACTCATGTGTGATGCCAGTGGTGTAGCTATTGGGGCTATGCTTGGCCAATGTCATAACAAGGTTCTTCACCCGGTCTATTATTCAAGAAAGACACTTAATGGCGCGCAAATGAACTATACGGTGACTGAGAAAGAACTTCTTGCCATTGTCTATGCCTTTGAGAAATTCTGGGCTTACTTGTTGGGATCCAAGGTGATAGTGTACACAGACCATGCTTCTCTTCGCTATCTTATGGCAAAGAAGGATGCAAAGCCTAGGTTGATTCGGTGGGTCCTGTTGTTGCAAGAATTTGACTTCAAAGTCAAAGATCGAAAAGGGACTGAAAATCAAGTGGCGGATCATTTATCAAGGCTTGAAGAGGCAGGGCGACCAAAGGAAGATCTTGAAATCAACGATGCTTTCCCGGATGAACACATATTGGCATTATCTAACACTTTTGCTCCTTGGTACATCGATATTGGTAACTACTTGGTTAGCGACCTTATTCTAGATAGATTGGAAGCTTATCAGAAGAAGAAGTTTCTGAGAGATTGTCGGCAATACTATTGGGAAGAACCATTTTTGTTCCGTGTTTGTGCTGATAACATCATCAGAAGGTGTGTTCTAGAAGAGGAGATTATGCCAATTCTAAAGTCATGCCATGACTCATCGGTCGAGGGTCACCATGGGGGCAATTGAACGACGAAAAAGGTGCTTGAATATGGTTATTATTGGCCATTGATTTATCATGATGCCAATCAAATGGTCAAGGATTGTGACCAATGTCAAAGGCAAGGATCAATCTCCAAGAGGCCTGAAATGCCAATGCACTTTGTGATGGAGATAGAGATCTTTGATGTGTGGGGAATTGATTTTATGGGCCCCTTTGTAAGCTCTTGTGGTATGAAATATATCCTAGTAGTTGTGGACTATGTGTCCAAATGGTTTGAAGCAATTGCCTTACCAAACAATGAGGCAAGGAGTGTGACCACATTTTTAAAGAAAAACATATTCACGCGGTTTGGCACTCCTAGAGCCATTCTTAGTGATGGTGGGTTTCACTTCTGTAACAAGGCTTTCACGGGGATACTAGATAAATATGGTGTCAAGCATAAGGTGGCTACACCTTACCACCCCCAATCAAGTGGCCAAGTTAAAATTTTCAACCAAGAGATAAAGAATATTCTAGTAAAGACTGTTAACGCAAACAGGACCAACTGGTCAAGAAAGCTAGATGACGCATTGTGGGCATACTACACGACGTACAAAACCCCTATTGAAACTTCTCCTTATCGGTTAGTATTTGTCAAGGCTTGTCATTTACCCGTAGAACTGGAGCACAAAGCCATGTGGGCTTTAAAAAGATTGAACTTGGACTGGGCTGAAGCTGCAAATTTGAGGTTAACACAACTCAATGAAATGGAAGAATTCCGTTTCCATACATATGAAAGTGCAGATATGTACAAAGAAAGGATGAAGTTCGTCCACGACAAAAAGATCTTGAAAATGGAGTTCAAGACGGGTGATTTGGTTTTGCTCTTCAACTTAAGGCTCAAATTGTTTCCGGGCAAGCTTAAATCAAAATGGTCTGGTCCGTTCAAGGTGGTAGATGTATCCCTTTTTGGAGCTGTGGAATTAGAATCAGAGGATGTGCTTCGAACCTTCAAAGTAAATGGACAGCGAGTCAAGCACGACTTAGGCATAGATGGAGAAAAACACTTGGTGGAACAGTTGGATCTCAAAGCCAGACCAATGAGTGAAACCAAATAAAGGCCAACTTCGTCGTGCCGCGATGTTAAATCAAGTGCTTCATGGGAGGCAATCCATATGTGGTAACACCTTTTTTGTCCTTTAAATTTTAACTTTTGTTAGATAGATTTAATTGAGCTAATTAAAATGTGTGTTAGAGTGCAGGTGATTCAAAAGAACATAACACAGGGTAAAATTGCGTGTGAAAGGGAAGAAAAGTAACCACGGGAAGTCTGCTACACATATGCGGTCGCATTTTAACTATGCGGACCGCATAGTGGTCACAAACCTGGATAGTTTGTTTGGAAAATATTGGTGTTATAAATGCAGCGAGGACGTGCACTTTGTGGACCGCATTTCAGTTATGCGATTGCATAAGTGCACCGCATTATATCCATGAGCAACTCCAGTTGAAACCACCGCATAACACTTATGCGGTCGCATAAGGTGTTATGCGGTGACTTATCCACCGCAAATGTTACAAAGGTAAGTATTCCTATCCCTTGCACATCAAAACCCACCAGCATTCAAACACTTGTAAACAAAAGACAAAAAAAGAAAAGAAAACAAAACAAAAAAAGGAGAAAGGAAAACGGCTAGTTGAACCGAAAAGAGTAAGCAACACCTGTTGAATTCATCTCCAAAGTGTTCTCAATTCTCCATTATTGGTATGTTCTCCTTTCCCGATCTCATACATGTAAAGTTTAGTTTAAATTTTGTTGAGTTTTTCTTGTTTTTATTTCCTTTAGTTTTTGTTCCTTTTTCCTCTTCGTATTTGGGGTTTCTGCTCGTAACCGGGGGGGGGGAGAAGGGGGTTCTTGGATACTTAGTTAGACTCAGGGTGCTAGGTAGTGAAACTAGGGTCACCATTGTAGAGGGTGGAGTTCAAATCATTGAGGAAGATGACTTTTGCGGTCCGCATTGTTGCCGCATAACAAACCCTAGGTGGCCTGAGAAAGATGACAATTTGCGGAGGCTTTGCGATCGCATAAGTGATATGCAGACCGCAAATCCACCGCATACCTAAACAGTTTCTGGCCTTTTGTAACATATGGTTTGCGGCTAATTTGCGATCACAAATTCATCTTTGCGGTGGATTTTGCGATCGCATAGTGAGAATGAACTTTCCATACAAATAGTTTTGTGATGGTGATGCAAAATCGCATAATGGATATGCGATCACAAAACCCATCGCATAACTATATCCTTTCAGCAGACAGAAGTTTGCAATAGGTTTGCGGTCCGTATAGTGATTATGCGACCACATAACCTGTCGCATACTTGAATTTCTTTGTACCTTTTTTCTCCTGATGTTTGTGATGTTGCTCACATTTCATTTCTATGCAGATATGGCTCCCAAGAAACATATATCTTCTTCCAAGAAAAGGGCCTCCATCAGTCGTCAAGCACAACAAGCCAAACGTTCACGACCAGAATCTACTGGTGCACATCCCTCCCGGTCTGATGAGGAGGAGACCTTGCCATCATTTGTCCTACAAGCTGAGGCAAAAAGGAAAAGAAAAGATGATTTCCAACTCAGGTTTGGGGTCGAAGACTCTAGGGAGTTGTATAGAGAAGGGCTAACAAAATGGAAAATCCTTGCCGAAAAACAACTGAGTCTGAACGGGCTACAGGAGCAGTACCCTCACATACTGGAGAACATCAAAGGTAGAAACTGGGAGTGCTTCATTGAGTTGCCTGATGATTACAATGAAACTGTGATTCATGAATTTTATGTATCTCATGGAGCCTCTAGGACCTCTCACCACAAGCGCAACAAAGTTTTCTATAATACTGTCTTGGTTCGGGGGAAGCAGGTGTTTTGTAGCAGTGACACCATAAATGAGTTCTACTTCCCAAACTGGAGATCGGGCACAACTGAGTATGACACCAAATGGGCCAATAGAGGTAATGAGTGTGGTTGAATAGCTTTAGTGATAGCCAAGGGGACCCCTGCTTGGATTGACCCTCTGCATAAAATATTCAAGGAAGATCTCACACGAGAGGGTAGATTCTGGCTCAGCTTTGTCACCTATCGATTGATACCGTCCTGAAATGAGACTGATATAAGCATTGAGAAAGCTCTTCTCATTGCCTGCATTATGACTGGGATAAAAATTAATGTGGGTGACTTTATCTTTCGAGATTTAGGGATCCGGGCCAACTAGAAATCCACGTCACTACCATTCCTGTGCTTGATCACAACCCTTTGTAAGGCTGTGGAAGTCCCTTCAATGCCACACACTGATAAGACAGGGAAAGCGCTGAAGGATATTGATATCACGCGCATTAATGATGCAGTAGTTGTTGCTCCCCCAGAGATTCAGACCCCGATTCCTGCTGATACAGAGATCTCAGACTCCCAAACTCCTGCTTCTCCTCAGGCCACAGTGGCCTCCATTTCCACTCTACAGCCCACCTCTCAGGCCACCATTGCACAGCCTTCTACCCTACTGCCAGCCATTTCGAGGCTTGGTATCCTAGATCAACATGAATGCTAAGGTAGACTAGCTTCTAAAGAACCTCCCTACACTCATCAGGCAAGCATTGATCCCTATCCAGTCCTCAGTGACGACCCTCCAACAGCAACAAACATCTTATGGGGATCGCCTGAAATAGCTTGAGGTGCGAATTGAAAAGATAGAGTGGGGGTGAGGTTGGATACTTGACAAAGCTCCATGATGATGTTGCCACACTGAAGACTGAGCTCCACAAAATACAATCTCTAGAGTTTGATCTATCCTCCTTCATGTCCAAGAAAGGAGAGCAAGGAGCAGACACATCCGTGGATGGATTAGATTGTGATTTCTCCACCTTGATGACAGCTCCTGCACCTCAGACTGTCGGGGCTTCCCAGCCTCCAGCTTCCCCTGCACATATTGACATCCCTTCTAAAGAAGATTCCGGACACTCTACAGAGTCCAAAGGTGGGGAGGCATACGAAGGAGAGACTGATGATGAGACATGGTCCGAGGAGGATGAGGTTCCTCAGGAGAAAGGTAAGCAGATTGCTTCCCCTATAGTTGCAGAGGATGAATAAGCAGTTGTTCAGAAGGCGATAGAATATTAGCTAGCAGACATGGTCGCCCAATCCAATCCATCGACCACTCAGCTATCAGCAGGCGAGGCTAGCAGCTCACAGGCCCCAGCTCCAGTGTCGGGCCAGTTGGAGATCCCTCTTCCATCAGTGGAGGTCACTCCTCAGGCTGAGATTTTATCGGTCCCAGGTTCAGCATCAGAGGGTGACCCCACCATCATTCAGCCGGCTTCCAACCCCATAGCGCTTAGTGCACCTCAGAGAGCCCCTAAACTCTGTCTTACATTCTTATATATTGGGGTCAATGCATGCTTTTAAGTTGGGGGTGGGATAGCCTTATACAAACTTTTTTGTGTGAATTGAACTATTGTACATGTTTTTGTGTTATATAAGCAAACTTCTGTAACTTCTGTATATACTTGTGTTGTGTGTTTTTTGTACATAGGTTATCTTTGTATATAAAAAACTAAAAAAACAAGTAGATAGTTGTATGTTCATCTTTAGTAATTAGCAATGAATCCCCCATGGTTTTTCTTCGCCAGGTTTTCCAAGGGTGTAATAGTAGAACCAGGGCAGTAGAATGAAACATTTTGACTGGTTTGGTGTAATTGTCTAGTTTTAAGCATGTGTGCCTATAAATAGCCTATACCCTTCCATTAATATATATATATATATATATATATATATATATATATATATATATAAGGAAATCAACTGTGTGAACTTGAGGCTCGATCTTTGACTCTATGTTTACTTAGAGTTATACATGTAAATATGATGAAAGCTTCGAGTTGCCAAGGCTAAAACTATGTTGAGTTAAACAGTTCGTGTGCCATGTGTGTGAGTCTTTGTATAAATAATTCTTGTGTTTACTTCCGCCATCTAGAACTTGCCCGGTTGGTATTTCGATGCTAATGATAATTACATTTGGTTGGAGATATGACCTTAGGCAGTCTTTGTGATATTGGAAAATCATTTAGCCTTTCAAGCTATCCATTGTACAGATATTATCACTACTTACCCCACTTGAGCCTTTAACCTTTTCTTTGGCCACCTCATTACAAACCTTTCCCTTTTTGTAAAATAATTCCCTCTTTTGAACCCTTCCCTCCTTGAACATTGAGAATGAGGCTAAAAGCCTAAGTTGGGGGTATGGTGTCAAGCCGAAAATTGGTAAGGTTGTACAGTGAGAGTAGGAAAGTATACCTCAAGATATGAAACTATTCAAGCTCCAAAAAGAAAAAAAATAAGAAAAAAAATGCAAGAGAAAAGAAGAAAAAGAAAAGAAAAAGAAATGTATGTATATATAAATATGGAGCCTTTAAGAAAATTAGAGAGGTATTTAAGGTGGTTCAATGTGGGAAATTAGGGGCTAATAAGGGCTATGTGGTTTGAAAAGAAGCAAAGAGCAACAAGAAAGAAAAATGTGAGTAGTGTTCAAGGAGGATGTAGTCACTTGTACCCAAATGTTTATCCGACCCTTCCCTAAACCTACATTACAAGCTTAAAAAGTCTTTATGGTATCTCCAACCGAACGTTCTTAGAATAAAGCGATGAATTAAAATAAGGGCAAGCCTATGGTATGGCATGTTGTAACACTTGAAACTCTTTTTGAGAGTGAGTGTCTTTGTGAATCCGTCCCTTTTGTTGTCATTGTAGATATTGCGAGTTTGGGACTTTCTTTCTAGTGAGGGCCCATGAATTGTGAGATTGGACAGAAGTTGAGTTTTTGAAGTCGAATGCAAGTGCACTCAGCTGAGAGTGACATTTTGTCAAATTGGTCGAAGCTCAAAGTCTCACAAGTTGATTAGTTTCTTTGTAAATAACAACGATGGTTCAGAAAGGGTAAATGAGCGAAAGTGCATGCTTGTAGTACTGACAACTAACACCGTCCACGGTCACTATTGTTTCATATCGTTTAGATGGAGTCTAGAATAGGATAGTGTCGTTTTAGTTGCTTTAGGACAAGCAAGAGTTTAAGTTGGGGGTGTTGATGTGCCGGAGAATTTCGGCATATTTAATACAAATTGCTTAGATTTTAGCTTGTTTTAAATGCAACTATCTTTTATACTTATGTAATTTTAATGTTTTTGCAGTGTATAAGGTTTAAGGACCCAAGAACATGGAAATGAAATCAAAAAGATGCAAAAGGACAAGAAAAGAGAAAAATGCGATTGCAGATGTGAAAATGCGGACCGCAAATCCAACATGCGGACTGCATAGTGCTCAAAGGAATCGCAAATCCCAACAGTCTATTGGCCAAATTCAAGAGGAAGAAATGCGGTCCATTATGCGACCGCATAATAGGTTTGCGGGCTGCATAATGGATCGCAAACTCCCTGTAGAAGTTGCTGAAGGTAGAAAATGCAATCGCAAATCAACAATGTGGACCGCATAACTTAAATACGACGAATACCTGGGAACTACGGTTTCGAAGATGCGATGACTGTGATGAGAATGCGGACCGCATTGTTTGTAACAAATTATTTGTGATACAAAAATAAATTGCAACCACAATATAAATATGATGAAACATAGTTTTATTGATAAAATGACGCGAGTACAATTCTGTTTGTTCCCTTGATTCTTCTCTCCTAATTATCTTCGTGATTCGAGGGCTAGAACAACGTGTTTCTCGAATGTAGGATGTTGCGGGCTTTCATGGATTTATTTGATATCCATGAAGTATGTTGTGGATCTTCTTGAAGTTTTTAATTATCAAGAATTATCCGACCACTTCTTGATCTCTTTGTGAATATCCCGTGAGTTTATGGGATTTTCGAGATGATCTCCATTTTTGAGATATTTTTTAAAGGATTATGTAACCCTTTTTATAAGAGTGACCTAGGGTTTTGGTAGAGCAGCCTCCAAGCAACACTGACAGACTCTTAGAATTTCAAGAGGTCTTGTAGTATCTTGAATTCAAGATTTAGCTCGATCCATTAAAATTTCGATGTCTACAAATTCCCCCTACTTCAAGGTTTGTCGGGGTGTAGGATTACCGAAATTTGAAGACAAGACTTGAAGTACTCGACCATAAAATCGCTGCTTTTGAAACTTGGAGTTTTCGATTAACAGGAGGAAGAGATGAAGGGCAGGACTGGTCCCACTAGGCGTGCCAATTTGTTTGCAACAAATTATTTGTGCCAATTTGTTTGCAACAAACATTTATATTTACTAATCAATTGTGAGTACAATTATGTTTCTCTCTTGATTCCTCTCTCCTGATTATCTCCATGATTCGAGGGCTGACGCCGCATATTTCTCGAATGTAGGATGATGCAGACCTCCTGGGGATGTATTTGATCTCTAGCTTTTTGAACTATTTGATTGTCAAGAAGTATCCGGCCATATTTTGATCTCTTTGTGAATATCCCAAGAGTTTATAGGATTTTTGAGACACCTCTTCAAGGGAATATGTATCCCTTTATATAGGTGTGATTTAGGGTTTAGGGTAGAGTAACCTCCATGTCACGACCCAAAATCCACTAAGGGTCATGATGGCGCCGGACACCGCTGTCAGGCAAGCCAACCACAACTTCTTAATTAAGTTTCAAATTTTAGTATTTGATGAAATTTTTTCCTTATACATTAAATAATAAATAATAAATAATAAAATTTACAGAAATAACCATGAAGTCTTTAACAAACTTAATATTGAATAATCCAAAAAAAAACCATCCCAGAACCCGGTGTCACAAATGCATGAGCTATCTCTAGGAAACAATATAATACAACAGTTGTCCGAAATACAAATGGACAGAAAAGAAGATACAATACAATACTCTGAAGGAGACTCTGCTGGCTACGGGCACCTCGATAAATGCAACTCGCCTAAGTCTCCGTATCAACCATGTCGTTGTGCCACTAAGCCACTAGCTACATATGAACCTGTGCAACAAACATACACAGCAAGTGTAGTATGAGTACGAAAACAACGTGTACCCAATGAGTATCCCGTTTAATCTCGAAGAAGTAGATATGAGAGGTCAACTTCGACACTTAATAGTGGTCTAATAACCTTAAGACAGGTTTTTATAAACATGTTTACAATTCAATAGGTTGAAGCAAGTAGACAATTCATTCTTTTCTAGGGAATTTCCCAAATTTCTCTTCATCATTTAAACATATTTTCATAAGCCGGGAAGAGGCAATAACAACTAAAAATCACCAATATTTTGCAGCAATTATCATACGCAAGCAATGCCGGGGGTCGAACGGCGCGGACCAACAATAATAAAATGTGCACTGCCGAGGGTCGAACAGCTCGAACCGTAGATGCATTTATTTACTCCGCTCGCGAATCGTACATGTGACACGGTCACACACAATAATAGAGTTACCCTGCTCGCGAATCATACATGCGACTCAGGTACTCATAAATACACATATTTCCACATTAAGTTCACATTTTTATCAGGAAAGTAGTTACTCAAGAAAGAGGTAAAATTCTCTTTTAACAATTTAAGAAAATGAAGTTTAAATATTTTTAGAAATTCATTTACTATTTTGATGTGATTTGAGCAATTCAAATTGTCAATATTATTACAAATATTCCAAGTATAGCATGCTTTTGGGTCCTAGACTACTCGGACAATAGCATAATAGTAACTATGCACGGACTCTCATCACCTCGTGTGTACGTAGCCCCCACAAATAGGAGCACATAACCAATTAACTCACCTATGGGGATAATTACCCCTTACAAGGTTAAAAAGGAGACTCACCTCGCTCCGAAGCCTATATTCCGATTCAAGAACGCGCTCAAACCTCCAATTTGGAGTCGAACGATCCAGAACTATTCAAATATGGTAAGAACTGGTCAATACATGCTCAAAAGTTCATATTCTAATTATTAAACCAATTTCCCAACCTTATATGCAAGGTTCCTAAAATCCGACCCCGGGTCCACGTGCCCGGATTCCGAAATTTTTCGAAGAAAGTTGTTCTCTATAACCTAAGGATCAACAATATATGATTTCTAATCCATTTCATAACCAATTTCGTGGTAAAATCTAAGTTTTATTAAAACCCTAGGTCTATCTCTAACCCCTTGATTTCTCCAAATCTTTAGGTGTTAATCTACCCAAAACTCGAGTGTTAACTTAAAACTAAGGGGGATGAACTTACCTCACGATGCTATGTGGAAATCCCTTCTCAAGAGCTCCCAAAATCGCCCAAGAAATGAGTGAAAATGAGCAAAAATGGCCGGAGCTCGACTTAAATGAAGTTGGCTGATTCAGCAGTTTCCTCATCTGCAAAGGGAGGCCGCATTTGCGGAATTAGCCAAAAGGGGTGGGGCCGCTTCTGCGGTCCTAAAGTCGCACCTGCGAAGCCGCTTCAGCGGCTAAGGAGCTGCTTCTGCAGTTTGGTCCTGGCCAGCTCTGGGACGCATCTACGAGGCTACGACCGCTTCTGCGGTCTCGCCCCTTCGGTGCGGTTATGATAGAAGCAGATGCTTCAGCACTTCTCCAATTCCATTTTATGTTCCGTTAACCACCCGAGGCCCCCGGGACCCCGACCAATCATACCAACCAGTCCCAAAACATGTTAAGGACTTGCTCGAGGCCTCAAATCATATCAATCAATGCTAAAATCATGAATCGACCTCCAATCCAAGCTTTATGAACTTTAGAATTTCAAACTTCAATTTTCGATGTTTAAACCTATCAAATCACGTCCGATTGACCTCAAATTTTGCACACAAGTCATATTCGACATTACGGACCTACTTCAACTTTCGAAATCGAATTCCGATCACGATAGAAAAAAGTCCACTTCCGGTCATACTTCTCAAAAACCTTCAAATTTCTATCTTTATCCAAATGACTTCAAAATGACCTACGGACCTCCGAATTCACTTCTGATCGCGCTCCCAACTCCAGAATCACTATACGAAGCTATTACTAGACTCAGAATCCCAAATGGATATCGATAACACTGAAATTCACTTCAACCCAAACTTATGAAATTTTTTCCAAAATGCAAACTTCCACCATAGGCGCCAAAATGCTCCCGGTCATCCAAAACCCGATCTGGTCATACGCCCAAGTCCAAAATCATCATACGAACCTGTTGAAACCTTCAGATCCTGATTCCGAGGTCGTTTACTCAAAAATCCAATCTTAGTCGATTCTTTCAACTTGAAGCTTCCGAAATGAGAATTCTTTTTTTGAATCAATTATGAACTTCCCGAAGTTCAATTCCGACTACGTGCGCAAGTCATAATACCTGATATAAAGTTGTTCATTGCCTCAAACTGCTGAACGACGCGCTAGAGCTCAAAATGACCGATCGGGTCATTACATTCTCTCTCACTTAAACATACGTTCGTCCTCGAACGTGTTGAGAACTACACTGAAGTAGTCTGAAATCCCTGTTTAACACCTCATGCACCTACCCGTGCTACCGCAACTCAGTTGAGCATACTAGCTCAGTAAATTCTGAAGTTATTCCCTTTTTATTCAAGCAAGTAAGCCTTAGAGCCTAATTCTAACATCCGGAATTCTCTGCCAGGCCTTCTCCCAATATAAGGACACTTTATCAATCATTACACGATGTACCAGAACATGACTGCATACCTTTTGCCGAATTCTCACCATTCACCACATCATCTGTTGGACCATAATAACATTCTCTGATCATAATAACCAACATTCCCTGCATTTGAAGTTCACAACACACCCCATGATATATATATATATATAGAATCTGATGCTCACAACACACCTCAAGATATATATAAGTCTTGTTCCAACTCTCGCAATACCGCCACGACAGAAGAGATGTGTAGAAATTCATAACCAACTGCCGAATCAATAATTCATTGGGTCTATACTCCTGACAAAAACCATCACCTCATTCTGAACCAAATAATGGTCTTAGCTCCTTAATATACTTCATATAATCAGATTGCGCTGATCCTAAATCCAATAATCTCGTCCTGGCCAGTATGAACTACTTAGGCAATAAGCCATCCCGTACATGATCAAAAGTCTCATATGATGCCACAATGTTCCAATAGGCTACCAATTCGAACGCAATACAAAAAGAAAACAAGCTCTGAAAGGAACTACTCACTCACACACTAATATGGACTTTCCTTAGAAAATGGGAAACAAGGCATACAAAAATAACATACAGAAAACTGTACTCAACATCACACTGTTACGGTGCGCAACCCGATCCAAATAACATAACATTCACCTAAGGAGATGCACATCGAGCTAAATTGCTCATTACAATAAAATACCGAATTTCGGTCTCAAGCACGTTAAGTGCATAACCTGAGGAGACATATAGCGTTATAAGCTACAAACTCAAGCACAACTGAGGTGCGATATATGATTTGAATCTCAAGAGCCATTTTGCTCATATAACCTCGTCCCTATGCAAAAATCTCGACACATAAGAATTTCACCAAGTCGTCTCACATCTCACACGGCGCAATAAATCATTACATGAAATATCTGACGACGAAATAACATTCATATCTGAATACTCCTCCATAAGGAGCGCTATGCTGAAGTAAACACATCCGGACCGGTACAAGGCCCACATTCATACTTAAATCCATTCACAGACCTCAAGCCGATCTGGATCGTATCGGACTGGGTCCATAGTCTTTCCTGGGTCCATAATAACTCCCTTTTTCCTCATAACACACAAGAATAACTATCATAACGGGAGTAATCCTCCACAGTCCACAACCCAATAACCGAGTGCCCTTCCGGTATCAATTCTCAATCTAACGACATCACTACAATCTTCATACTTGGTTTAACTTCTTCCATCAATCAAGTGACTACATGCCACACTTATATAACCTTCCTGTGGGCATGCTCCCACAACCTTCCGTAACAGATAACAGGTTTGTACATCCAAACCACCAACCGCACTAACGCTGAAAAGCGATCAAGAATCCTAACCAGGATGCAAAGCCCTTTTCACAAGCACCAATCTCAGGTGACGCTGAGGACAATACCAATTTACTTTAAACATCGAAACTCCATTCCTGCTTGTTTGAGCCCTTGACATCCTTGTCAACACCGAACTGCAACCTTGATCCTTACTTCAATTTCCATACCACTTACTGTACCCAATATGCCAATATGCGATAGAACACGATTTTCATCATAACTCCGGAACCACTAATAGGCTATCACTTCATCATTTAAAAACATTTCACTTAACTCACTTCAGGAGAACCATAGCAACACACGGTGAATTCTCATAATCGTAGAATATACAAACCTCTAAGTAGTGGTCTAGCCACCATAGCCCTTCCGGGATCCGCCTACACATGATAGGCCATAGCAGAAGAATATTTCTGAATAACATCAATTACGGTGGCCGACAAGCCTCACACGTACCATCACAAATCACTTGCATAACTTGATCACGCTGAAGGATCTCATCACTACCACCAATATGCCAATTCAACCATGGCCAGCCAATCTATCTTCGTCCAATTTATCCTTGATTGCCTTTGAAATAATAATAACACCATTCAACACATAGCTCACTTCATCCGTACTCATCCCGAGTGACCTTGAATCACGAGACCATGCTATCTCAAATTCCACGAACTATTTCATACCTCCCTTTTGCGCACATTCGCATCCTCAACTAGTACGCCCATTCTGATAATCTCTCTACGAATCCGAAGTCCTTTCTCATTTTCCTCCCAAATACAGCACTGCAAGTCAAAACATCATAGAATATTCTGGGCCTCTTCTCATAAGCTGCTACAAAGCTTGATCCTTAACTGTACCTGTAGGCTCAAAATCATTAGGTACCATACTTTAACTTTTGAATCCACTAGGACCGTTGTTGAGAGCCACCCGCTCTGACTTGGTCCTGAATATAATTAACTTCATGAATCCTCTAGCACATGAATACCTTCTAGACGAAGCACCCGACAGAATCACTTCCCTTGGAACCTGCACCTATACAAGGCATAAATCCTGAATCCTTCCTCAAGTTTGAACATGATCCAATAAGGCCAATCATAGCACACCTTTAACAATTCCTTTCAAATTACCACTTATGTTCTTTTCCCGTAGCTGAAATAACTCATCACTATGCTAGTAACCAGAAATCGCGCAAGTAGTTAACTATGCAACCCAATCATAGGCGGTGGGACTCTCCCACTTAGCTTGAAGCCACTATTACACAACTCTGAAATTTACCAGAATTCTGTATCTCTTATTGACATAACCCTACGCAATCAACCATAAAAAATTCTTGGAATCTTTCCGTAAAACCCCTTTTTATACTCTGAATCATCAGCCACATTTGCACGACCGATCTCTTTTCTGTACAATCAATAGAATTCTTCGCAGAAACCTCGCCAACCACGCAACCGCTAACCTGCTCACATGGAATAACCCACTTATGGAAATCACTCCCCGAAATCTTCCAACGCTGCTGCATGGGGTACAATCACTACGATATCAATAACCCATCTTGAGTCCGAGCTCACTCTCTAGCTGCACAAGTCCATTCACCGCTCATGGACATCAATTGGATGTGCGGTAACATCTTTCTAATTCAAAGTTATGTTGTATCCTTCTTCATTTCAAGTAGCTTATTTCCGTTATATCAAATCTCCTGCTGCATAATAGCCCATGCTACAAATCAAATCCGCAGGCACCAATCACCAATCTCTAAAATTCCCAATTCATTCCAGACTCTCCTCAAGGCGCGTGGTCATCCTACACCAAGCCCATATGCAACTTTTCCACTCTCCCACTTTGGCGGAACTCACCCCTTTAATCGACTACTCGACCTTGGCTTCTTATACTTGGCCTTCTAGAAATTTTAACCATCTCCTAACACTCTCCACATATCCTTCCTCATCATTTGCTGCTCAGCCAATGCCTTAGACCAAAATTTAACTTGGTAGTGTTTGAACCAGTAGATCGCTACTCACTTTTAAACCCTTCCGAAGATCATCTTTCTCGAGTCGTCAACATTAAGAACACCAATTCAATCCTGAACCACCGCACCCTACGATATCTAATAGTCGTTTCTCCAATACCATTTCACAATATTCTACCCCAAGGGCGAATTGCAGAAGTTCACATCACCGGCGAACCTAGTACATTCAATAAGGACAACGACACCTCGTCATAAAAGAAAATTCCACCATGCTCGCAAATACCAAGTCTCGTTACCCCATCAACCTAAACCTGAACATTCTCAGCCCGATTGTCTTTCCCCTGCCGGGAATAAAATACCGAATTCTCTAGATTATGCATTGAGTAAACCTTCATTCAAGTCATTCACTGCCCCGACACGTAGGCAAACCTCCTACCATCATATCAATACTGCGGAATAATCGTTCATAAGCATTATGGCAAGTTTCCTATCATCAAGTCAATACTATGTGATAACCAATCGCGAGCATCATAGCAACCTGTGCATAGCCTCCAAACTCTTAGAAGCACAACTATCGATCTGAATCGATAGAAAAATCCTTTCGCAAGGCGACGACAATAGCTCACCCAATTATACCGGGAGAAACATCCCGCACCACATCTTTAGTACCATTATAATTCTTCAATTCTCGATTTATACCCAGCGGTTCACATCGCGTAAGTTTGAGTAGGAAGGAAGTAAGGGCATAAGCCTCAAGGAATCAAATCGCACGATGAGGAATCAAGAAGGGAAGTACTCCTAACAACCTTGTAGCCTCACGAAGATAAGTACAGACGTCTCCGTACCGATCCGCGAGTCTCTACTAGACTTGCTCATGACTCGTGAGAACCTAGGAAACCTAGTGCTCTGATACCATGTTGTCACGACCCAAAATCCAATAAGGGTCGTGATGGCGCCTGACACCACTGTCAGGCAAGCCGACCACAACTTCTTAATTAAGTTTCAAATTTTAGTATTTGCTGAAATCATTTTCCTTATACATTAAATAATAAATAATAAAATTTACAGAAATAACCATGAAGTCTTTAATAAACTTAATATTGAATAATCCAAAAAACCCATCCCAGAACTCGGTGTCGCAAGTGCATGAGCTATCTCTAGGAAACAATACAATACAACAGCTGTCCGAAATACAAATGGATAGAAATAAAGATACAGTACAATACTCTGAAGGAAACTCTACTGGCTACGGGCGTATCGATAAATGCAACTCGCCTAAGTCTCCGTATGAACCATGTCGCTATGCCACTAAGCCACTAGCTACATATGAACTTGTGCAACAAAAATGCACAACAAGTGTAGAATGAGTACGAAAACAACGTGTACCCAATGAGTATCCCGTCTAATCTCGAAGAAGTAGAGACGAGAGGTCAACTTCGACACTTACTAGTGGTCCAATAATATTAAGTCGGGTTTTTATAAACATGTTTGTAATTCAATAGGTTGAAGCAAGTAGACAATTCATTCTTTTATAGGGAGTTTCCCAAATTTCTCTTCATCATTTAAACATATTTTCATAAGCCGGGAAGAGGCAACAATAACTAAAAACCACCAATAGCTTGCAGCAATTATCACGTGCAAGCAATGTCGAGGGTCGAACAGCGCAGACCAACAATAATAAAATGCACAGCCGATGGTCGAACGTCTCGAACCATAGATGCATCTATTTACCCTGCTCGCGAATCGTACATGCGACACGGTCACACACAATAATAGAGTTACCCTACTCGCGAATCATACGTACGACTCAGGTACTCATAAATACACATATTTCCACATTAAGTTCACATTTTTATCAGGAAAGTAGTTACTCAAGAAAGAGGTAAAATTCTCTTTTAACAATTTAAGAAAATGAAGTTTAAATTTTTTTAGAAATTCGTTTACTATTTTGATGTGATTTAAGCAATTCAAATTGTCATTATTATTACAAATATTCCAAGTATAGCATGCTTTTGGGTCATAGACTACCCAAATAATAGCATAATAGTAGCTACGTACGGACTCTCGTCACCTCGTGTGTACGTAGCCCCCACAAATAGGAGCACATAACCAATTAACTCACCTATGGGGATAATTCCCTCTTACAAGGTTAGAAAGGAGACTCACCTCACTCCGAAACCTATATTCTGATTCAAGAACGCGCTTAAACCTCCAATTTGGAGCCGAATGATCCAGAACTATTCAAATATGGTAAGAACTAGTCAATACATGCTCAAAAGTTCATATTCTAATTATTAAACCAATTTTCCGACCCTATATGCAAGGTTCCTAAAATCCGACCCTGGGCCCACGTGCCCGGATTCCGAAATTTTCCAAAGAAAGTTGTTCTCTATAACCTAAGGATCTACAATATATGATTTCTAATCCATTTCATAACCAATTTCGTGGTAAAATCTAAGTTTTATTAAAGCCCTAGGTCTATCTCTAACCTTTTTATTTCTCCAAATCTTTAGGTGTTAATCTACTAAAAACTCGAGTGTTAACTTAAAAATAAGGGGGATGAACTTACCTCACGATGCTATGTGGAAATCCCTTCTCAAGAGCTCCCAAAATTGCCCAAGAAATGAGTGAAAATCAGCAAAAATGGCCGGAGCTCGACTTAAATGAAGTTGGCTGCTTCAGCAGTTTCCTCATCTGCGAAGGGAGGCCGCATCTGCGGAATTGGCCAAAAGGGGTGGGGCCGCTTCTGCGGTCCTGAAGACGCACCTGAAAAGCCGCTTCTGTGGCTAAGGAGCCACTTCTGCAGTTGGGGCCTGGCCAGTTCTGGGCCGCATCTACGAGGCTACGACCGCTTCTGCGGTCTCGCCCCTTCGGTCGACCAACCGCAGGTGCGGTTATGACAGAAGCAGATGCTTCAGCACTTCTCCAATTACATTTTTTGTTCCGTTAACCACCCGAAATTCACCCGAGGCCCCTGGGACCCCGACCAATCATACCAACCAGTCCCAAAATACGTTACGGACTTGCTCGAGGCCTCAAATCATATCAAACAACGCTAAAATCATGAATCGACCTCCAATCCAAGCTTTATGAACTTTAGAATTTCAAACTTCAACTTTCGATGTTTAAACCTACAAATCACGTCTGATTGACCTCAAATTTTGCACACAAGTCATATTTGACATTACGGACCTCAAAATGGCACCTCAAAGTTGCTCCAAAGTCGGCTCCAATGGAAGAAATGGGGTTGAAATGAACCCAATACCTGTTTTAAAAGAGCTCACTATCTCCAGCATTTCCGCACCTGCGGTCATTTGGCCGCTTCTGCGGTCCCGCAGGTGCAGTTCCAATACCGCTTCTACGGTCTTCCTCCAGCTGCACCAGTCCACTTCTGTGCCGCACCAACCACATCTGTGATCACGCAGGTGCGGGAATTCCTTCGCACCTGCAGTCCCTGACCCCTCGCCTCTAACCGCTTTTGCAGTGCCCTTCTTCGCTTCTGCGGTGAACCCTCCGCAAAAGCGGTTACACCAGTAACCAGACCCCTTCAGCCCCTCCTTTAAGCTCTAATTTGATTCGGACATACGCCCAAGTCCGAAATCATCATACGAACCTGCTGGAACCTTCAGATCCCGATTCCGAGGTCGTTTACTCAAAAATCCAATCTTAGTCGATTATTTCAACTTGAAGCTTCCGAAATGAGAATTCTCTTTCTGAATAAATTCCGAACTTCCCGAAGTTCAATTCCGACTACGCGCGCAAGTCATAATACTTGAAATGAAGTTGTTCATGGCCTCAAACTACTAAACAACACGCTAGAGCTCAAAACGACCGGTCAGGTCGTTACACTCCAAGAAACCCTAATAGACTCCTATGATTTCAAGAGTCCTGTAATATCTTTAATTTAGGATTTGGCTTGATCCCTTAAAATTTCGATGTCTACAAATGCCCCCTACTTCAAGGTTTGTCGGGGTGTAGGCTTGCCGAAACTTTAAGACAAGACTTGATGTACTCGACCACCACAACAAATGGTTTTGAAACTTGGAGTTTTCGATTTACAGGAGGAAGAGATGAAGGGCAGAACTGGTCCCACTGGGCATGCCAATTTGTTTGCAACAAATTATTTGTGATACAAAAATAAATTGCAACCACAATATAAATATGAAGAAACATAGTTTTATTGATAAAATGACATGGGTACAATTCTATTTGTTCCCTTGATTCTTCTCTCTTGATTATCTTCGTGATTCGGGGGTAGAACAGCGTGTTTCTCGAACGTAGGATATTGCGGGCTTTCATGGATTTATTTTATATCCATGAAGTATGTTGTGGATCTTCTTGAAGTATTTGATTATCAAGAATTATCCGGCCACTTCTTGATCTCTTTGTGAATATCCCGTGAGTTTATGGGATTTTCGAGATGATCTCCATTTTTGAGATATTTTTTAAAGGATTATGTAACCCTTTTTATAGGAGTGACCTAGGGTTTTGGTAGAGTAGCCTCCAAGCAACACTAACAGACTCCTAGAGTTTCAAGAGATCTTGTAGTATCTTGAATTCAAGATTTAGCTCGATCCATTAAAATTTCGATGTCTACACGCATGTCTGTTATGTGACAGAAATGTGGTCACATAATCGACCTGGAAGGGTATTTTTGTCTTAAATTGGTCTCGAGTTGTAAATAGATTTATTGGGGTTTTGTGGGGGCATCTTGTCTGGTTTTTGAGCTACATTACAACCTTTAAATATTCCTCTCTTTTGGAAGCCTTAGGAGTGAAGAATCTTGCACTTTGTAAGCTTTATGGTATTTTTTTTGTATTTTAGCATGAGTAGCTAGCTTTAAATACTAAGGTTGTGGACCCTAAATGGGTGCAATGTTAATGGGTATTTAACATTGAATATATATATAATGGTTGGTTGATATATATTTATTTATCATTCTTCATTTATTGTTGGTGGTTGCAAACATTAACAAGAGCCATTAAACTTTTTCTTTTCTTGGAAAAGTGAGCTAGAGTTTGGTAGAAATAAATATCAAAGACTCAAGGCTTTAAACCTTGTTTAATAGAATCGCTTAGGAATAAGTGAATTTTATTTGGCATAAATTGATTGGTCTTAATTGTAACTCTTTTATATTTGGAAAATGATAAAGAGGAAATACTACCCAACTATTGGAAAATATTGGGTAGTCATTTAGAAATTATTTGCATATCTAAATAACCTTCCATTAGAAATATATCATATTAACACCGATAGCATTATATTTCATTGAAGGGGACACAACCTTGGTCTCCTTAATCAAATTATTTACATTCTCAATGTTACAATTAGTTATCTCTTCAAATCACAATCATATTATACTCTTGTCACAATTAGAATTACGACCTAAGTCAAGTAACACACTACTCGAGTAACCTTTTCACGCCTATTCCCTGTGGGATTCGACCCCAATCTTGTTGGGTTATTATATTTGACACCTACCGCCTTACACTATTTAATTAAAGTATAATTTGAGCATATCATGGAGGAGAATGAAGAAAGATATAGTTAGGTTTGTAGCTTGGTGTCTCAACTGTCAGTAGGTGAAATATGAGTATCAGAGGCCGGGTGGCTTGCTTCAACAGATAGAGATTCCAGAATGGAAGTGGGAGCGGATCACCATGGATTTCGTAGTTGGGCTCTCATGGACTTCGAGAAAGTTCGATGCTATTTGGGCGATTGTGGATCAACTGACCAAGTTCGCGCACTTTATTCCTGTGTGTACTACCTATTTTTTAGACCGGTTGGCGGAGATTTATATCAGAGAGATTGTTCGCCTTTACGGTGTGTCAGTTTCCATCATTTCAGATAGAGTCACACAATTTACATCGAAATTTTGGAGAGCCGTGCAGCGAGAGTTAGGCACTCAGGTTGAGTTGAGTATAGCATTTCATCCTCAGACGGACGGGCAGTCTGAGCGCACTATTTAGATATTTGAGGACATGTTACGTGCGTGTGTCATTGATTTTGGTGGTTCATGGTATTAGTTTCTACCACTCGCAGAGTTTTCTTACAACAACAGTTATCATTCGAGCATTCAGATGGCTCTGTATGAGGCTTTATATGGGAGGCAGTGTAGATCTATGGTGGGTTGGTTTGAGCCGCGTGAGGCTAGGTTTTTGGGCACAGACTTGGTTCAGGATGTATTGGACAAGGTGAAAGTGATTCAGGAGCAACTTCGCACAGCGCAGTCAAGGTAAAAGAGTTATGCTGATAGGAACGTCTGTGATATGTCTTACATGGTTGGGGAGAAGGTCTTGCTAAAGGTTTCACCCGTGAAGGGTGTTATGAGGTTTGGAAAGAAGGGCAAGTTGAGCCCTCGGTTTATTGGACCGTTTGAGGTGCTTCGGAGGATTGGAGAGATGGCCTATAAGCTTGCTTTGCCACCCAGCTTATCGAGTGTCCATCCAGTATTTCATGTTTCTATGCCTCGGAAGTATATCGGTGATCCGTCTCATGTCTTGGATTTCAGCACTGTTCAGTTAGATGGTGATTTGACTTATATGTGGAGCCGATAGCTATTTTGGAGCGGCAAGTCCGAAAGTTGAGATCAAAGGATATAGTTACAGTGAAAGTGCAGTGGAGAGGTTTGCCCGTGGAGGAGGCTACTTGGGAGACCGAGCGGGAGATGCGGAGCAGATATCCACACCTATTTGAGGCTCCAAGTATGTTTCTAGACCCATTCGAGGACGAACATTTTTTTAAGAGGGGGAGGATGTAACGACCTGGCCGGTCGTTTTGAGAGCTATAGCCCCATTTCTCCATTTCTTCTTCTTTTTGTGTTCTTCAGCTATATTATGATATGTCAGGTTAGTTGGTTCGGGTTTGGAGTGGTTTCGGGGAGGATTTGAGACACTTAGTCTCTTAGGAGAAGGTTTGAGTTGGAAAAGTTGACCGGATGTTGACTTGTGTGTAAACAATCTCAGATTTGAATTTTGACAGTTCCGTTAGCTCCGTTAGGTGATTTTGGACTTGGGAGCGCATCCGGAATGTGATTTGGAGGTCCGTAGTAAAATTAGGCTTGAATTGGTGAAAGTTAAAAATTTGGCAATTTTGGTCGGTAGTGGAAAATTTGATATCGGGGTCAGAATGGATTTTTGGAAGTTGGAGTATGTTCGTGGCGTCAATCGTGACATGTGTGTAAAATTTGAGGTCATTCGAACGTGATTTGATAGGTTTCGACGTTGTTTGAAGAATTTGAAAGTTTAGAAGTTCTTAAGCTTGAATATGAGGGTAATTTGGTGTTTCGATATTGTTTTGAGTTATTTTAAAGCTTGCCTAAGTTCCCATGTTGATATATGACTTGTTGGTATGTTTAGTTGAGGTCCCGAGGGGCTCGAGGTGATTCCGGATGGTTAACGGGGAGTTTGGAATTGGAAAAATGTAGCTGAAGCTGTTGTTGCTGGTGTTTCCGCACCTGCGGAGTGGGAGTCGCGGGTGCGAGGTCGCAGGTGCGCTTGGGAAGCCACAGATGCGGATGTAGAGGACCTGGGCTGGAACCCCAGGTGCGTAAGAACTGTCGCATTTGTGAGCCCGCAGATGGGAGATTTGGCCGCAGATGCGGAGCCTGGCATTTTAAGTGAGTTCCGCACCTACGATGAGAATTCCGCAGTTGCGGCGTCGCAGACGTAGGATGTGGACCGCTGGTGCAGTTCCACTGGGTAGAAAGTATAAAAAGGAGACTTCGCAAATTTTTGCTCATTTTCACCATTTTTAAACACGGACTTGGAGCTTTTGGGAGTATTTTTGCAGGGGATTAAGGACATTCACCGAGGTAAATTGCTTGAGCTCTATTATCATTAGCTATGGTATTTTTCTATTGATTTCTCACCTAATTAGTGGAGTTTTGAAGTGAAAATTGGGGGTTAGGGCTTGGAATTTTGGAGAGAGTAATTTGGGGATTTGAGGGACCAAATGACGTCGGATTTTGACGAAATTGGTATGGGTAAACTCGTGAGTGAATGAGCTTTCTAGTTTTGTGACTTTTGTTGGATTTTGAGACGTGGGCCCGGAGGGCCGGGTTTGAACCAATTTCGAGATTTGAGCCTAATTTAGTAGTTTTCTTGTGGAATCGATTCCTTTGGCATGTATTGATTGTGTTGTATTACTTTTGGCTAGATTCAGGACGTCTGGAAGCCGATTCGAGAGGCAAAGACATCGCGGAGTAGGATTTTGCTTGGATTGAGGTAAGTAACAGTTGTAAATCCAATTTTGAGGATATGAAACCCCGGACGTTGTGTCTTGTGACTATTTTGGAGGTGACACACATACTAGGTGATGGGCGTGTGGGCATGCACCAAGGGGATTATGACTTGGTCCGTCCCGTAAAAACTGTAAACTTGAACAACATGTTGTTAGCTCTATGCTCTCTTCATGTTATGAAAGATTGATTGTAAATCATGTTAGAAACTATACTTAGGCTATATGTTGGCATTGTTGGGTCCCGTAGGGGCCACGTTACATGTTGAATTGTCTGTTAAATGCTATTTGTACTCAGTCACAATTTTTACTCGTATATCATATCTCAGTCTCTGTATTTTATTTGATACTTCATGTTATTGTTGTTTGAGCTGATTTTCCTGATTTCTGAGAGCCCGAGAGGCTGGAGAAATTGATGATTGAGTAAGACCGAGGGCTTGATTGTGAGGATACTTATGGGATCGGGATGCATGCCGCAACATGTTTTATTGATTCATGACTGAATGAGGCTGAGGGCCTGATTGATTTATGCCATAATTGGCTTGTTATAGCACTTGGGCTGAAGGAGCCCCTCCGGAGTCTGCACACCCCCAGTGAGCGCATGTACCTACTCAGTGCGAGTGCTGAGTGCTGAGTGATTGTGAGGAATGAGTGACAGGGAGGAATGAGTGATTGTGTGGTTGGAGTGATTGGGAGGACTGAGAGATGATTGCCTGAGAGGTAGCGTATTATTATATTATTGATGCACACATTTGCCTTATACTCATGTATTGAAAACTGTTGAAAGATATTCTTATCTAGTTTTACTTGAACTTGCCTGAATTAAACTGATTTGATTTGAATTTCCAGAACTTGGGAACACAACTATTTTTTCTTTCTGAGATTATTGAAATGAACTAAACTGTGTAGCTCGTCACTATCTTCAGTTCCTTATTTATTATTGTTACTTACTGAGTTGGCGTACTCACGTTACTCCATGCACCTCGTGTGCAGATCCATGAGTTTTTGAACGCCGTGATTATTGATAGTACCCGTAGCTGGTCATTGGAGATTGCAAGGTAGCTGCCGGTGTTCGCATCCCTGCTTTTTTCTTCCCTATCTTTCATTATTTTTGTATTTTGGATTCCAGACTATGTTAGTCTTGTTATTTCGGATCAGTTGTGTTAGATGCCCATGACTAATGACACCCCGATGTCGGGATTTATTTTCGCACTTATATTTTGGATTTCACCCCGTTTTATGTCAAAGATTTCAGTTATTTTGAAAGTCTTGTTTTATTTCTGGTGATTGTTGAAACCGTTTTTTGGTAATATCGGCTGGCCTAGTATCATCGATAGGCGCCATCACGACGTGTCATATTTTGAGTCGTGACATTAGGGGTACGTTTAGATTCTTATGAAGTACTTCCCCCGTTCACTTTTACTTGGCACATTTTGACTTTTTATGCCCCTTAAGAAATAATAAATGAAGTATATAATTTACGATGATACTCATATTAATTGATACATATTTGATTGGATTTGAGAAAATGATTTGAAATGAATAATAAATACTATGGGTATAGCAGGAACTTTTTTTTATCTTCTCTTGATATGCGTAAGTGACAAGTTAAAATAAAAATTTATTATTAGTATACATACCAAGTAACAATGAACGGAGGGAGTATCTTATTTATCTTTCTCTCTCATTCATAAATCATATTTCTCTTTCCTATTCAAAATCCTAGGAAAAAAATCAAGCCTTTTTTCTATCTTATTTAATGATCTAGTAAAAAGATCTCAGCTTCTCCTATTTTCTTTCTCTTTCATAAAACTAATTGAAAAATAAAAAAAGCAATCCTTTCTAATTTCTAAATAGACCAGAAGTATTTTCTAAATAAAATACGAAGATAAACATATAGGCATTACAATTAAATAACATTCTAAATAAAATACGAAGATAAACATATAGGCATTACAATTAAATAACATGGATAAACATGTACATATACAATGTATAACCATATATTTTTTAAATTAAATTTTATATTCTGTTACATTTGAATATAACAATTGCATATTCATGGTATCTTTCTAGAATAAGTTTAAAGATTTATGTTATATTTTTAGTATAAAATTTTTCATAATAAATTTAAAAATCTTTAAGCCATGATTTTCTCTTACTTTTCACTATTTTCTCTCCCTTCCATAAAATCAAGGAATTTTTACCTCTTATAGCAAAGGCTAACACCTTATCTATTTTAAATAAATACCATTTAAAAAAATTATATTATATAGATACCTTTTAAGGTTTATAGCAAAATATTTAATTTTGGTTACCTCCTAGCCCTAAGCCACTAAATACGCTAATCAGTTACAATATTTTGTTTCTCTCTCTACTTTGATACATCCCATTCTCTTCTCCATCCCATTAAAATTTTCGATACTCTTCCTCTTCTCTTTCTACTTTGAGAGGAGTTTTCTCTCTCTTTTATATCGATTCCATTTCAGAATCCTTACAAAGTTTGGCCATATACACGTGCACACACAGTTGAATCAATTTTCTCAAAGAAAACAATTATGTCGTTAGCTTCAGATCCTTCAAAAGATTCTAGATCTACTTATTGTCGTAAACAGAAGTCTCTCGATCTCCTATGTTCCAATTTTTTGAGCTTATACAATCGGGAAGGTATTGAAACCATAGGGCTTGATGATGTTGCACAGAGATTAGGGGTGGAAAGACGGTAGATCTATGATATCGTGAATACCGCTCTTGCCAATTGAAAAAATTGAGATATGGATGTTGTAAGATGATTTTCTGTTAATATATGTCAATGTATTTTCATGTATTTCATTATATTCATTGTCTTTTTTTTTATTATAATTCAATGTATCTTGTTGTATTCCATATATTTCATTGTATTCACTGTCTTTTTTCTCATTGTATTTCAATGTATCCTGCGGTATTCTATGTATTTCATTGTATTCACTGTCTCGCTATATGCCATGAATGTATTCATAAGTTTTTTTAATTAATATAATTTATGTATTCAGATGTATTATATAATTTCTCTGAAGATTGCTATATTTTTGGGGTATTTTTTGGTTGAGAGTCTTTTTTATAACTGAATATACAAAATTAGTGTGTTATAATTGAATTTGTTGAGTTATATTAGGAGTCTATTATGTTAATTGATTCACTTTCCCTTTTAAAAATAGTGTCATCCCATATTTCACGTCGTGAATACAGTTGAATACAGGCGAATACAATAATCTGTCCAGCTGTAATCCCATGTTTCACTCCATGAATACAGTTGAATACACTCAAATACAACAACTGATTAGCTAAACTTCCCTGATTCACGCTTATTTTTGCTACTGTATTCATGAATACAATAGCTTAAATACATCAAATACATCAAATACATCTTATAACCACATAAAAGGTATCCATAATCCGTAATATAGCAAATGGTATCTATAAATGGCTAATTACTACTAAAAGATAGTGCTTTATGAAAATTTCCCAAAATTCAACCCCTAAAGAAATGAAAGGCTTTATCGAAGGTGAATCATTCATGAATAATTTCTACACTATATATAATAGTAATATTATATAGTAATATTTTACACAATTATAATGTGGTTTAAATATATAGTATTTAGACAATAAATATATAATATATTTTATATTATAAATATTAATATCCCAAAAATACATCGTGTATATTTATCATATTGAAAAAAAGAACTTTATATATATATATATATATATATATATATATATATATATATATTAAAAGCACGAAGGCCCTTAGCAGAATATTTGCATTTTTTACCCTTTAAAATGGAGTTCATACTGGACAAAATATTCAGTTACTTATTTTTATAATATTTAGGAATATTCCTTTAATAATTTTCCTACAATTTAGGAAAAGTTATTTAATTATTTTTCTTATATTTATCACTTTGAAATCCGTTAAGAATCCAAAGTTTTGCTTATTAAACCTTTCCTTATTTATATTATGTCCTAATAATTATTAATTTTAATCAATTAAAACTCTTCTAAAAACATAGATTTTATAGAAAATCACCATATAAAGCCTATGCAAAGCTTAACAGAAACGGTAAACCTAACCTAAAATAAGCTTTTGCCGAACACCCTTTTCAGGTAATGTCCTTCATTCCATGAATTCTCTCTCAAAATATTGATTTCATGTATTTTTTTTCTTTTCTGGTAACTTCATGTGTTTCAAGAATGAACATCTTGTATGATATAATTAATATTGAATATTCTAGAAAAGTGTTGTTGCCAATTATTTTTATTTTACGCTAGATGCTGACATGCGATGAAGTTGAGTGTAACTTCAACTTATACTATAGCCTCAAAAATCTCAAAGCTATAACTTGGGTTTTAGGCTTAGAACGAGGTTTTGCTTGATACGAGGTTTGTTATCGGTATTGGGTTGTTTTGAGCAGCTATTGTTATCGGAAATTTTGCTATGAGTATGCGAGTCATGTGGTGTGTCATGTTAGTACATCTTGAGTTATGGTTATGGCTTGATACAGCATGTTCAGACTTATACAGTGTGTATATGCGAGGTTCGGGTCTTGTAGGAATTGCAGATGTCGGAAATTGAATTATGTGGTTTACGGGCTAAGGTTGAAGTAATGATCTTCAATATATTGTGTTGTCGGGCCTATATGGAATATGGTGACGTGGGATCACCTCGGGTACGTGCATGGTAAGATTACACGATGATTGGATGGCTTTGGAACGACTTTTGGCACGTTTGAGGACGAACGCATGTTTAAGTAGGGGAGAGTGTAACAATCCGACTGATCATTTTGAGCATTTGCTCTTCGTTCGGTGGTTTGATGGCATGAGTAGCTCCGTACGAAATAGTATGACTTCTGTGTATTGTCGGTTTCAGTTTCGGGTGATTCAGAATTAGTTTGGAAGAATGATTCTCAACTAGGAAGCTTTGAGTTGGAAGATTTGACCAAGATTGAATTTTGAGTATTTGACCTCGGATCGGAGTTTTGATGGTTTTGTTAGGTCTGGATGGTAATTTTTGACTTGGGCGTATGCCCGAATTTGCATTTGGATATTTGTAGAAGATTTTGGCACTCATTGGCAAAAATTGGAAATTGGAAAGTTAAGAATGTTCTTAAGTGACCGAGAGTTGACTTCGATGTTATCAGGTTCGGATTATTTTTCGAGAGTTGGAATAGGTTCGATATGTCATTTGAAACTTGTATGCAAAATTTGGGTTCATTCCGGAGTGGTTAGGCTTGAATCGGATGCTTGATTCGAAGTTTGAAGTTTATGAACTTAAGAGATTGATCTTGATCGACGATTCCTGGTTTTGATGTTGTTATGTATGATTTGAGGCCTCGAATAAGTTCGTGTTATGTTTTGGGACTTGTTGGTATGTTCCAACGGGGTCCCGAGGGGCTCGGGTGAGTTTTGGGATGGTTTCAGACCATTTCTAGGCCATTTTTAGTTGCTGATGTTTGGCTACAGGGGTGTACATTGCGATCGAGCGGATTTGGTCGCGTTAGCGAAGAGAAAAATAGGAAAAATGGAGTTGTGGATTGTGATCGCGGAAGCTTTGTCGCGATCGTTCTCTACTGCACTGACCCGACTTTGGAAGCTTATATCTTGCAATCTATTGGGAATTTGGATGATCCAAAATTAAAAATTGTAGCCCTTTATGTCTAGTTTTGAGAAAATCAAACTGTTTGTCATTTGGAGTTTTGTACAAAAGGTTATGGCCAATATACTACAGGCTGTCTGAGAAGAGTTGGGAAGAGTTAGATGGAAGTTTGTTCATTGCGATCGCGGAGAAATGGCCGTGATCACATAGGGTAAAAATTGTCCTGCAAAATTTTGTGACTGCGATCGCGAAGGGTACCCCTAGAATAGTGTATATAGTACCCTATTTCGAAGGTTTCAGACATTTTTACTTATTTAGAGCTATGAAGCTCGGATAGAGATAATTTTTGAAGTGATTTTCACTATATGGATTAGGGTAAGTGTTCTCTACTCATTTTTTTTATTATATTTCATGAATCTATCTTTATTTTTGGCATTTGGTTGGTGATTTCAAAAGAGAAATTGGAGGTTTTTGACTAAAGTTTCATAGAGCAAGTTCTTGGGTTTTGAACACCGATTTGAAGTTGTATTTAAGTGAAACTAATATGATTAGACTTGTAATTGAATGAGTTATCGAATTTTATGAGTTTTGTTGGGTTCTGAGATGCGACCCGAGTGGGACTTTTGGGATGATTTTTGGGCTTTGATTAAAGATTCAACCTTTATCATTTGGATTTGTTTAATTTAGCATTGTTTGATGTATTTGAATTGTTTTTGGCTAGTTTCGAGCCGTTCGGATTGGTACGCGTATGATAGCATTTTTGGAGCATCGATTGGTTTGCTTGGCATTAAATTTGGCTTGTTCAAGTTAAGTAATACTTCTAAATTGGTGGCGAGGGTATGAAACCCCGAATTACGTGTTATGTGTTTGGTGTTGTGGCGACATACATGCTAGGTGACGGGCGTGTGGGCATGCACCGTGTGAATTGTGACTCTGTTATTTTTGTGGTACTGTGTAGTTGCCTGATCTTATCTATAACTATGAAATCTTTACGTACTAGAGCTATTGAGCTGTGATCCATGTTCGAAACTATGTCTACGCTACATGCGTATTCTATTGGGACCCACTGAGGTCATATTGCTGTTGAATTATTTGTTTAAGTTGAAATTTCATACTCAACCATGTTCATTCATTTCATATCATATCTTACTCTCCGTTGCTATTTGTTGACATATCATATCATCATTTTGAGCTAGTTTCATGGCATTGTGAGCCCGAGAGACTGGAAAGATTGATGACTGTATGAGGCCGAGGGCTTGAATGTGAATGGTATTATGGGATCGGGCTGCACGCCACAGCATGTTATATTGATTTATGCCTGGATCTGGCTTATTATGGCGCTTGGGCTAAAGGATCCCCTTCGGAGTCTGCACATACTCCCAGTGAGCGCGGTTGATTTATATTGAGGGATGGTTCTTCCCTGAGTATGGATCTTGTCCGAAGCATTTATATTTGGGGACGGATCTTCCACGGGCTGGATTGGCCTTATACAGTACTGAGTGACTGAATGTCAGTTGTTGTGTATATATTCGGGATGGATCTTCCCTGGACTGAATTGTCCATATACAATACTGAGTGACTGAGCATGTCAAGTGGTTGAGCAAGATGAGTGGAAAGTATGAGACGGTTAGATTGAGTAGTATGAGATTGTGATTACATGAGTTCATCTCTGAGATACATTGCATTTGACATGCACACTTGACATACAAGCATAAAGATGCATTTTCCTCATGCTGCATGGTATCACGTCATTCATGACTTCTCACACATATTGACATATAGGCATGGAGATGTATTTTACTCTTGCTATCTGGAAAAATGAAACATCTTATTTATTGTTGAAAGGATTCTTGGGAGAATCACAATTTTCAAACTTACTTATTTTGTTTGTTGGCGATTTCAGTAAAAGATTTGGGTTTTCACGGATATACTTCAAAAATAGGCATATTTTCTGGAATTGTGAACGAGCTGAGTATTTTATCTCTGAGTTACTTCTTTTATTATTTTCATTATGTTTTTATGAATTATTTTTGGCTATTGGTGTTGGAATCTGACCATTATTCCAGCACGTCACTACTTTCAACCTAAGGTTAGGTTTGTTACTTTTTGAGTTTATGGGGTCAGTTGTACTTGTACTACACTTCTGCACCTTGCGTGCATGTGTTGGATATTGATGTTGTTGTGATCGACGAGAGCTGAAATTAAAGACGTACTTGCGTTTTGGTTGTAGCTGCCTCTTGTTCATGGTAGCCTTAGGTTTATAAAAATCAGTTTATGGACATTTCGAACAGATAATGTATTTATTTATTTCATACCAGCTTTGTAGATTCTAATCTTAGAGCATCATGATTTGTACTACCAGTCCTTGGGAAATGTATAAGATTCAAATATTTTCTTTTACTTATTTGTCGTATTAAATTTCATTGGAATTGGATAGAGGTTAATTGGCTTACCTAGCGGGTTGGGTTAAGTGCCATCACGACTAGTTGGATTTTGGGTCGTGACATTGACTATTCTGATAACTAGAGCATAATAAAATGATATTGTATAACATAAGAAAGAAAAGTGACTTTTAGGTAATGAACACAAAGTTGAATGACTTTTACATAACAAAAAATAGAAAAATGGCTTTAGAATAATGAACACAAAGCTAAATAACCACCCATGAAATTTACTCGTCATTTTCTTTAGGTCAAATTGTAACAGGTCATGGTGATTTCCTGCAAATACAATTTGAATAAACGAAAATGACCCTATTTTTTTTTTTAACTAATCTCCTATATAACTACAAAATCAAATCTTGGACATAGGCTTGTCCTAAAGAGAAAGAGCAAGGAAATTTTGCTAGCATTTGGAAATAGATTTGGTTGAAACTTGAAAAATTAGCTTTTGAAGATGAGAGGAAAAATAATTTTTGAAAGTTGAAATTGTATCTGGATATGCATTTTACTTGAAAAGAATTTGAATTTTTTTTGAGTAAAAAACTTCAAAAACTACTCTAAAGCTATTTTCGGGATTTGAAGATTTTATTTTCAAAATCTGCCAAAAAATAATTAAAAAAATATTTAAAATATAATTTGGAAAAAGGATCCCAAATTTTATGGCCAAAGATGAGCTTAATTTGATAGACCAACTCTCACGATTTAAAGGATCTGTTTAACTTCATCTTTTGTGCTGTCCAACTACCTAATAACTCCTTCAAATCTTGTTATATTTGTGTTAATATGATACTAGTATTAGTACTCGTATGGATGTACGGACATTAATTATGTCAAATATTTATAATTATATGGAGTAATTTTTTTTTTGCTAGAAGCGAAGTAGTATTTAAATAATTAGAAAAAATAACAAAAGTTCCTAACATGATTGCATATGATCGTTAGCCGAATTAAGTATGTCAAATATAGAATAAAGTTACTATATACTATTAATATTTATTAGCTTGCCACTTGGGTTAACCATAATGTAAATTATATATGTAACTTATTGCTTTCATATATATATATATATATATTTTACTACTATTAATAAGCCAGAACGAGAGCAGCCTCCGGTTAGAAAATGAGCTGCATCCGGTACAAAATCGGGTCAAGACGGTTATTATCGTAATTATTGTAAAATAAAATAATTGTATTGGTTGACTAAAAAAGTTACGACTGTTACCTTGAAAACTGATATCGTATTTGACAATTATACCCTTTAGTTATGTCATTGTACATTTTCCCAATACAATCATTTCGCAAGGGACCCACTTTTGGCCTTTTTGGATGTAGAACTGTAGTTTCTGTGGATGTCTCTTATCAGTCTTATATACTTAGCCATTTAAAATTTTAAACACTATAAATCCAGAGACTAGATAATCATATAATAGGTCTACGTCGAAAGGAAAAAAACGATAGGCATCTTTTTCCATTGCAAATTTTTAAGAGTGAAATATTTTACATAAAAATTAACAAAATTATGAAACATAAGCACTTAAAAGAGCAAATAGGATATATTTTCCAAATGTATGATTTGCTGTACAAATATTAATTTGAGAGTGTTTTGGGATAGATATATACCAGCTTAACATTGTCTAAGTATTCTTTTTCTTAATTTTCTATTGGATATAAAAATAAGAACAAACAAAATATTAACTATTATAAACAAGTAACTAAATGATTCTACACTGTAAATTATTTACGTAAGGCTCATCCTTAAATATTACTATGCCATCTCAAACCCAAAATGTTGAGTTATTTTTATTAATTATTAATTAAGACGTTTTCATTTATAAAATTTTTTGCTCTGACTTATTTTAGATATAACAATAACGTACTTAGTGTGTACCCACAAATGGAATATGCGAAGATGGTATGTACGCAAACCTTATGTATAAGGTAGAGAGGATGTTTTTGATAGAACCTTAACTAAAGAAAAGCATTTTCAAAACAAGTTAAAAATACAGGAGTAAAAAGTTATGATAAAGCAAATTATTTAATGAAAAATATCATATTCGTCATAACATTATTTACTAAAGCAAGAGAGGGAAAAAGATTTTTTTTAAAAAGAATACGAAGAATAGAGGAAAAAAACTATAAATTTTAAAGATCGTTGGCTGAGCCGGTGCTAGATAAGAAGGGAAAATAACTTTCCTTTCGTAAGCCAATTATCTCTTTCTAAAATATTAGAAAGATTTTTAATGGAAAAAAGTACACTAGAAAATTTGAATCACAGTGTGCTTTACATTCGTAACCAAAATGCTAATTCTTTTATCGACAATGTTTTACACATAAAATTTGCGGTTAGTAATTGGCATTACATAAATTGAAGAATTTAAACGGTTTATTATTTAGAAAGAGAATGAGAAAATATTTAATAATTTTTTATTTTTAAAATAGTAACACTCGACTGTACGCATATTAACACCATCAACAATGAAGAAAATGATAGCGTTAAGTTATTTTATTACTTTTAATTATTTTAAAATTTTGCTTAGAACCAGGACCAAAAAAATATTGGTCATAATACGCTACATAATTAATTTTGAATTGTGTTAGTATTTTCACTTTTTCTTTTGATTTTTATTAAATTGAATTACATTAATAATCGAAATTTACAATTACTCAAATAGTCTCTAATTTAAAACTACAAATTCAAATAATATTTAATTAAATATTTAAATTGTCGCCAACTAATTAATGATTAAATTACTATAATAAATAATGTATGTCAAATAAAGTATATTTAAAAGGTTTTTTAGTACGCCGTTGGGCCCGGGCTTAGCCCGACCTCACTAGTATATATATATATATATATTCATTTAACTGTTCTGTATACAGTTATCACTGAACTGTTCAGTATTCGCATTCTTCATTACCGCAGTCGCGACTCTGATTTCTTCATGAGCGGTTATTAGTAAGTTCTTGTTCGACCGAAATTTAATATTCATTCCAAATACTTTGCGATTGAAAACTTTGAGCTCAAGAACAATTGGGTGATTGGAATTTTGAATAGGAAGCACGAGATTAGAAACCTCCATTTCTCAACTAGTTCTTCTTGGAGTTGGAAGAGTAGGAGGTTACCCGTCATAATTATCCGTTGATTTCACCTATTTGAGGTAAGAATCGGTCTCCAAGCCATGAATTTTGCTTATAATTTAATGGGTATCATTTCGTTGGAAGTACAATTGGGTTAAAGATTTAATTGTGAAATGAGAACTTGGAAATTGTGGGTTTTTCATGCACAGATGTAATTTTTATTTTTTATTTTTATAACAGTTGTGTTCGGACACTACAACAACAACAATATATGGGGTCTGGGGAGGTTAGTGTGTATGCTGACCTTACCCTACTTTGGAAAGATAGAGAGGCTGTTTCTATAACAGTTGTGTTCGGACACTGACACTGACAATATTAATAGATGGCTGCTACCTTCCACCAGCAACACGTGTACTTAGAAACCAACTAGTGTTTTTTCCTCGGGTAGAATTTGGAGTTTGCAACCACATACTTCTAGGCTACACCTATTGATGTTGGATTTTCAAGCATATTCTTGTGTCTAATTGATATGGGCACCTTGGGTAAGAATTATTATGGTGACATTGATCTATTGATGATTGACCTATGGATTGAGTATGGAGAAATTGTAAGGAATTTCATTGAGAATAACTATGAAAAGCATAGTCGAGGAAACCTTGAGTTAGCCAAGACTTCAGTTAACGTGCATTGTGATTTCCTATTACTTGAATTGATTAAAATATGAAGTTGGTAACTCTAAACTATGTGTTGCTTTACACTTCATTGACGAATTGAATTATTTTGTTGATCGGAAGTTGGATTTTAGTTGCACCCAAGGCAGTGGCCTAGTGGTTAATGAAGTAGGAGGAGAACTACGAGAAACCATTTCAAATCCAGCGGAGGCGAAAATACTATGTGATTCATTTCCATCTTCCAAAGCTTAGGTGGCCAGAGTTACTTAGGCGACCACGCTAGAAGTCCACAATCGCGGAGTGCCATTAAAAGCTCTTCACCGCGATAGCGCCACTCATATCGTGATCACTGGAGTTGGTGAAATAGTTGAGGTGCATGCAAGTTGATCCAGACGCGACGTCATAAAATATCATTAGAGTTAATTGGCGGTGGAGGTGAGCGATGACTTGAACTATGACTTTTTTTTATAAGGCAATGAAGGTGAGCAATGACTTGAACTATGACTTATTTTTTCATAAACAAGCATGATCAGGAAATTTAATTCGGCATTTATTTTCAATGATTTGAGTTTTTCTATAAAGATATATGCAATTGATATACTCTGGCATGTTGGGGAAAGTTTGAGATTCATAAGCTGATACTGTTGATATGATATGAACTTATGCGTTTTGAGATTACTACTGTATGTTTTCCTATTTCATAGAGTTATATTTAGTTGATGTTAATTGCGTATTAACTTTAAATATGACTCGTGATGAAATTGGACATCAAGGTGAGTCACTATGTATATGGTGGCACGGTGTATACTAAGTGTTTCCCCAGTTAGTAGGAGGGTGATATTTTCAATCCAAGTAGGCTGGTTTTTATTGCTCTCAGGTGTAGAGCTTTTCCTTTTACTAGTTTGGACAGTATAGATTTTCCCTTTTAAAGAAGGTAGTATACCTGATATTAAGGTAGTATATCAAAGATCTTGAGCAGCATCAGGTGTTCAGAAAACAGGATAGCGATGATTCAAATCCCATTCCTTTTGATTGAGTCTCTCACGGATAACAACAGTTTCATTCTTTTTGTAACCTGATATAGCTTTAAACACTTAAATCTACCCTATACCTTTAATAACAGGCATGACACTTGTAGCTGAATGCCAACTTGCTAACTCCTGAAGATCACAAAGATGAAGGAACTCCGACCAAAATTGTCAACCATTGCAGGTAATTTCTTTTCTATCATAAGCATTTTAACAAATTGAGACTCCTTAGGTTTGGTAACAATCCCATAATAGGCATCAGATCTTCCATAAGTCTTTTATACCTAAGGACTAGCAGTGAGATAAAATTTGACAACTTGTTCAAAAGAGGCAGTTTTTATCTCTCCCACTTAACCACAATCTTTGGAGGTTTTGACAAGAAGAAAGAGGTTTAAGGGGTGGAAATATTGCACCAGAATCTTAGCATAAGAGTGCTAAGAATCTCAAGTTCCTGATGGTATTCAAGGAGTAAGATTTCCTAATATCTTCCACCGAATGTATTCAAGTGTTTGTAGGCTTTTGAGAAGGGGAGCCTTGGCATAACTGGTAAAGTTGTTGCCATGTGACCAGGAGGCCACGGGTTCGAGCCGTGGAAACAGCCTCTTGCATAAATACAAGGTAAGGCTGTGTACAATAGACCCTTGTGGTCCGGCCCTTCCCCGGACCCCGCGCATAGCGGGAGCTTTGTGCACCGGGCTGCCCTTTTGTTTGTAGACTTGTAAGTCTCCCAAGATTGCGGAGTTTCTCCATATCGAACAACTAACTGACTAAAGTTAATCAAGTTAGTTATGTGGGGAGATAATCTGAGTTAGCAGTAACCAGCGATCGAGAATATTTGCAAAAATTGTAGGCTTTTGACTCTGCTTGTGGAGGGCGGGAGTTCAAATATGTTAGTACTTAATGCCAAAAAACTAGAGATGGACCAAGTTGCATATGGCATCAGTTGGAATAGAGTTGGCAAAATACATGTTCTCTAACTCCAGCACATACCGGTGTTGGAAAATATTACAGAAAGCACTGTTTTAAATGTGGATAAGCAAGATGACAATGGAACAATTAATTAAGACAATACAAAATCATTATTGCATACAATCCCAAAAATAATTCTCTTCAAACCAATTCCACACTCAAAAGAGCCAAAACAAAAAGAAATTAAACACTCATAAAACAAAACACTGAAGCTTGACATAAGCTCCCATTGACAGCCCTGAAATAATCAGTAAAGTGACAGAAAGCTCATTAATGCTTCTACAATCCAACTTCATGAATGCGAACGTCTTGAAGTGCTTGGCAAAAATACCCCATCTGCCATTTCATATTCCATTAACGGCTGTCTGTTAAAATTTGGGATCAATAATAGTGCTTTTTATGTTGTCTCTAAATATGTTTTTTTGTTCTAATAAGTCATGAAATTGAAATATATTCACACTAAAATTAGCTGACTTGATACTTGTACTGTACTCTGATCATGTTATTCTAATTACTTTTTTTTGGGGGGGAGGGGGGGTTGGGGGTGTTAGGTGTTTGTCCAGATTTTCTTACCATATTTGGTTTTCCTATCTCATGAAGGAAATGACAACATATTTACCATAATTGGTTATTTTTTTTCTAGAAGGAAAATATAATTCTTCCATATTTGGCTAGTCCCTTTTCTTGTAGGAAATTGTTTGGAGTTCTATAAATTGAAGATCCGTCCTTCTCATTTAGTGACATTCACAATGTAGCCATATGGGGTTTGAGAGTCGTGTTTAGGGAGAGAACTTTACGGGACAAGTGTGAATGTGTCACTTGTGTTTGCCTCTTCATGAGGTTGTTCTCTCGATATTTTGTATTCTCTTTTTATATAGTGGATTGCTCATCTCCGCTATGGAGGTAGGTCAGTTGACCGAACCACGTTAAATGTTTGTGTCTCTTTTGGTAGATTTCTCTTTTGTTGTCTGATTTATCATCGTTGAAGGTTTACTTTACTAGCTTCCGCATGACACCTGACTTTCTTTGGTCCTAACAAGTGGTATCAGAGCGAGGTTCAAGACATGATCATCTTAGCGGGTTCAGTTCTAGCTGCAACATATTTGACGATAATCATGATTTTTATTTGAGAAATTTGACCGGTGTGCTACGCACGTTGAGACAAACTTTGTGATGGAGATTTGGAGATGCGACCCTGTTGAAGGCTACATGAAGAAGGTGGATTAAGTTTATTTTGTTAGAAAATTCAAGCCAAGGGGAAGAATTGTTAGGTGTTTGTCCAGATTTTCTTACCATATTTGGTTTTCCTATCTCATCATGAAGGAAAGGACAACATATTTACCATAATTGGATTTTTCTTTTTCTAGAAGGAAAATATAATTCTTCCATATTTGGCTAGTCCCTTTTCTTGTAGGAAATGGTTTGAAGTTCTATAAATTGAAGATTCGTCCTTCTCATTTAGTGACATTCACAATGTAGCCATATGGGGTTTGAGAGTCGTGTTTAGGAGGAGAACTTTACGGGACAAGTGTTAATGTGTCACTTGTGTTTGCCTCTTCGTGAGGTTGTTCTCTCGATATTTTGTACTCTCTATTAAGTATGAATTACAGTTTCTTTTTTACCAATTCAACCAACAGGAACAGATTCCTACTCAACAGTAATATAATTTTCTGTCTTAATATCACGAGAACGTCATCCCAAAAACTCGAACATAAATCTCAATATTACCTTAAGACTTGGTAAAGTAACAACCCAAATTGGCAGAAGATCCTAATTAACCTTAACTAAATAAGCCAAATCTTGCAGAAACTGAAGCTTTTAGAAAGGAAATACAACAATCTGACCAGGCATAAGCCCTATAAAATCTCACATTGACAGTGTTGAGGCAATCTCCAAGGTTGCCACAAACATGCTTACTTCTTACTTTTAAAGCTAATGTCATTCAAACAGATGTCTTGGAGTTCTTGAGAATTTGGCATCTTCGACTGAAGTTGCCCATTTTCTGCAAGCCCCTGCTCTTTCATCTAAATTACATTAAACAGTTCCACCATTAGTATTATAAAAAAGACAAAAAGATTGACAATTATTTAAAATTATTAATTATAATTTTCATGATACTCGGTTACAATATATACATATAGTTACTTATAGGTGGTCTTTAAGTATCATGAAAATGTGAAAGATCTTTTATGATGTCACTGTATAAAGATTAAACCGTTGTACAAAAATTTATTTTGATGAAAAGGTCAACAGAAGTTATGGAAAACTGATATAGAATGAGTATAACGAATCAAATAAATGGTCAGTATGGATTGAAATTTTATTTGTGTGTACCTTTGTGATTTCGTATCAGGTAAAAATGTGAATATCCATGATCAAAAGCTTCAGAGTAGCCTCGAACAATCATATATAGAAACCTGGGCAGCGATAACGCACCTCTGTTTCCATTTTCATTATCTCAAGTAGAGCAACATGTTTCATTCTTTTTGGAATCTCCTGCAGCTTCGGACAACCAAGTATACCAAAACCTTTGAGCAAAGGCATAGCAGTTGCGGCTAAATGCCACCTTTCTAAGCCCCGAAGTTTAAGAAGACGAAGGAATTCGAGCTGACCAAAACTGTCATTATTGCAGGTAATCTCTTTTCCTTCATAAGCGTCTACTAAGTCGAGGTTCCTTAGATTTGACAACATTCCCAAAATAGGCATTGGATCTTCAACAAGTCCTGAGTTCCAAAGCACCATCATTGTAATGGATTTTGGAAACTGATCTGAGAGAGGAAGTTTTTCTATTTTCCCGTGTAACCATAATTTGTTGAGGTTTTGACAAGAAGAAAGAGGTTCAAGGGGTGGAAATGGTTCACCATATTCGCAACCCAACATGAGAGTTCTAAGACTTTTCAAGCTGCCAATGGCATTCAGCGAGTAAGAGTTCATAACTTTTTCCATGACTAATTCTTGAAGATTGAGTAAACCTACAGCACCATCATCTTTCAAACGATCACAACGAATGTATTTAAGAGTTTGTAGACTTGTAAGCTTGCTGAGCTGCACTGCTCCTTCATATCGAGCAATTAAATGTCTTAAGTTTATTAGGTTAGACATCTGAGGAGGTAGTATGCATGAGCTACGATCAGGGTTCAAAACTTGGAGAGAGTGTAAGTTTTTGAGTTTGCCAATGGTGGGTGGGAGTTTAAAGTCATTAGCACCTAGCAAACCTAAGAACTTAAGATGGACCAGATTGCCTATGGCATCAGGTAGTGCAGGTTGAGTGAAACGGATTCTCTCCAAATCTAGCACATACAGATGTTGGAACATATTGCAGTAAGAAGTAAACTTCTTACTGTCCTGGCTACCTATTTCTACATCAAAGAACAAAAGTGTCCTTAACTTCAATGTTGAAAAGTCAAGTGAGAGGACACTTTGTGCTTGAGCATGAATGGCGTGTCTGTGGCGCGAGAGGGGCACAGAGTGCTTTCTTGGATCATAAATATCGAACAAGTTTACCTCGTGGCCTTTTTCACGGCAAGATCCCGAAGTAGGTCATGGATTCTACATCCAATAATCTTCTCCCAAAATGTTTTTGCTACTTGAATCAAGCTTCTTCTTACTAGCTCATTTAGGAAGTCCTCAGCGACATCCTCCATTCTTTCTCCCACTCTAGGTATGAAGCCCTCGGCCATCCACAAGCACATCAACTTTTCAGTGTTGATTACACTATCTTCTGGAAAAATACCAAAATAAAGAAAACATTGCTTGAGCTCTGTTGACAAATCATTGTAGCTTAATGATAAAATGTGAGAGATCTCAATTGAGTTATTCTGCATGTGACGCCAAAGGTGTGCCTTCACTTTTTTCCATTCTACTAGTCCTTTTTTATGGGAAAGTAACCCGCTTAGTACAACAATGGCAAGCGGTAAGCCTCCACATCTTTCCACCATTTCGTTAGCTATTCCTTCCATTGCTGGAGACCACCCAATGTTGTCAAACTTGCCTACGTGACGCAGCTTCTTGCAGAAGAGGTCCCAACTTTCTTCTTGTCCTAGGAAACGAAGTTTGTATGCAAAACCTTTTTCATCTGCACTTTCAGCCACATCCTCCTTGCGCGTGGTAATAATAACTCTGCAGCCATTCTTGCTATCTGGGAATGCTCTTTTCAAACTTTCCCATGCTTCTTTATGCCATACATCATCAACCACCAAAAGGTATTTGCGGTCTTTCAATAGATCACGAAGGTAACTTTCTAAATCTCTCTCCGTCATCTTCTCCAACAAATCTAGAATTTCTTTGGTGCAACCTTGGATGGATTTTATGATATTTCGTAGGAGATCTGGGGTGTTGAACTCTTGAGAAACACATATCCAAGCGCGTGTTGGGAAGCTAGTGATTAGACTAGGGGAGTTGTGGAGGTTTCTTGCAAGAGTGGTCTTGCCTATACCACCCATACCATAAATGGAGATGACACTTCGTCGAGGCTCTTCTTTGAGAAGTTCAGCAAGAAATCTTTCAATGACTTCCTGAAAGCCAACAAAAATCTGATCCTGATCATCTGCATAGGAGGTAGTTCTCCTCAATGTTCTAACCAGGGCGGACCGATTGTTAGACCTATTACTTGGCCCTTCTCCTGCAATAATATCGATATTTCTAATACCATAAGTCTCTCGTTTGCGAGAGATATCCATGATGCGTGTCTTGAGGGATTGGATCTCCTTGCCGACGTTGTAGAGTTTGGTCTCCTTCCTACAGATGCAAGCGCAAGACTTAAGACGACTAGCAAATCCATCGTTAGTACTGCCTTTTATTGCCACATTAGTGGAGCTATAAGTCTCCAATATAGCGACGGTGTCATTAGCAATAGAGCTGATTTCAAATATCCATTGTTGAACTCTTTGATCTTCAACTTGCTTTTCTTCTGCATCTTTGAAGAAAGATTGCATGAATAGCAGCTCATTTCTCAGCCACTGCACATTCTCTCTCAGACTTCTGCGCAAGGCAACTTCTTGTATGAGGAAATTGCCCAGCTTTTCAACTGCAAATGATACAAAAGCATCAACCATTTTCAGGAATCTTTGTTTTAATTCACTGTTATCAAGAAACCAAGTGTTGTTCTTCTTCTTGAGTGTGCAGTTGATGTCATTCCTAATGTGCTATATATATGCACTTGTATTAAGCTTTGTTCTGCTTTTCACTTTTTCTTTTTAGAAATATATATTATAAGTTTGCTTGTGTTCAGGGAAAATGCCACTGAGTAGGAAGCATATTTTGATTAAAACATCAAACAAAGAATGTATAGGGCGTGGAACAGGAATTTCGGAGTTATATTTAACTAACCCACATTTTCCTGATTCTGTGGAAACACCAACAGTTTTGGGATCTTTACACAAATAGTTGGTTGGATCATTGTTTATTTTTTCTGGCCGGTATAGCTAGATTATGCATTGATACATGTATTATACATATATTATATATTTTCTTGCTAGTTTTTCTTTAAACGGTTAGATGAATGGCTATTTAGGTTAATTTTTCGAAGTTTTTTTTACCCTTTCAAGGCCATTAGAAAGTTGTAGTAGCTGCCGTCAGCTTGTTTGGATGGTTGTTACCTGTTTTATTATATCGTATTGTTATTTTAAATAAAATGTTTGTTTTGATTGTTACTTAAATTTTGTTGTATCGTATCGTTAAATCCGTCGTTACGTAAAGATGAAAAGTGCCACTTTATGGAACGACCGATTCGGTGTGGTCGCATCGTTACCTTATTTTTTCTGTTCATCTTGCCTTTCTTTATTATGAAATAATCATATTTTATCTTTTACCCTACCTTTTTATATAATGATTCTACCTCGTATATTATTTTTTCTTTATAATATTGTAAGTTATTCTACATATTCTTGTTGCATGACATCATGAAATGACGGCAATTAATACAATCTATCCAAACATTGTATACATCAAAATGATACAGTACACTACGATACAGTATTATACGATACATAACAACCACCCAAACAAGCTGCTCAGAAGTGATTACAATATAGTGGTGCACTCTAGTTGTATAGGAGTAATTTTATTTGCTTACCATTTCTTTTACTATTAGGGTGTGTTTGATATGAAGGAAAATATTTTCCGGAAAATATTTTCTAATTTTTCCATGTTTGGTTGGCTTAAAATTTTTGGAAAATATTTTTCTCATGAACTCATTTTCCTCCAATTTGAAGAAAACGTTTTCCCTATCAAGAGAAGGGAATTTTTTTTCCAAACTTCTCTCCATTCTCCATTCCCCATTGAAAGAATTACAAGAAAATACATATGACTTCACACCATAACAAAACATGATCCATATTTTTAAGTTTTACCCAACCTAGCCCATATTGTACATATTTTGAAAGCACTAGCAAATTCAAAACTTGTATTCTTATAATCATTGCGTCTAAAAGCTATGGAATTAAATATGTGTTCTCACAACCCTTGATTTCACTCTCTCTTCTTCTCATATCTTCTACATATGCTTCAAAGGGTCGTCCGCCATTGTTGCTTCTTACCCTGTGTCACCTTGTTGCGATGTAAGAAAATTGAAGAGTAGAAGTCCACCATTGAAGGCCATTCAAAGCTTTGCTTTTGAAAATAGGATTTTTTGAGTTTGTTAGTTGTTTGGATTGGGTGTTGTTCCAATTGGTTGAAAATATCAAAAGGAGTTCAAAATTTAAATTTGAAGTGATTTGGAGTAGATTTGAGCAAGAATTGAGTTCAATTTTAGAAAAGACGCAAGGAAAAAGACAAAGTCAGTTTTTTGTATAATTATGTATAATCTTGTATATGAGTGTATAAACACATCTTATACACTATTATACACCTTTATACAAGCGTCTGTAGACGAACTTCTTCCACGATTTTCAGTTGTAATTCTTGTTCAAAATCAGTCCAAATCTCCATTAAATGACTTCAAATTTTATATACAACATCTTTATACTATTTCTAACAAGTCTAAATAACATTCACTCCAAATTTCTTTCAAAATCAAATTCTAAATTTAAACCCACATGTTTAAGCTTATTAAAAATTTAATTTTCACCATCCAAATGGATTTGGTTTGTTGAACTAATATTTGAATCACAGTTATTGGTTCGAAAATTAACTTAAAAGCTTGAGCAATATTTTTTAAAAATTAAATAGTAATTTCTAGAACCTATTAGAGTTGGATGTTGAATCTTAGCCTATTATTTTTGGGCTAGTAGGTTGTAAATTGAAATATGAGTTAAAATTGAAAAGCAGGGAAATTAGTTGTTCTTATGTGAAATTTTTCCTTCCCATTTCCCCTTCCTCACCCCCATCCCAACCCCAACCACCTCGGCCAAACCCCTCCCCAACCCCACCCTAAATAGAAATATTATTAATAGTACTTTCTTTTCATGTTATAGATAGAATATTTTTTATTTCATTTCAACAAATGAGTATTTTCTTTTCACGATATAATTTTTTTTCATCTTAACAAAAAGAGTAATTTCTTTCATGTTGCAGAAAAAATATTTTCTTTCATTTCAACAAAATGATATAGTAGAACGTATTTTCTTTCATTCCAACAAAATGTAGTGAAGAATATTTTCTTCCATTGCAATCAAATGAGTATTTTTTTCATGATGTAGAAAACGTATTTTCTTTCATTTCAACAAAATGAGTATTTTATTTTCATGTTGTAGAAATAGTACTTTCTTTTTCAACCAAAAAAGAGTATTTTTTTTAAGGTATGGAGCACAAATATCAACTTATTTTTATGTAAAAAAGTAAAGCAACACATTAGTTCATTTGGGTTTGTGTGAATTTTCAGAAGAATAATTTAATTCTTGAAAAAATGGAAAGCACATTTTCCGAAAAAAGGTTTTCACTCACCAAACAAACAAGGTAAAATAAGCGATAAAATCACTCATTTTCCATGAATATATTTTCTAGGAAAACATTTTCCTTCATACCAAACACACCCTTAGTTTCACTAATTTTCAAGTAATCAAAAATAAAGTAAAATGTGAATCAAAATAATTTTTTTTGGTTGTATCCTGTTGACTCATAGGCGTAGGACATCTATAAACAAAACTAATTTTCCCTAGATATCCCAATTTTTCTTCATACTGCTAGTTTTAATCGACATTTAGACAAGATGTCTCATTTTCCTTATCCTATTTAGACAACGATAGCAGAATCTTCCAACAAAGAAAAAGAAAGGGGAAGATTCTTCCTTTAAATTAAGGAAAGAAAAAAAGAACAGGATGGAGTGTTCTGCGTTTCCTTTAAAATACTTAAAGAAAAAAGGCATGAGGGGCAAAGAGATTGATCAAGAAAGATCTAAGCATCCTTTTAATATTTTTTCCTTTCGAAAAAGAAAAGACTCCATAATGGCATAGCTTGCATACTTAATTTTTTTTTTAGTAGATATATCTCTTTAATAAAAATAATGGTAAAGGGTGAAATTTGCCCTTAAATCATGCGAAAGAATAAGTTTGTCATCTGTTAGTAGAATAAATTCGTCGTTGTTACTAAAATAACTTAAGTTGTATTTTTTTTTTTTAAAAGGAAGGCAAATTTGCACCTATTAAACTTTGATCCTTCTCCCTAATTTTTTCTTTTTTGACTTTTTTACATTGTTGGTCTCTTATAAAATAGTATTTTAATTAATATAACAATTTTGTTTATTATAATAATAGCACATTTTATAACAAACGTAGCAGATTGAACCGTTAATTCCTTAACTCTTCCCGATAATTAGGGGTACGTTTAGATTCTTATTAAGTATCTTATTTATCTTTCTCTCTCATTCATAAATCATATTTCTCTTTCCTATTCAAAATCCTAGGAAAAAAATCCAGCGGTTTTTTCTATCTTATTTAATGATCTAGTAAAAAGATCTCAGCTTCTGCTATTTTATTTCTCTTTCATAAAACTAATTGAAAAATAAAAAAAGCAATCCTTTCTAATTTCTAAATAGACCAGAAATATTTTCTAAATAAAATACGAAGATAAACATATAAGGATATATATTATATAATTATTATACATATATAATTTTAAAATTTTTCTAACTAAATTTACAATGTACTATATATATATATATATATATATATATATATATATATATATACACACACACATATATATATATATTAGGAATATATTTTAAATAACATGGATAAACATGCACATATACAATGTATAACCACATAATTTTTAAATTAAATTTTATATTATGTTGCATTTGAATATAACAATAGCAGATTCATGGTATCTTTCTAGAATAAGTTTAAAGATTTATGTTATATTTTTAGTATAAAATTTTTCATAATAAATTTAAAAATCTTTAACCCACGATTTTCTCTTCCTTTTGCACTATTTTCTCTCCCTTCCAACCACTAAAGAAATGAAAGGCTTTATCGAAAGTGATGCATTCATGAATCATATATATATATATATACACACACACACAATAAATATATGATATATTTTATATTATAAAATTTAATATCCCGAAAATACATCGTGTTTTTTAATAAATTAATTGTAAGAATTATATATATATATATATATATATATATATATATATATATATATATATATCACGACCTAAAACACGACCCATCGTGATGGTCTATCGATGATACTAGGCCAGCAGACATTACCCAAATGCTTCCAACAATAACCAGAAATAAATCAAGACTTTTAAAATAATTGAAATCTTTGTCATAAAACGGGGTGAACCCCAAAACATAAGTGAGAAAATAAAAGTCCGACATCGGGTTGTCACTATTCATGAGCATCAAATATAGTCGACCCGAAAGTAACAAGACTAACATAGTTCGGAATCCAAAACACAGAAAATAAGGAAAGATAGGGAAGAAGAAAGCAGGGCTGCGAACGCTGGCAACTACCTCGCGATCTCCAATGACTAGCTACAAGTACTATCAACAACCTCCGCGTCTAACAACTCCTGGATCTGCACACAAGGTGCAGGGAGTAACATGAGTACACCAACTCAGTAAGTAACAATAATAAATAAGGAACTGAAGATAGTGACGAGCTACGCAGTTTTAGTTCATTTCAATAATTTCAGAAAGGAAAAATAGTCATGCTTCCCAAGTTCCGGTCATTCAAGTCAAATTAGTTTATTTCAGGCAAGCTCAAGTAAAACCAGATAAAAATATCTTTCAACAGTTTTCAAAACATGGATAAAAGGCAGCTGTGTGCATCAATAATGAAATCACATGCTGCCTCAAGCAATCATCTCTCAGTCCTCCCAATCACTCCAACCTCCCAATCACTCATTCCTCCCAGTCACTCATTCCTCACAGTCACTCAGCACTCGCACTCAGTAGGTACCTTTGCTCACTGGGGGGTGTGCAGACTCCGGAGGGGATCCTTCAGCCCAAGCGCTATAACAAGCCAATCATGGCATAAATCAATCAGGCCCTTCGACCTCACTCAGTCATAAATCAATAAAACATGTTGCAGTGTGCAACCCGATCTCATAAATATCCTCACAATCAGGCCCTTGGCCTCACTCAGTCATCAATCTCTCCAGCCTCTCGGGCTCTCAGAAATCAGGAAAATCAGCCCAAACAGCAATAACATGAAGTATCAGATAGAATAACAGAGACTGAGATATGATATACGAGTAAAAATTGTGACTGAGTACAAATAGCATTTAACAGGCAATTCAAGATGTAACGTGGCCCCTACTGGACCCAACAATGCCAACACATAGCCTAAGCATGATTTCTAACATGATTTATAGTCAATTTTTCATAACATATAGAGAGCATATAGCTAACAACATGTTGTTCAACGTTACAGTTCTACGGGACGGACCAAGTCGCAATCCCCTCGGTGTACGCCTACACGCCCGTCACCTAGCATGTGCGTCACTTCCAAAATAGTCACAAGACATAATGTCCGGGTTTCATTCCCTTAGGACCAGATTTATAACTGTTACTTATCTCAATTCGAGCAAAATCCTACTCCGCGATGGCTTCGCCTCTCGAACCGGCCTCCAAACATCCCGAATCTAGCCAAAAGTAATACAACACAATCAATATATATTCGATGGAACCGATTCCACAAGACAAACTATTAAATTGGACTCAAATTCCGGAATTGGCTCAAACCCGGGCCCATGTCTCGAAATCCGACAAAAGTTACAAAACCCGAAAGCCCATTCACTCACGACCATACCATTTTCATCAAAATTCGACATCATTTGCTCCCTCAAATCCCCAAAATCCACTCTTCAAAATTTCAAGCCCTAACCCTCAATTTTCACTTCAAAACTCCACTAATTAGGTGAAAAATCAATGGATAAACACATAGCTAATGATAATAGAGCTCAAGCAACTTACCTCAGTGATTATCCTTGAATCCCCTTTAAAAATCCTCCCCAAAGATCCAAAGTCTGTGTTCAAAATGGTGGAAATGAGCAAAAATTCGCGAAGTTTTCTATTTATAGGTTCTGCCAAGGCTTTTCGCACCTGCGGCTCAATATGCGCACCTGCGGTGCCGCTTTTGCGCAAAAATCTCCGCATCTGTGGAAAATCACTTAAATCCCCATCTCTACACCTGCGCTCTTGATCTGCTTCTGCGATTTCGAAGGTGCAGAAAAGACCTCGCACCTACAGCCACCGACATGCCTCATCTTTTTTACTTTTGCGGGCAACTACCCGCTTCTGCGGGCTCGCAGATGCATACAACCAAACGCACCTGCGGTCTTCCCTAATCCAACACACTTTTACACCTATGGCGTTTCACCTGCGCCAATACCCTCGCAGGTGTGATAACACCAGCAACATGCCAACTTCAGCAATTCTCCAAACTTTAAACTTGATCCGTTAACCGCATGAAACACATCTGAGGCCCTCGGGACCTCAACCAAACATACCAACAAGTCATATAACCCCATAAAAACTTAGTCGAACCTTCGAATCACTCAAAATAACATCAAATACCAAATTACCTTTGGATTCAAGCCTAAGAACTTCTAAATTTCCAAATTCCGCAAACGATGCCGAAACCTACCAAACCACATCCGAATGACCTCAAATTCTACACACACGTCACAAATGACACCGCGAACCTACTCCAAATACTGTAATTCCATTATGATCCCGATATCAAATTTTCCACTGCCAACCAAAATCGCCAAATTTCCAACTTTCGCCAATTCAAGCCTAATTTTACTATGGACTTCCAAAACATATTCCGGACGTGCTCCTACGTCCAAAATCATCTAACAGAGCTAACAGAACCATCAAAATTCAAATCCAAGGTCGTTTACACATAAGTTAACATCCAATCAACTTTTTCAACTTAACCCTTTTCCTAAGAGACTAAGTGTCTCAAGTCACTCTAAAACCACTCCGGACCCAAACCGACCAACCCGGTAAGTCAAAATACAGCCGATGAACACAAAAGAAGTAGGAAATGGGGAAACGAGCTATAACTCTCGAAATGACCGGCCGGGTCGTTACATCCTCCCACTCTTAAATAAATGTTCGACCTCGAACGGGTCTAGAAACATAGCTGGAGCCTCAAATAGGTGTTGATATCTGCTACGCATCTCTCGCTCGATCTCTCAAGTAACCTCCTCCACGGGCTGACCTCTCCACTGCACTTTCACTGAATCTATATCTTTTGATCTCAACTTTCGGACCTGCCGCTCCAAAATAGCCACCGACTCCATATCATAAGTCAAATCACCATCTAACTGAACAGTGCTGAAATTGAAAACATGAGATGGATCGTCCATATACTTACGAAGCATAGACACATGAAATACTGGATGGACACTCAATAAGCTGGGTGGCAAAGCAAGCTTATAGGTCACCTCCCTAATCCTACGAAGCACCTCAAATGGCCTAATAAACTGAGGGCTCAACTTTCCCTTCTTTCCAAACCTCATAACACCTTTCATGGGTGAAACCTTCAGCAAAACCTTCTCCCCAACCATGTAGGACACATCACGAACCTTTCTGTCAGCATAGCTCTTCTGTCTCGACTACGCCGTACGAAGCCGCTCCTGAATCAATTTCACCTTGTTCAATGCATCCTGAACCAAGTCTGTACCCAAAAGTCTAGCCTCACTGGCTCAAACCATCCTACTAGAGATCTACACCGCCTCCCATACAAAGCCTCATACGGAGCCATCTGAATAATCGACTGATAACTGTTGTTGTAAGCAAAATCCGAGAGTGGTAGAAACTGGTCCTATTAACCCCCAAAATCAATTACATAAGCGCGTAACATGTCCTCCAAAATCTAAATAGTGCGCTCGGATTGTCCGTCCGTCTGGGATGAAATGTTGTTCTCAACTCATCTTGAGTGCCCAACTCTCACTGCACGGCTCTCCAAAACTGTGATGTAAATTACGATGTAAACTGCGTGCCTCGGTCTGAAATGATAGAAACTAGCACACCGTGCAGGCGAACAATCTCTCTGATGTAAATATCAGCCAACCGATTTGACGAATAGGTAGTACTCACAGGAATGAAGTGCGTGGACTTGGTCAGCCGATCCACAATCACCCAAATAGCATCGAACTTCCTCGAAGTCCGCGGGAGCCCAACTACAAAATCCATGGTGATCCGCTCCCATTTCCACTTTGGAATCTCTATTTTCTGAAGCAAGCCACCTGGTCTCTGATGCTCATATTTCACCTGCTGACCGCTGAGACACCGAGCTACAAACCCAAATATATCTTTCTTCATTCTCCTCCACTAATAGTGCTGTCTCAAATCCTGATACATCTTTGCGGCACCCAGATGGATGGAATACCGCGAACTATGGGCCTCCTCTAGAATCAACTCCCGTAGCTCATCCACATTGGGCACACATATCCGGCCCTGCATTCTCAACACCCCATTGTCTCTAATAGTTACATCTCTGGAATCATCATGCATGACCATGTACTTGAGGATAAGCAAATGAGGATTATCATACTGGCGATCTCTGATACGATCAAACAAAGAAGACCGAGAAACCACACAAGCTAGGACCCGAGTGAGCTCCGAAATATCCAATCTCACTAGCTGGTTGGCCAAATCCTGAACATCAACCGCAAGAGGTCTTTCCCCAACAAGAATAAATACAGGATTGCCCATACTCACCGCCTTCCTACTCAAGGTATCGGCCACCACATTGGCCTTTCTCGGATGATACAAAATGGTAATATCATAGTCCTTTAGCAGCTCCAACCATCTCTACTACCTCAAATTGAGATCCTTCTATTTGAACAAGTGCTAGAGGCTATGATGATCAGTAAACACCTCACAAGACACACCATAGAGATAATACCTCCAAATCTTCAACGCGTGAACAATGGCAGCCAACTCCAAATCATGAACATGGTAGTTTTTCTCACGGGGCTTCAACTGACGAGAAGCATAAGCAATCACTCTACCCTCCTGCATCAAAACACATCCAATATCGATCCGAGAAACATCACAATATATTGAATATGAACCAGAAGTTGATGACAAAACTAATACTGGAGCTGTGGTCAAGGCAGTTTTGAGCTTCTGAAAGCTCGCCTCACACTCGTCCGACCACCTGAAAAGAGCACCCTTTTGGGTCAATCTGTTCAAGGGCGATGCAATAGAAGAGAAACCCTGCACGAACTGACAGTAATAACCCGCGAAACCAAGAAAGCTACAAATCTCTGTGGCTAAGGACGGTCTAGGCCAACTCTGGACTGCCTCTATCTTCTTCGGATCAACCTGAATACCCTCACTAGACACTTCATGACCCAAGAACGCCACTGAACTGAGCCAAAACTCACACTTGGAGAACTTATCATAAAACTTCTCCTCCCTCAACCGCTACAACGCTATCCGCAAATGCTAGGCATGCTCCTCCTGGCTACGAGAGTACACCAGGATATCATCAATGAATACAATAGCAAATGGGTCGAGATAAGGCTGGAACACACTATTCATCAAATGTATAAACACTGCTGGGGCATTGGTCAGCCCAAAAGACATCACAAGGAACTCATAATGACCATATCAGGTCCTGAAAGCTGTCTTAAGAATGTCTGAGTCCCTAATCTTCAACTGGTGATATCCTGACTTGAGATCAATCTTGGAAAACACCCTCGCTCCCTGAAGCTGGTCGAATAGTTCATCAATGCACGACAAAGGATACTTGTTCTTGATTGTGGCTTTGTTCAACTGCCCATAATCAATGCACATTCTCATAGTGCCATCCTTCTTCTTCACAAATAGAACAGGTGCACCCCACGATGACACACTAGGACTAATGAACCCATTCTCAAGGAGCTCCTGAAGTTGCTCCTTCAAGTCAGCTGGTGCCATACGGTGCGGTGGAATAAAAATAGGTTGAGTGCCCGACACCAAATCAATACCGAAGTCAATATCCCTATCCGGCGGCATGCTCGGTAGGTCTGCAGGAAACACATCCGTAAAATTGCGCACTACCGGAACAAAATAAATAGTAGGGATCTCTATACTGACATCTCTCACAAAAGCCAAATAGGATAAAAACCCTTCCCAACCATCCACTGGGCCTTCAAGTATGAAATCACTCTACTAGGGACATAATCTAAAGATCCTCGCCACTCAATCCGAGGCGACCCCGGCATCGCCAACATTACAGTCTTAGCGTGGCAGTCTAAAATAGCATGATAGGGAGACAACCATGTTACATCTTGCATTTTTGTATATTAAAGTTTTGTCTTCAGTTAATCGACGTAGACTCGGGGATAATATTATCTTGAGGTTAACAAATTTATGCTATTTATAATAAGCAATAAGTAAGTGTCATGAAGGATAAAAGGGTACACAAATTAAAGAAAATGATTTTCGTGGAAGATGGCCGATTTGGGATAAAATACGGGTCGAGTGATAATACCCGATAATTATGGACTAGTACCATATGACCATGATAGAATAATGTATAAAGTGTATTAAAAATGAGTAGAAATTTAAGTAATTTGAGATAATTTTTAATTATGCGAGTAATTCGTTAATTATCGGGTAACAGGACATTACCTGATTAACTAATAAGTGGATAAAGTTTAATAATTTTCACCTCCTCAAAATGTGGCAGCTAGCCACACTGTAAAGAAATGACTAAGTCATTTCTTTGTTAGGTGGCAAAATGATACACCTTCACTCTATTATTTCCCATATTCAGTAAAAACTAAACCATAGGTTAATAATCATTCTTACATCAAAGTTTCTTTCAACCAAACTCAATGTTATCCATTTACAGAACCTCTTTCAACCAAATCCAAAACGTTAACCATCTTCAAAGAATTCAATAAAGATTCATTTCTCATATCTTGAAATCAAGGTCACAATCAGAACGTTAGAAACATTTAAAAATTCAAGCTCCTACAAGATATCAACAACGAGACTCTTGCAATCAAATTCTCCTACAAGGGATATTATACGGATTTTCCCTACTCTAGGTATGTTAAGGCTACCCCTTTTTTTTTTGGCATGATCCAAATTATACAGAAGAAATGAGCAAACGCACAGTTTCCATAAATTACTTTATTCATAGAAATACTAGGGGTGTCTATATTCTTGATTCTTCATGTGAATTATTATTATCTTCTGTTCATGGGTCCCAGAAAAATATGTATTTGATATTGCTTATCCGAAAGGCATATTGATTTTTATGGCATTCCGAGAAAATTTTATTAACGTATTTCTTATGCATTTTATACATTTATACATGTACATTGACCCCTGACCAGATGGTATTATATACGCGTATATATGCATATTATATTTATATGGGATATGGGAAAAGGTTACAACATTATATACGCACCACCACCTGATGAGTTGGTATATGTTGATGATGTTTCCCACAGTGGCCGAGACAGTATGATGCGATGCCCGTAGAGGCTTAATGATATTATGTCTGTTTCAGGATTTATGACGTTATTCAGATTTACAGATGGATTTCTTTATTTCATGTTTCATCTATGTCTCTTATGTTCTGATTTTCATGCCTTGCATACTTAGTACATTATTCGTACTGACACCCTATTTCCCCGGGCTTGCATTTTATGTCCGCAGGTGCAGGTAGACAAGTCGACGGTCCCCCTTATTAGGATCCTTGATCAGCGAGAGTTGGCGTGATCCACTTGATCCGGAGCTGCCTTTTAATTTTGGTACGATACGCTCAGTCCTGTCTTTGTACAGTTGTATTTCTATTAGAGGTCTATAAACGGTTATGTACAGTTGAATAGTATGTGGCCTTGTTATCTTTCACTTTTGGGTATATGGTTGTCTATCGCGATCTTATCGGCTCACCCACTGTAATCCGCACGTATATGTATATATGTCTTTTGGACAGATTTTCCTCGTGCCTGTTACTCTCGTAATTCAGTAGATATTATTCATGTTTATATCTTAGTCGCATGTTTAAGGGTGTTCGATAGGTAGGACTCGGGCACTCATCGCGGCCCATCGGTTTGGGTCGTGACAAAAGTGGTATCAGAGCTATTCTGTCCTAGGGTTGTCTACAGACCGTGTCTAGTAGAGTCTTATTTATGGGTGTGTTTTGCACCACACTTATAGACAGGAGGCTACAGGACATATAGAATATTATGCTCTCTTTTTATCGCGGATCGTGGGAGATAAGAGTTCATGTTCCTAACAATATGTTACGTTTTTAGCGATGCCTCCGAAGACTACAGTCGCCCCGAAAGGAAAGTCCTTGGCTGGCGAGACTACTAGTCAAGCGCCACGAGTTACCAGGGCTCGGGGAGAGTCTAATAGTGAGATTCCATCTTAGACTTCACATACCCTTCCCTTTCCAGAAGAGCTCCGAGGGTCACCAGCTCCAGCGCCCGCCCCTGTACGTCGACTCCTCAGCCAGATGCACCGGGTCAGGAGATGAGAGATGCTATTTAGCTATTAACCAGATTAGTAGCCACACAGGCTCGGCATCAGGAAGTAGGTATTGGTCATGTAGATAGGTCCGTTATTGCGAGGGTTCGTAACATCATTAATTTAGACCCTCCGGTATTCACTAGGGCAGGTCCAAATGAGGACCCTAAGGTATTTATTGATAGAATGTAGAGGACGTTAAGGGTAATGAAGGCCACTGCGACTGAGTCAGTTGAGCTAGCCTCCTATAGACTCCGAGATATTTTAGTTAATTGGTACGAGTCTTAGGAATTGTTCAGAGGTGAAGATTCCCCTCCAGCAATATGGCAGGAGTTTACAGAAGCTTTTCTTTGTCATTATCTGCCACCAGAGCTTAGACGGGCTAGAGTTGATAGGTTCTTGACCCTTCGGTAGGGTAACATGAGTGTTCGGGAGTACAGTCTTTAGTTTGATTTGTTGGCTATGTATGCTCCCACTATTGTATCTAAGATGGATGATTGGGTTCACCGGTTCGTGATGGGATTAAAGCCTCACTTGCTTAACAATTGTATGTCGGTCTCGCTTCAGCAGGACCTGGATATTTCTCGTATTCAGGAATAAGCTCAGGGTGTAGAGGAGCGTAAGCAGAAGCAAAGGATAGATCGTGAGTATGATAGAGCCCAGAATAAGAGAGCGAGGTCTTCGGGTCCTTCTAGTGAGTTTCGAGGTGGTCAGAGGCAACAATACCCGAGGTATTTAGCCTAGCCATCGGCTAGCGCACCTTCTCAGTTCAGCGGTAAGAGATTTGATCGTTCCACATATTCAGGGTCTGGTTAGAATTTAGGGCCTCATGTTCTCAGTATAGGGGTGAGTCAAGTCAGATGAGGCCGCCCTTGCCATGATGTGCTCAATGTGGTAAGCATGCCGGGTAGTGCCGTGTGGGACTGGGTATTGTTATACTTGTGGTTATCTGAGCCACGTTATGAGAGATTATCCGACGACGGGTGATGCAAGCATAGATCAGCCAGCAGGATCTATAGCTGGTTCGTCATCATCAGTACACCCCCCCGGGCAAGGTTCATAAGCACCAGTAAGTCGCAGTAGAGGCAAAGGAGGAGCATCTAGCTCGAGTGGTCCTCAAAACCGCATTTATGCATTGGCAGGACGACAGGACCATGAGTCATCGCCTGATGTTGTTACAGGTATATTATCAGTCTCCTCATATGATGTATATGCACTAATTGACCCAAGTTCTACCTTATCATATGTTACTCCATTGGTTGCTAATAAGTTTGGAATAAAACCTGAATTGGTTAAACCTTTTGAGGTGTCTACACCTGTTGGGGACTTAGTGATAGCTAAGCGAGTATATAGGGGTTGTATAATAGTAGTTCATAGTCGAGCTACCGTAGCGGACCTAATCGAGTTGGATATGGTAGAATTTGATGTTATAATGGGTATGGATTGGTTGGCTTCTTGTCATGCCAATGTTGATTGTAGATCAAAGTTAGTCCAATTTCAATTTCCAGGGGAGCCTGTTTTGGAGTGGAAAGGTAATACGGCGTCGCCGAGAGGAAGATATTTCCTATCTCAAGGCAAGGAAGATGATCGGAAAGGGCTGTATTTATCACTTAGTTCGGGTTCAGGATGTGGAAGTAGAGTCACCAACCATTCAGTTAATCCCTGTGGTTAATGAGTTTCCCGATGAGCTTCGAGGTCTTCCGCCAGAGCGAGAAATTGAGTTTGCTATTGACCTACTACCGGGTACTCATCCAGTATCCATTCCTCCCTATAGAATGGCCCCCGCAGAGCAGAAAGAATTAAAGGAACAACTAAAGGACTTGCTTGAAAAAGGCTTTATCAGGCCTAGTACTTCACCATGGGGGGCACCTATGTTATTTGTAAGGAAGAAAGATAGTTCCTTACGGATGTGTATTGATTATAGACAATTGAATAAGGTGACAATCAAGAATAAGTACTCGCTCCCAAGGATTGATGATTTATTTGATCAGTTGCAAGGTGCCAAGTATTTTTCAAAGATAGACTTGAGGTCCGGGTACCATTAGGTAAGGGTTAAGGAGGAAGATATTCCGAAGATAACATTCAGGACCAGATACAAGCATTTTGAGTTTCGTGTTATGTCATTTGGTTTGACCAATGCCCCAATAGTATTCATGAATTTGATGAACTGTGTGTTCAGGCCCTTTTAAGATTTGTTCGTAATTGTTTTTATCGATGATATATTGGTGTATTCTCGTTCAGAGGCTGAGCATGCAGATCATCTACTTACTGTGCTCAGACTTCTACAAAAAGGGAAGTTGTATGCAAAATTTTCTAAATGTGAATTTTGGTTGAACTCTGTAGCTTTCCTTGGTCATATCATTTCAGGTGAAGGCATCCGGGTGGATACACAAAAGATTGAGGTAGTAAAAACTTGGCCTAGACCCATGTCACCGACGGATATTCGTAGCTTTCTTGGTTTGGCAGGTTATTACAGGAGATTTGTAGAGGGATTTTCTTCCCTTTTAGCACCTTTGACAAAGTTGACTCAGAAGGGAGAAACGTTTCAATGGACCGATGCTTGCGAACAGAGTTTTCAGGCATTAAAGGACAGACTAACTTCAGCATCAGTTCTAACGCTCCCAGAAGAGACCGATGGTTATATGATCTATTGTGACACTTTGGGCATTGGGTTGGGTTGTGTACTGATGCAGCATAGTAAGGTTGTAGCTTATACTTCTAGACAACTGATAAAACATCAGAAGAATTACCCGACCCACGATTTAGAGTTAGCCATAGTGATTCATGCACTAAAGATGTGGAGGCACTAATTGTATGGCATTCATATAGATATCCATACGGATCATGAGAGCCTCCAGTACTTCATGCAAAAGGAATTGAATTTACGTCAAAGAAGATGATTGGAGCTACTTAAAGACTATGCTGTTGATATTTTATACCATCTGGGGAAGGCGAATGTGGTAACCGATGCCCTCAGCCGTCGATCGATGGGTAGCCCGTCATATTTACAGCCAGAGAAGAGGGGAATAGCCCATGAGATTCATCAACTAGCTAGTCTTGGAGTTCGGTTACTAGAGGTGATATTGGAATTACTATTCAAGATACAACAACATCCTCATTAGTAACTGAAGTAAAGGAACGCCAGTACGAGGATCCTGTGTTAGTTCATTATAGGGATACCACCTCTCAGAAAGAGAAAACGCAGTTTGAGATTACAGAAGATGGAGTCCTCAGATATCGAGGACGATTATGTGTCCCTAATGTTGCAGGGCTACGTCAGCAGGTTATAGGGGAAACTCACTATTCTCATTATTCTATCCATCCAGGAGTGACAAAGAAGTATCATGATATCAAGGAAGTATATTGGTGGGACGGAATAAAAAAGGATATAGCAGAGTTTGTTGCTCAGTGTCCTAACTGTCAGCAAGTTAAGATTGAGCATTAGAGACCCGATGGATTATTGTAGGACATGGAAATTCCGACTTGAAAATGGGAAGTAATCAATATAGATTTCATCGTATGCTTACCTCTCACCCAGCGTAAGTTCGATCTGATATGGGTGATTGTTGGTAGACTTACAAAGTCAGCCCATTTTCTGCCCGTTAGGACTACATATTCCGCAAAGAATTATGCAAGGATTTATATTAAGGAGATAGTACGACTGCATGGTGTCCCTGTATCTATTATCTCGGATAGAGGAGCGCACTTTACAGCTAACTTCTGGAGGTCCTTCCAAAAAGGATTGGGGAATTAGGTAAGTCTTAGTACAACATTTCATCCCCAGACAGACGGACAAGCTGAGTGTACTATTTAGACACTTGAGGATATGTTACGAGCTTGTGTGATAGACTTTAAAGGTAGTTGGTATGATCATCTGCTGCTCATTGAATTTGCATATAATAATAGCTACCATTCCAGTAGTTAGATGGCTCCATACGAAGCTCTTTACGGACAGAAGTGTAGGTCGCCTATAGGGTGGTTTGATGTTGGGGAAACTACGTTAGTAGGACCAAAATTGGTACAGCAGGCAATCGAGAAAATTAAGCTTTTACAGTAAAGGCTATTAGCAGCTCAAAGCCGTCAAAAGTCTTATGCAGATAATCGACGGCGAGACTTGGAATTTTAGGTTGACGATTGGGTATTCCTAAAAGTATCACCGATGAAAAGCGTTATGAGGTTCGAAAAAAGGGGAAAACTTAGCCCTCGGTACATTGGACCATATAGGATCATACGCAAGGTAGGCCAGGTAGCACATGAAGTGGACTTGCCTTTGGACTTGGAATCTGTACATCCAGTCTTTCATGTGTCTATGCTCCGTAAATGTATAGAAGATCCTTCCAGAATTGTGTCAGTTGATGACGTTCAAGTCACAGAGCAGCTATCATATGAAGAAACTCCCATTGCTATACTAGACAAACAGGTTTGGAGATTGAGAACTAAAGACGTAGCTTCGGTGAAAATACTTTAAAGAAACAACAATGTGGAAGAAATGACTTGGGAGGCCGAGGAAGACATAAAGTCTAGATATCCCTACTTATTTCCTCTTCCAGACAAGGGTCCAATTGAGACATCACAACCTTAAAGTACGTGTACGAATTCTTATGTTAGTTATTATCATTGGCCGTGTGAGGCCATTGTCGTTGTTGATGATTGTGGTCCGGTGTGGTGTTAAATTATTGGGTTTCTATAGGGAGAGTTGGTAGTAGTGTTGATACAAAGGCGACTCTCCCAAGGTTATATAGATCCCGGAGAGTTAAACATTCGAGGACGAATGTTTCTAAAGGGGAAGGATGTTACATCTCGTATTTTCGTACGTTAAAGTTTCGTCTTCAATTAATCGACGTAGACTCGGGGATAAGATTATCTTGAGGTTAACGTATTTATGCTATTTATAACAAGCGATAAATAAGTGTCATGAAGGATAAAAGGGTACACAAATTAAAGAAAATGAATTTTCCTGGAAGGTGGCCGATTTGGGATAAAATATGGGTCGAGCGATAATACCCGATAATTATGGACCAGTACCATACAAGGTACCATATGGCCATGATAGAATGATGTATAAAGTGTATTAAAAATGAGTAGAAATTTAAATAATTTGAGATAATTTTTAATTATACGGGTAATTGATTAATTACCGGATGACGGGACATTACCTAATTAACTAATAAGTGGATAAAGTTTAATAATTTTCACCCCCTCAAAATGTGGCACCTAGCCATATTGTTAGGTGGCAAAATGATACACCTTCACTCCATTATTTCCCATATTCAAAAAGACTAAACCATAGGATAATAATTATTCTTACATCAAAGTTTCTTTCAATCAAACTCAATGTTAGCCATTTATAGAACCTCTTTCAACTAAATCCAAAACGTTAACCATCTTCAAAGCTTTCAATAAAGATTCATTTCTCATATCTTAAAATTAAGGTCACAATCAGAGCGTTAGAAACGTTTAGAAATTCAAGCTCCTACAAGATATCAACAACAAGACTCTTGCAATCAAATTCTCCTACAAGGAATATTATAAGGATTTTTCCTACTCCAGGTATGTTAAGCCTACCCCTTCTTTCTTTTTAGGATGATCCAAATTATACAGAAGAAACGAATAAACGCGCGGTTTCCATAAATTACTCTATTCATAGAAATACTAGGGGTGTCTATATTCTTGATTCCCCATGTGAATTATTATTATTATCTTCTGTTCATGGGTCCCAGAAAAATATGTATTTGATAATGTTTACCCGAAAGGCATATTGATTTTTATGGCATTCCGAGAAAATTTTATTAACGTATTTCTTATGCATTTCATGCATTTATACATGTACATTGACCCCTGACCAGTTGGCGTTATATACGTGTATATATGTATATTATATTTATATAGGATATGGGAAAAGGTTACGGCGTTATATACACACCACCACCTGATCAGTTGGTATATGTTGATGATGTTGCTCATAGTGGCCGAGACAATATGATGGGATGTCCGCAGAGACTTGATGATATTATGTACACCTATACCTATGTATGACACGACATTTATATGCACGTGCATGACATTATAAATGTTTCAGGATTTATGACGTTATTTAGATTCACAGATGGATTTCTTTATTCCATGTTTCATCTATGTCTCCTATGTGCTGATTTTCATGCCTTTCAAACTCAGTACATTATTCGTACTGATGCCCTATTTTACGGGGCATGCGTTTCATGCCCGCAGGTGTAGGTAGGCAAGTCGACGACCCCCTTATTAGGATCCTTGATCAGCGAGAGTTGGTGTTCTCCACTTGATCCGGAGTTACTTTTTAATTTTGGTACGATACGCTTGTGTGTATACATACATACATACATATATATATATATGACATGGCTCAATCCCGTCTTTGTACAGTTGTATTTCTATTAGAGGTCTATAGACAATTATGTACAGTTGAATAATATGTGGCCTTGTCGGCTTTCAGTTTTGGGTATATGATTGTCTATCGGGGCCTTGTCGGCTCGCCTACTGTAATCCGCACGTATATGTATATATGTATTTTGGACATGTTTTCCTCGTGCCTGTTACTCTCGTAATTCGGCAGATATTATTCATATTTATATCTTAGTCGCATGCTTAAGGGTGTTCGATAGGTAAGACTGGGGCACTCGTCGTGGCCCATCGGTTTGGGTTATGATAAGCCAATCCATACCCAATATCACATCAAAATCAACCATACTAAGCAGTAGAAGATCCACTCTAGTTTCCAATCCCCTAATGGTCAGTACACCCGACCTATACACACAGTCCACAATAATAGTATTGCCTACCAGAGTAGATACATGAACAGATGAAGCTAAAGACTCACCGGGAATATCCGGATAATGAGCAAAATACGAGGATACATATGAATAGGTGGAACCAGGGTCAAATAATGCAGAGGCATCTCGGTGACATACTGAGACAATACCTATGATCATTGTGTCTAAAGCAATGGCATATGGTCTGGCAGGAAGAGCATAGAAACGGGACTGACCTCCACCTAATCGGCTTCCCCCTCTTGGGCGACCCCTAGCTGACTAAGTTCCACCCCGAGTTGACTGGGCGAGTGGTGATGTAACTAGTGCTGAAGATGCAGCCTGACCCCTCTACTGCGCTGAACCTCCCTGATGACGAGGACACTGCCTCCACATATGCCCAAACTCCCCACACTCAAAATAACTCCCTAGTGCTGGTGGTGGGGATTGAAGGGAGCCCCGAGCACCGAGAAAACTAGTAGAAGAACCTGCCATAGACGAGCCCTGAACTGATGGCACACGGGATGAACTCTGAGCTGGAATGGCACAGAGAGATGAGTGACCCTACTGAGAACTATGAAAACCATGACCAGAGGATGCACCATGGTGAGCTGGACGAGCTGCCTGAGCATGCTTGAAGGGACGACCCTTGCCGTGGTGAAACTGACTTCCAAAAGGAACACCACCAAAACTACCAGATCCACGGGCCTCTTGGCCTCCCTCTCTACTCGCTCCTGGAGGCGAATCGACTCTATATCCCGAGCAATGTCGACAACCTCCTTAAAAGAAGCACTAGACACCTTCTCCCTAGTCATAAGAATCCGCAGCTGACATGTGAAGCCATCAACGAACCTCATGACCCTCTCCCTATCTGCAGGAACCAACCAAATAGCATGACGGGACAACTCAGAAAATCTTATCTCGTACTACGTCACCGTCATATCATCTTGATACAACTTCTCAAATTGTCTGCGCAGCTCCTCTCTACGGGACTACGATACATACTTCTCCAGGAAGAGAATAGAGAACTGCTGCCAGGTAAGGGGTGCTGCACCAACAGGCCTACTCATCTCATAAGCCTCCCACCAAGTGAAGGCAGCTCCAGAGAATTGAAAGGTAGTGAACGAGACCCCACTAGTCTCCAGAGTACCTGCTGTACGGAGAATCATCTGACACTTATCCAAGAAACCCTAGGCATCCTTGCCCTCTGCACCGCTGAATGTTGGAGTCTAAAGTCTACCAAACCTCTCCAATCTATGCTGCTTATCATCAGGCATGACTGGAATTACATAGTCCTAAGCAAGTGCAACTGGCTGGGCTGGTAGTGCCCTCAGTGTTTGGAGTCCCTGAACAACCTGCTCGGGTGTGCGGGAAGCGGGAGTCTGAGTGCCTCCCCCGGCTTGGGAAGTGGCTAATGCAGTAGAAACAGAGACCACCTAAGCAAGACCGGTGCACACGGTCAGAATTTGAGCTAAGGTCTCTTGAAGACCTGGAATCACGAAGGGTACAACTGGTGCCTGAATTGGACCCACTGGTGCATCCACAACTGGGACCTGATCTTATACCGGGGCAACTGGTGGATCTGTAGGTTCTGCCCTAGCTGCTGTGCGGGCTACACCCCTACCCCTACCATGGCCTCTACTACGAACATGGCCTATCGCGTCCCTAACTGGTGGTACTAGTGGTTGTCCATCCTGACCGGTAGCACATGTGTCGATGCCCCCTTATTCTAACATGGGGTTTGAAATTGGGTATACGACATTGGGAAGGACAACTCTATTCCCTTTCGAGAATTAGGTTTTAGAATTTTGAAGAGTCGCCACCTAATGATTATAGTGCATTAGGACACTTTAAGAAAGGTTTGAGTTGGAAAACCAGAGTTCGGGTAAGGGCTAGAAATTATCTCGAGGGGAAGGTGTTAGGCACCCCTCAAGATCCACTAGTGTTGTTCCCGACCATGTTACAATTGTGACTTTACAAGTTAACAATCAAGGCTCAAATAAGGACTCGCATATAACATTGCAATTAGGTTGAAAACTTTTGAAAGTAAATAGAGAGGGCAGAAATTTATAAAAAAAAGTTTTGAATAATTTTACAAGAAAAGATTAAAGCAAATAAAGGGAGGGGGGGTCCTAGGTTTATAATTAATATGGTTCACTTCAATGCAATATCCAGCAATCACTCCTCAGAAGAGGGGTCGCACGTGATATTAGCACACCGGCCATCATATCCATATTCTACCCTTCCCACTCCATCAAGGTATTAAGCGCGGAATAGTATCGTTACTTATTGCATGCTAGTACCCGCCCCAATCCTATTAGTCCTGGAGGCATATGGGACTACTAATCCTAAAGGGGGGGGGGGAGTTGAGGCTTTTATGGTTTTAAAAGGATAAATTTCTAGGGCGACAAAAAAAACACATAAAACAGATATGGGAAAACACATAATAGTTAAAAGGCTCAATTAGGCCTCCTCACTTAAGACAAATTATTTTTTAGCATGTCTTGCATGTACTGATTAAACTTAGAAAAAATCCGCGAGGCAGACTAATTTATTACATATTTCAGATAAGAAATCCGAATCAGACCTGCCTGCTGGTTGGAATTGTCAAAGACTAATGCAATTATGATTTTTACCCTAAAGCTTGCCTAGGTGAAACCTATATGCATGATATCTAATAATGCAACGTATACTGATTTTAAGGAAAAACTTACTGATTGTGGAAAAACACATAAGTTCTGCAGACGTTAAACGACATTACTACTGATTTTAGACTTGTAGATGAAATAAGCAAATCATATTCAACGGGTTACTCCTATAGGCATGATTTCTAAGCGCTGTTGATTTTAAACGTTTATAGAAGTTCAGAAGTCCTATAGACATGGTATCTAAAATGAATTGGTTATTATTAAGCCTAAGATCGTTTGCCTAATGGCGTGTATATGCAGAAGAACCTAAGACATGATTTCATATGCAGAACCTATAGGCATAATCTCTAAAAATGCATAAATGCAGAAGCGCAGAAAAACTTATAGGCAGGTTTTCTAAATGCAGAAATGCGGAAGTTTGCAGAAAGACTATAGACATGTTTTCCAAATGCGAAGGTGCAAAATTGCAGAGAGGCTACAGGCATGTTTTCTAAATGCAAAAGTGCAGAAGTTGTTAATAACCTATAGGCATGTTTTCTAAAGGCAGAAGTGCAGAAGTTGTAAATAACCTATAGGTATGTTTTCTACCCTTTGCATGCATTCATTCCCCTCCCTTTCCACTAACCAATCCCCAATAGTTATTACAAATTATTACAACCCAGAATAAATGAAGGAAAGTAAAAATAACATTATATCAGAAAGCTAAAAATCCCAACCAAAGAGAGCCTGATTCAGACTTCTGTCTGAAGCATGAAGTAAACCAACTCCAAAGATCAAATTCCAAAACCCTTCTCTTATTTGGGATGTGTCAAAGTTCCCAAGAGTCTCAAAGGGCTCCGGGCAATGCTTACACCCCAAATATATAGCAGAATCATATTATAGTGCAGTGTGAAAGGGCCAGCCCTCAAATGTCCAAGTTCAGAGGGAACTCAAGGTCCCAAAGCAAGGCTCATAGGAGGGGGGCAGAACTTATAGTCTAAGAGTAGGTGCAAGTGCAGGGGAGGGGAGTGATAAGCTGGTGGTCATGCCAAGCAACTTGAAGTACTGGCACACCCCTGACCAACTTGTCATTTCAAGTTGAGGAGTTAGGGCTTATTGAAAGCCAGGCTCAGGCCTGGATAGCCATTTAAGGGCTATCAGACCATAAACTTTAACTCAGCATACATAGGGGGGTAAGGGTAGGGGATTCATAACAGAAACAATAGACAAAGGAAGAGGGGGCAAAGGGCATGATCATCAATGAAACATACTGACACACTCTTTACTTGGGGTCAAAACTTAGTTCATGGACAACAATTCATGTTGCCATGCCCTGAATCCCCATTATAAACACATAGAGGGTAAAGGTATAGGGATCAAGTATTCACAAGAAAGTAAAGCAAACAGCAGCATATGAACATGTCAAACTTTGCAGGTAATAGGCATAGATGTAAAGGTTCTAAGTAAACACATTAGGATGATTTCTAGGAACTGAATCAAGACATACCAGTAAAAGAGCAAGAGCAGGATGCAAATACAAAGCAGTAGTAGTATATTAGCCTTGGCTTTCAGCCGGCTAATAATAAGTAGGAGTATAGAACAACAGTAGAGAAAAAAGCAAGAGCGAATGCAGGTTTTGAAAGTAATAGTGTGTGTAAGAGTATGCAATTCGAAGTGTGTTATAAAAGTATTGAATTGTCAGTTAAGGATCAAAGTGCAGAAGGGTCGTGCCCCTTTTATAGTGCAGAAAACAAGTGAGAAAAGGTAAGGAAATAACATTGAAATCAATCTCCCTTTAGTTAAGGGATTCTAATTTCAATGGGTAAAAGCCAATTAAGGAAAGAAGTCTGATCAAAATCTTTTTCAAAGCAACACAAGAAGGGTAAATACACAGGGACTATTTAAGGCAAGAGTTTAGTAGTACACGATTTGTGCAAATAAGGAAAGAATGTCAATCAACAGCCAGTAAATCACAAAGTCTGAGTTTTGGTATGAATGAATCCAGTCAGAATAGTGAAGAAAGGTTCTACTTAAAGAAAATCAGTAACAATCAATCGAACCTTATTAAAAGGAATTCTGAATCAATCACAAGTTGGCAAACCCCTTTTGAAGGAAAGAGCTCCTCATATATAAAGCATACAGACATATTAAACACGAAGAACTATCATGCCAATTAGCAGAGAGCCTAGCATAGAAAAGTTCAGATTCATAAACAAAGGAATTCATGATCAGTACATAAACTCAGAGAGAGTTTGAGAGAGTCTAGGGTCCCAAATTGAACCCTAGTCCAAATTTGCCAAAAAACCCCCAAATCCTAGGGTTTTCAACTCGAATCAGATACAGAGGAGAGAAGACAAATAACTGAAACAGGCTCAGAGGTCTCTTTCAGAGACTTATGAGAAAACAAACAATAGCAAGTTCGAAGCAATAGAGTGAAGAAATTGATTCGAAACATAGTGAGAGTAGAAAAGACATGTTTAAGAAGAAAGAAACCTGGGACTTAAACGAGTTCAGAAGAGAGGGGAGATAGTATAGCATTTAAGAGAACTGTAGAAGAAACATGTTTTAAAAGAACTCAAACAAAGTCTAGAAGAAGGCAGATAAAGAACTTAAGAACTCAGTAGGAAATACATACAGCAAAAAGGCTCAAACATACCAGAAAAGTATATCAACAATACATGTAGAAAAACACAACATGATGAACATGTGAGCCTGGTGTAGAAGCACAGTAGAACACAAAGCACAGACGAATCATGTATAGTAGAAAGAAAGCAGAAAAATACATGCGTGGTAGAAAAGAAAACATATGAACATAGTATAGACACATACATACAAAGAAAAGAAAAGGAAGAGTCAGAAAAACATTTTAAGCTTTTCAGAAACCCTAGATCGGAAAGAAGTAATTTTTGAAAGAAAAAATTGGGGAAAGCGTTTTAAAACTCCAGTAAAGCACAGATATAACATAAATTTAAATGAACAATTAGAGAAAACCTCGAATAGCTAGGGTTTCATAGGAACCCTGGAATGAGAAAGGCTTGAAAAAAGATCCGATCTAAGTCGGATGAGGTCAGAAACAGGCTCAGAAGACCAAGTGCCACCAGAGCAAGGTCGGAGATGGTCGGAATCTTTGAATCGGTGAAGGTCTGAGTGAAGACCTTCGAGGTCTGGCCTCGAACCTTCGAGCATCAGGCATGGAAGAGTCGGAAGAGGTGAATATAGGCTGTCCATGGCCTGAGAAGCCATGGATTCCGGTGAAAATACTGTGGAACAAGGCAGGAGGAGGCTAGGGTTTGAGAACCCTCGAGAGAGTTTGAGATAGGGGAGGGTTGCAGAGGCGGCGGTTGGTGAGAATGAGGTAGGGTAAAGTTGTCGTTTGAATTAAAAAAGGAAGGGGATGAGGGGAGACCGGGCGGGTCAGATAAATGGGTAAAGGGGTTGGGTTAAATCGGAATTGGGCCGGTCCAATTGGGTTTCAGAATTGGGTCAATTAGGGGGGATCAATTTGGCTATGATTGAAATAAAAATGGGCCAGATTTTAAATAGCCAGTTTTTCCCTTTTTATTTTTATAAAAATGGTAAAATAATTTTGAAAGCAAATTAAAAGTACTGAGCCAACAAAAAATATATAAATATAAATTTAAAAATATTGGAACTAATTTTACAATTATAAAATGCTATTAATCTTAAAGTAGGCTATACTTGCAATTATATACAATTTAGCTTTTAAAATACCAAATAAATTTGTAAAAATATACAAAAATTATCTTTACTATATTTTGGTATAAACATGGGGATAAATAAATTATTCACCAAAATTGATGATTTTGGGAATGATTATTGGATTTTGTATTGCTAAAATAGGCAATAAATTGATCTTAAAAGTTAGGGAAAAACACCAAAACTCTTGGGAATGCTTATATATGCATACACATGCTATTTGAAAGTATTTTGTACAAAAATACATAGGAAAAAATTGGGTGTCAACAGCTGCCCCTCTTTACCCGGGAAGGATGAAAGAGTTGTCGGGTAAAGATATGATGGCCAATTTTGACCGAAGGAAACGATTTGAAAGGAATTCTGACCGAGCTTTGGCTCTTGAGCTGTCTACATATCCCTGGTCTTACAGGAATCAGGCCATATGTAGTTCAGGATCCAACGACGGAATATGCCGATGGAGATTTGAAACGGACGGACGCGATGTTTTAGATTGAGAGAGGTTTTCTGAAAAATCGATAGACTGCGGGAACCGAAGCGGGATCGCTCCTGCTGAGACGGCCGTTGCCAGCGGTGTACCTGCAAGTAAGCAATACGAGCGTATATCATGTGTAAATTTAAACGTGATGCAAGTTCCCATTGGATCATGAATGTTGTCCTCAGACGGTTAGGATGGCGTCCTTGGACCATGATGCCATGGGCCATGAAGCGTATGATAAAGGATTCGCAGGCTATGAAGTGATGTTCTCGGGCTATGAAAATGATGCCTCCGAACCATGATGCCTATGAATAATGATATGCAGAAGACAAAGTGGGGTCCTTAGGCCATGGCATGGCGTTCTCGGGCTATACAAATGGTGCCTCCGAACAATGACGCCTTTGGACAGTTTGGCGATCTTTCAGCCCATGAAATACAGAAGGTGGCGATCTTTCAGCCGATGCAAGACGTAAATAAAAGGTGGCGATATTTCAGCCGTGCAAGAAAAATAAAGTGGCGATATTTCAGCCATGCAGGGTGGAGACAGAGCTTAGTCTCGGAAGGCAGAAAGGTAGCCTTATGCAATGCAGAGATATGCAGATGGAGGTAGAGCTTAACCTCGGAAGGCAAAAAGGTAGCCTTATGCAATGCAGAGATATGCAGATAGAGGTAGAGCTTAACCTCGGAAGGCAGAAAGGTAGCCTTATGCAATTCAGAAAAATGCAGGATGGAGACAATGCTTAGTCTCGGAAGGCAGAAAGGTAGCCTTATGCAATGTAGAGATATGCAGATGGAGTTAGAGCTTAACCTCGGAAGGCAGAAAGGTAGCCTTATGCAATGCAGAGATTTGCAGATGGAGGTAGAGCTTAACCTCGGAAGGCATAAAAGTAGCCTTATGCAAAATGCAGATGGAGACAGGGCTTAGCCTCGAAAGGCAGAAAAGTAGCCTTATGCAATGCAGGAAATGCAGATGGAGACAATGCTTAGTCTCGGAAGGCAGAAAGGTAGCCTTATGCAACGCAGAGATATGCAGATGGAGGTAGAGCTTAACCTCGGAAGGCAGAAAGGTAGACTTATGCAATGCAGATGGAGACAGGGCTTAGTCTCGAAAGGTGGAAGAGTAGCCTTATGCAATGCAGGAAATGCAGATGGAGGTAGAGCTTAACCTCGGAAGGCAGGAAAGTAGCCTTATGCAAAATGCAGATGGAGACAGGGCTTAGTCTCGAAAGGCAGAAGAGTAGCCTTAGGCAGTGCAAGAGTGTAAAAGGACGATTAGTAGTAAGATCTCTTAGCTGATAGCCGATTACGATAATAAGACTGCTGGGGAGATTGTGTATGGATAGCAATTGGGGCTAGTGATGATTCTGAGAAATTGCATTCTTGAGAAAGTATGAGTGCATAAATATATATAATGATATTGCGAATTGATGTGCCTGCATCCAAAGAAAAATCGTGAGTTCTGTAAGGGGAAAAGGTTAGTTCGTCTTCCCCGGGCTCTTGACGTTGTGTGTCATTGGGGTAGCATCGCTAAACAACAGCAATTCGGATAATAGTTATGTATGATTTAGCAAATATAACGTAAGTGTATAATCGAAAATAGTTTTCTTTAGATGAACCAACGACTGCGACATGGCTCAAGACATTGCAACCTCTTTCGCTCCGGAATTTTGTGGGTCCTCCTCAAAATTTGTCCCAGTTTGCTGAGTGGACATTTCCGACGGCTGTGCTGAGTGACTGAAAAAAATCTCTTCGAAATTTTGAGGGTCCTCCTCAAAATTCTGTCCCAGTTTACTGGGCTGGCTCTTCCGGTGATGCATGGACCAAAATCAACTTCGGAATTTTGAGGGTCCTCCTCAAAATTCTGCCCCAGTTCCAATAGCGGGGGGAAAACGGGGTTTTTATTAAATTATGACCAAACCCATAGGGCTGCCTACGTATCCCCTCTTAAATGGGAATCAGGTCAGGCGTAGTTCAAATTACATCATTAAGGGAATCATAAGTGGCTACACGTAATATCGTTTCACTGCATCTGAATTGATTGGCTTCAGCCAGACTTTTCCATCCATCTTTGCAAGAATAAGGGCTCCTCCGGTTAGAACCCGGTGGACCATGTACGGACCCTGCCAATTGGGAGAGAACTTCCCCTTGGCTTCATCTTGATGTGGGAATATTTTCTTCAACACCAGCTGCCCCGGTGTAAACTTCCTTGGCTTAACTCTTTTGTTGAAGGCTCTGGACATTCTGTTCTGATACAACTGACCGTGGCAAACTGCATTCATCCTTTTACCATCTATAAGGGCTAACTGCTCGTAGCGACCTTTTATCCATTCTGCATCATCCAACTCTGCTTCTTGTATGATCCTTAAGGAGGGAATTTCTACCTCGGCGGGGATGACCGCCTCTGTACCATAAACCAGCATATAGGGAGTTGCTCCGGTTGATGTGCAGACTGTGGTGCGGTATCCCAATAAGGCGAATGATAATTTTTCATGCCATTGTTTGTGCCTTTCGACCATCTTCCTTAGTATCTTCTTGATATTCTTGTTGGCGGCCTCCACAGCTCCATTCATCTGAGGCCTATAGGTTGTAAAGTTCATGTGTTTGATTTTGAATGTTTCACACATTGCTTTCATCAAGTTGCTGTTGAGATTGGAAACATTATCAGTGATGATTGATTTCAGAATTCCGAACCGACAAACAATGCGGTCGCGGACGAAATCTGCCACAACCTTCATAGTGACCGCCTTGTATGATACTGCTTCGACCCATTTGGTAAAATAATCGATTGCCACTAAGATGAACTTGTGACCATTTGATGCGGCATGCTCGATAGGTCCGATAACATCCATTCCCCAGGCGGTGAATGGCCATGGTGAGCTCGTTGCAGTAAGCTTGTTTCGAGGCACCTTTATCATATCTGCATGTATCTGACAACGATGGCATTTGCGAACATACCGGATACAGTCTGTTTCCATAGTCATCCAAAAATACCCTACTCGGAGTATCTTTTTTGCTAAGACAAAACCATTCATGTGCGGCCCGCAGGTCCCTACATGCACTTCGTCTAATAGCCTGGATGCTTCCTTTGCTTCGACACACCTTAGTAAACCCAAATCGGGAGTCCTCCTGTACAGGATTCCTCCACTGTGAAAGAAATTGCTGGATAACCTACGAAGTGTGCGCTTCTGAGTAGCGTTGGCAAGTTCTGGGTATTCCCTTGTTGTCAAATACTCCTTGATGTCATGGAACCATGGTTTTCCATATGCTTTTTCCTCAATGTGGGCACAATAAGCCGGCTGATCATGAATCTTTACTGGGATGGGATCAATGAAATTTGTATCTGGATGCTGGATTATGGACGATAAAGTAGCTAAGGCATCAGCAAACTCATTCTGGACTCTGGGGATGTGCCGAAACTCTGTCTTTATGAACCTTTTCCTCAACTCCTGTATGTGATGCAAGTAGGGAAGTATCTTAGAGTTATTGGTTGCCCACTCTTCTCGAACCTGATGTATGAGCAAGTTTGAATCCCCGATCACTAGCAACTCCTGAACGTTCATGTCAATGGCCATTTTGAGCCCCAAGATGCAGGCTTCATATTTGGCCATATTGTTGGTGCAAGGGAATCTGAGCTTGGCGGATACCGGGTAGTGCTGGCCGGTTTCTGATACTAGGATTGCTCCTATGCCAACTCCTTTGAAATTTGCAGCTCCGTCGAAAAACAACCTCCAACCATCATAGGACTCTACAATATCTTCTCCTATGAAAGATACCTCTTCATCGGGGAAATACATTTTTAGGGGCTCGTATTCTCCATCCACGGGATTCTCGGCGAGATGATCCGCCAATGCTTGCCCTTTGATTGCTTTCTGGGTCAAGTAAACAATGTCGAATTCACTTAGCAGGATTTGCCACTTGGCGAGCTTGCCAGTGGGCATGGGTTTCTGGAAGATATACTTCAAAGGGTCCATTCTGGATTTGAGATAAGTAGTGTAAGCATAGAAGTAATGCCTCAACTTCTGTGCGACCCACGTCAGGGCACAACAAGTGCGCTCTAAAAGGGAATACCGGGCCTCGTACGGTGTGAATTTCTTACTGAGATAGTAGATGGCTTGCTCCTTTCTCCCTGTTTCATCATGTTGTCCCAGAACACAACCGAATGCTCCATCCAATACCGCAAGGTAAAGTAATCGGGGTCTCCCTAGCTCGGGAGGAACCAATACTGGTGGCGTTGACAAGTATTCCTTAATTTTGTCAAAAGCTTTCTGACAATCATCAGTCCACTTGGTAGCAGCGTCCTTTTCAATATTCTGAAGATAGGTTCACAAATGACCGTGGACTAAGCTATGAACCGACTGATATAGTTGAGTCTTCCCATGAAACTCATCACGTCCTTTTTGTTCTTTGGCCGCGCCAATTCTTGTATATCTTTGACCTTTGATGGATCCAATTCTATTCCTCGAGACTCACGATGAAACCCAGTAATTTACCAGCAGGAACCCCGAATGCACACTTGGCGGGATTCAGTTTTAGATTGTACCTCCTCAGTCTGTTGAAGAACTTTCTTAGGTCTTCCATGTGATCCCTAGCTTTCTTGGATTTGATGATGACGTCATCCATATATACCTCGATCTCCTTGTGTATCATGTCATGAAAGATGTTAGTCATGGCTCTCATATAGGTGGCACCAGCATTCTTCAAACCAAATGGCATCATTTTGTAACAGTACATTCCCCATGGCGTGATGAAAGCCGTTTTCTCTGCATCTTTCTCATCCATCCATATCTGATGATACCCAGCGAAACAATCAACAAAAGACTGCAACTCATGCTTGGTGCAGTTGTCGATAAGAATGTGTATGTTAGGTAAGGAGAAGTCATCTTTAGGACTGGCCCAGTTAAGATCCCAGTAGTCGACACAGACTCTAACTTTCCCATCCTTTTTTGGCACTGGCACGATGTTGGCTAACCATGTCGGGTACTCTACAACCCTGAGAACCTTGGCTTTGACTTGCATGGTAACCTCTTCTTTGATTTTCAAACTCATGTCGGGTTTGAATTTCCTGAGCTTCTGCTTCACCGGAGGACATGTTGGATCTGTTGGAAGTTTGTGAGTTACAATGGATGTACTGAGACCAGTCATATCATCATATGACCAGGCGAATATGTCTTCATATTCCTTTAGGAACTTCGTGTACTCTTTCTTTTCTGATGGTGACAGGTGAACACTGATGCGCGTTTCTTTGACATTCTCTGTATCTCCCAGATTAACGACCTCGATTTCGTCCAAGTTGGACTTAGGCCTATTCTCAAAAATTCTCAACCTCTCTGACGACCTCTTCGGGTATATCATCCTCTTCTGAATCCATATCCGTTTGTTGCGTTGTCTCGTTGCAAGTCACAATCGTTGGTTCATCGGCAAGGCAAGTAATAGTAATGCTGTGTAAAATAAAGTGAATGATAGGGAATGATAAGAGCGAGATATATAATAAACTGAAATGCTTCTATTGAATTCATAATTGTTTTGAATATCAGAGCTCTTTTCAAAATTAAAGACAATGCGAAAATAAAATCAGCTAGTAAAAGTGATGCATAGTGCTTTGTTTAGCCTTGCTATCCCGAAGCTTTCCGGGCCTTGGTGGTTCTGATTGACCAATTGTTGAGGCGTTCTCCTCGGTTCACAGCTTGTAAAGAAGGGCCTTCCTCCCCTTCCTCCTCGAAAATAACACAACAGTCTATATCATCATCCTCCAGGAACAGATTCTTCATGGCTGCTAATGCTTCATCTTCCTCTGATCCATATATGGTGTCTGCCGGCTGGAAAGTCTATTCCAGGTGAGGTATCAGATGCTCCATTGGATAGTAAGGACCACGCCATAGTGGCGACCAATGATTGAATTCCTCCTAAGTGTACTCATACCCCAAACCAAATATGGTACCATGTTTCTTCAGCTTGAGGGGTTTGGTGATTCCTTGGAGGTTTTTGCCGAGTCCCTTTCCAGGTTCGTACCCACACCAATTCAAGATACTTTCAATCTTATTATCCCTCCATTTATCCTTGTCTACAGCGTTGACCCGCTTGATATGGTGGTATATTTCTCCGCCTATTTTCCTTCTGCCTCCAACCATTGGGATGGTCTGGCGACTGTATATGGGGTTGCTACCATTGCCATGAACAATCACCTCTTGGTGATTCCACTCGAATTTCACTGCCTGATGCAGGGTCGATGCTACCGCTCCAGCGGCGTGGATCCATGGTCGTCCCAACATCAATTTGTAGGATACTGGAACATCTATCACTTGAAAGTCAACATCGAACCAAGTTGGTCCCATTTGCAAGCATAGGTTGATCTCCCCAATAGAAGACCTTTGGGACCCATCGAAGGCTTTGACATTGATGGCTCCATCTTTGATCTTGTGCAGGCTCTTTCCCAATGTTCTGAGAGTTATCAACGGACAGATGTTGAGGCTGGAGCCTCCATCGATCAAGACTCTAGTGATGAAGTAATCCTCGCACTGCACGGTGATGTGCAGGGCCATGTTGTGACTCAGTCCTTCTGGCGGCAGCTCGTCTTCGTGGAAGGTGATCTTGTGGCTTTCCAATACCTGCCCTACCATATTTGCCATTTCGCCCCCAGTTATGTTGCTGGGCACATAAGCTTCGCTCAATATCTTCATCAAGGCATTTTTGTGTACGTCAGAGCTCTGCGCCGGTATTTTGTTCAACTGCTCAACGACCAAATACTCCTTATATTGTATTTTCCTCCAAAGATCATTGGGCCCGGTTTCAATAGTCCGTCCATAGGCTTGCTTACTGGACTCAGCTAAGTGCTATAGAGTGTAAACCCTGCCTGTTCTGGTCATACCTTGCACAACAATTGCTTCTCCCGTCTTGGTCTTCCCTTTCCTCCTTGCTTCAGCTGTGTAATCCCATGGTATGGCATTTGAGTGGAACGGTGTTATGTCTGACATTGCTATAGGAATAGGTACCCTTGGTGGTAACACAGCAACTTCGAAAGGTGCAGGTGCCTTCGGGACTCCAAACTCAACCTTAATTGGTCCGGGCGCCTTTGCAGAAGAAGGTGCTTCAAATTCGAGAGGTGTAGACATATTTACTTCATCGCCCTCTGCACAATGATTGGGTTAAGCGTGACCGCCGGTTTCTTTGGCTCATCACCCTCAGCAATCAATCCTATCGACCCCTTAGGGTCCCAGTCATCTTCGATCTCGATCATGTGAATGTCTCCACCTTTGTGATCAGGTAGAGGGTTGTTGCGGATATTAGGAGCAGGCTCCTTTGCTATGATAACCTTATTGACGATCAGAGTTTGCATCTTGTCCTTCAACGAGTGGCACTCGTCAATGGTATGTCCCTTCATGCCGAAGTGGTACACACAGGTCTTATTAGGGTTGACCCACTGGGAAGGATTTTCTGGAGTTATGGCAGGGATAGGGGAGACGTAACTGATCGCAACAAACTCAACCTTACACAATGGTAGGAAGAGCGTGCGCTAAGACTTTTACCCGACTAGTGGTATCGTGGTCAATTTCCACAGGGAGCTTGGAATGGAGTTGCATATTTGTTCAGACTAGGAATGCGTGTTTGCTCCTAATTGTACTTCTAACATTTTTTGGGTTTTGTTTAATAACTACTATTATCAACTACAAGTTTAAGCTAATTTATGCTAAAGGGATATGTTCTAAGTTGTGACTAATATAGAGACATGCACTAGGGTCGTGGCATCACATAGGTGGTTAACTAACGGGTAGAGACTACTAATAATAGATTGACATATTTGGGATCAATGTTATAACCATTGCAGAATTGTACCAACTCTCACACCTCTCGGTAGAGAGAGCGATTTTGCCTAATTGACTCTCTCGAGACCAATTGGGTAGGCCAATTAGACCAAACAACTAGGGTTCAAGTAGGGTGATTACTCTCTCGAGGTTTAACCTATTAATTGGGACTACCATTGCTCATGGGTCCACCCAAATTCCTTGTTGGGTCAATTTTGGGGTCATAGACTCTCTTTCTCAAGAAGAGTCAAGACCCACTAAGCTAGAATCAATGTTTGCAACCATCAATCCTTAATTAAACCATAAAATTAACCCAAATAACAAACACCCAATATCAATCTATCATTAAGAAGCAACACCCATTAATTACCCACACTAGGGTTGAGCCACAACCCTAGCTAATGGGTTTAGCTAGACAAAATTAAAGAAGAAACTGAAGAAATAGAAGATGAAACAACCATATTAATTAATTGCTAATGTTAAACTACAATAATCTATGATGAAACCAAGCTAAAACTGCCCAAAATAGGCCAAAGCATAAGTCTCAAGAGTGCAGCAACTATCAGATGTACCAAACTTAACCTAAAAATGGTAAAATGTTCTATTTATAGTGGGCTGGAAAAACTGGACAAAAATGCCCCTGCGGGGTTAGTGCGGACCATACAAAGTTGGCACGTGGCTGCACTGGGTTGCTTGACCTCTGAATCTTGCTCTCTGAAAATGGTGATGCGGACCGCACAAAGTTGGAATGCGGCCGTATGAAGACTGGCGCGGACCGCACAAAGTTGTTGTGCGGCCGCATGAATGGTTTTGGCAGCTTCTCTGAACTTTACTGACGCGGACCGCGTGACCATAGAATGCGGCCACATGGAGAGGGACGCGGGCCGCATGAAGTGGGACGCGGCCGCGTGGTTTGCTTCTAGAATATGACACTCTCTGAACTTCTTGGACGCGACTGCATAGCAAGATTGTGTGGCCGCATGAGTGAGACGCGGGCCGCATGAAGTGGGACACGGCCGCATGAGTTTGACTTGTAGTTTCACAGTCTCTGAACTCCTATGGTGCGGCGGCATGACATGATGGTGCGGTCCGCACCAAGTTCTGAATGTCCTTACTTTAATGATCTTTGACACTTGAGCAGGTTTCACTGCTATTTGAGCCGATCTTTGACGATTTGTCACTTTATAGCTCAAACCTGCAATCAAGCGCAATCTGTAAGCATTTTGGGACTATTTTGTAGCAAATTAAACTCAAAGCGCAGGCAAGTATGGGTATAAAACATGTTAAAATCCTACTTATCAACTCCCCAAACTTAAACCTTTGCTTGTACTCAAGCAAACAAAATAAGACCCACCCCTCAAAGGCAACATCCAAGCAATTTCAGCTTATCCTAAAGTAACCTGAACAAGCATCAATTGGGACTAACAATTGCCCTCAATGCGAATGCATCATTAACACATTTAAACTTTGAAAACTTGTGGATCAAGTGTGACACAATAGCATCAAGAGTTGACACATTTCATCAAAGAACTTTTCTCAATTACTTTGGTCATTGTGGAACCCAAACTCACACATCCTCAACTCTCCCTAAGAGAACCTCACCTTTTAGAGTATTGTCACACAAACCGAGGTTGATGGATTTTCACTCATCTCTCTCAAGGAAGAGGCCACAAGTCCGGCTCTAAGTACCATATGCTTGCCCCTTATGTAAGTATCCACTAATGTAGGTTCCCTTCAACTCAAAATCATGTAGGGCTTTTGTGGAGTCATTGTGAAGGCTTTTGGGTAAGGGTAGGACATATTTTTGTTCAAGTGGGTTCAATCTTCCCTTAAGCACTTCTTTTGATTCATTTTGGCACACTTTCTTGAATCATTTGAGTATTCACTTCTTTTTCAAGGGGTTAGAGAGACACATTGTCACCCTTTCTTATGCAATTCAACACGTTTCTCCTTTTTCTACTTTTTCCACACCCTTTTCACTTTTGTTTTCTTTGAATCCCCTTTTTTGACTTTATTCAATTTGGTCTTTCTTTTTGTCTTATTTTTGCTTTCTTTTTCATTACCTTTCTTTTCTTTTGATTTTGTACCTTTTACCACATTGTTTCCTTTCTTGCCCCCCCCAAACTTAGACATTTGCCATCTACTCAAGGGAAGATTTGGGTGCCAAGAGAGGGTATCATTAAGAACGGGTATAGGCTTGTAGCTTTGGTTCTTGAAAGAAGAAGGTTCAAAGCTCAAAAGGGTTAACTAGGGATCATTTCATTGGTAGGTCATGGAATTGTTCAATATTAGAATTTTGGATTAAGGAGAGCCTACAATTACTTCTCAAGCCAAATTTCACCTAGGATTTTACCTCAACAAACATTCGGGGCAAGTTCTAGACCATAGGCTTGGGACTTGGACTCACAAATCGAATTCTCACCACACACACTCAAGGATTGCTAAAGATATCGAGTCGAGGGCCCACAACGACCTTAGTTACGATTCAAGTGCACAATGGTCCAATACAACCACATGATGTCTGTTTGGTCAACACATGAGTTTCAAGGCCACGACTTTCACCATCCTAAGCACAACATTATGTCTTTGACCATGGGATCAAAGGCAAATGTGTTAGGCCCATGTGAAGTTTTGCCTGAGGTACCCTTGACTGCAAAACTTGAAAATCAAAAAAGAAAAATCAAAAACGGACTCAAACCCTTAAGAAGGTTGTCACGCCATCTATCATTGGGAAGAGCCACCCGGTTCACACAACACTCTACCCTTGGAAAGAACTGTGGCATTAAGAAAACCAAGAGATAATTGTAAATGCCAAAAAAAAACAAAAAGGCTACGAGCTTACTATGAAGCTAAAACTGAAATTTTTTAACAAAAATAGAAAAACTGAATGAATATGTACAATAGGGGAGTAGAATATGCAACGGGGGGGGGGGTGAATATGTACATAAAGTAGAAAAGTAACTAGAATGAAAAGTTTTATACATGCCAACTATCAACTAGCAACATAAGCTAAGAGTCAAATAAATATGTACAGTCATCCCAAATGTATCAACCATCAAAATAGTAGGGCGCACCCCCACGAATAAAAGCTGGCATTGTCCCCAATGCCAACTACCAAAATAAGCATATAAACAGAGAAAGGATATAGAGTGGCTCCTCAAGCCTGATCCGTCGTCATGGGCTGCTTAGTGGTCCCCTGGTCCTCTGTACTGGCGGGAACCTCAGACTGGTTCCCGGCCTGCTGCTGCTCTGCTGCTGGGATAGGGGCCGGGTCATGGACCGGCTTAACATCTGGTGGAGCACTGGAAGTATCCTCCTGAACCTGTGCTACCTCTATCACAACACCCTTAGTGCTAGGAAACTTCCTCTTCTTCCTTGGGTGCCTAGGCTCCTCCTTTTGCTGTGGCTCCGGTACAACTACTGCTGGTCGAGGTGCTGATTCATCAAAGAACAAGTCTAAAGGCAGCTGGTCTGCCTTTAGCTTGTCAACCTCAGCTCGAAGCACCTTCACCTCTTCCTTAGATGCCCAGGATTTTCTCATCTTCTTGTGTTCTCTGGAAAGCTCCTTTAGAGCTTTGCCCTGTGCATCAACTGCCTTTGTCAAGGCAGCCTGAGTAGCCAAAATCTTTTCTTGGTTGGCTAGGAGTGTCTTTAATGTCTCCTCAATGGACTGAGAAATCTCAACGGTGGCTGGAACAGACTGGGCCGCAACTGTGGTAGCCAAAGTGGAAAACTTGGATGTTGAGATTGACATCCAGTTGTTCAAACTATCTAATGTCTTTGCTAACTGCTGGGCCGTGAAGGGGTTGGATTTGGAGGTGGAAACCACTGGGCCAGCTGAAGAACTGGGACCCGCAGAGGAGGATGGGATGTCCGGAATAGTAGTGGCAGCAGAAGTAGGTGGCTCAACAGAAGCCTCTACCGCAACTGGCTCCTCAGACTGGCCAGTCAGGGCAAAGGTGGATGATTTTCCCTTCTTATCCCCCTTCGGGTTGTCCGGCCCCTGAATACTAAACCATGAAAACGGGGACACCAGCCGGACTCCAACATCGAAGGGGTATTTCTTCACCTTTGCATCTTCAAAGTACATTGTGAGGGTGTTCGGGTAGGGGTAGTTTCTGTCCGTATCAATGCCAATGGATGTGATCACACTGTACATAACATTCCCCACATTGATGGGGAAACCTGCCATAATGGACGCAATGAGAACCGCTCGGGCGATTGGAATGGTCTGGTCATGGGACGAAGGGTCCAACCTATTGCATACAAAAGTTAACCATCCTCTCGCCTCAAAATTGAGGTCCTTTCGCAGTATTTTCTTCCCCACTTGAATCCACTCCAGAACAGTACCCGGCTGAGCTAAGAACTGTGCCACCCAAGGACGAGCTTCCTCTTTCAAATCTAACTTCTCTCTGTACAGAGAGTCATCCTCATCATTGAAACCCAAATACTCGTTCAACGCCTTTCCCGAGAACACTATCTTCTTATCCTACACTTTGGTTGCAATTGACCCTTCTTTTGTGTGGGCCACATTGCTGTAGAATTCCTTCACCATATGTTCATTTGCATCGACTAGCTCATCTTTGAAGAAATCCCACCCCACTCTAGTAAGAAATTGTTCATGGACTCGGGGAAGGTAAGGTAACAAATTCCGGGTGACTACTCTTCTTTCTGGAATCACCTTCTTCTTGGGCCACATTTCTCGGAATTTATGAAAGGCCACCTCGCTGACAAATCTGTCCTGCCATACAACTGGGTTTCTAGTTCTTTCAATTCCCCCAACTCCAGGTACCCTACTGTCCGGGACCTCCTCATCACTCTTGTTTTTATCTTCTGCACCCTCCCCAGATTCTGAAGTTGTGGGGGAGGTGGAGTATTTGGCACTGCCTGCTTCTGAGCCCTCAGACGACTCAGGTTGTATAACAGTTGGAGCTTTAGCTGGGCCTGCGGGGGCTTTCCCCGAATCAGTTGAGACATCCTGGGAGGGGAGGTACTCACTCCCCGACTGCTCCTCATCACTCACCACCTGCTTTCTTGTTTTTAGCTTTGGTTGGGGAGTGAGTTTCTTCAATTTTCCTTTACCTCCCCGGGAGGGGTCACCTCCTCGTCCGGGTTGTTTAGCTCCACGCCCTCGTTGTTTAACCATTTTCGTCTAGTGCGGCCATGTGAACACAACCGCGGGCCGCACTGGGACTTTACCATTTACCTGTTGCTGAAACGAAGGCACGCGGACCGCCTGAGATGGGCTGCGGCTGCATGAGAACCACGCGGGCCGCTCAAAGTGGGACGCGGCCGCGTGAACGCAGTTCAGAGACTGATCATTCTTGGCCTTTACTGGTGCGGACCACACAAGCAAGGGTGCGGCCGCACTAGCCATCTTCAGAAACTTGGCAATATTTTCTTTAGCCGGTGCGGACCGCACAAAGTGGGATTGCGTCCGCACGATCACTGTTTAGAGACTGTGCACTTTTTGCACAGTTGTTTTGTACTGGTTCAATCACAATTCCTGCAACATCTCACAAACCATTAGCTTAAAAATCCTAATCTACAACAAAAATGAAAAAGAAAGAAAAAGACGTGGGTTGCCTCCAAGAAGCGCCTGATTTAACGTCGCGGCACGACGCATGTTACTATCAAAGTCACTTCAAATGAATGAGTGCCACCACATGGCTGTCATCAAACTTTCCCAAGTAATGCTTGACACGATGCCCATTGACCCGGAAAACTTCACCATTTTTGTTCTTGAGATCAATAGCAACAAATGGGGTTACACCAACAACTTCAAAAGGACCACTCCACTTAGACTTAAGCTTTCCCGGGAATAACCTCAACCGGGAGTTGAAAAGAAGAACCATGTCACCAACTTTGAATTCCTTCCCTCGGGCATACTTATTATGAAGGTACTTGATCTTGTCCTTGTACAAGGATGAGCTGGAGTAGGCATGAAATCTAAACTCGTCTAGCTCATTGAGTTGCTCAACCCGGAGATTCGCAGCGACATCCCATTCTAAGTTCAATTTTCTCAAGGCCCACATATCCTTATTCTCCAATTCCACCAGAAGATGACAAGCTTTCCCAAACACCAACCGGTACGGAGACATACCAATCGGGGTCTTGTAAGCTGTTCGATAGGCCCAAAGAGCATCATCTAATTTTTTCGACCAATCTATCCTATTAGCATTGATAGTTTTGGACAAAATACTCTTGATCTCTCGATTGGAAACCTCAACTTGGCCACTTGCTTGAGGATGATAAGGAGTGGTCACCTTGTGATTTACACCATACTTGGCAAGCAATGAATCAAAAGCCCGATTGCAAAAATGAGAACCACCATCACTAATGATAGCACGTGGAGTGCCAAACCTTGTGAAGATACTCTTTTTCAAGAACGCTTTCGAGCTTCGTTGTTGGGCAAAGTGACGGCTTCGACCCATTTTGACACATAATGTCGATACCCCACACATAAAAAATGTCCACCTCTAGAATTGTGTTGAGAGGCATCTCATCCTTTTGAGAAATCCCACCGGCTCGTTGGCATTCATCACATCTCTTGACAAAATCACCAGTATCTTTAAAGAAGGAGGGCCAATAGAAACTGCAACTAAGCACCTTAGAAGCCGTCTCACCCCGCCATGATGGCCACTATAGGGAGAGGAATGACAAGCCTCCAAAATACTCAATTGTTCTTCTTCCGGGACACATCGGTGAATCATACCATCGGTGCAAATCTTGAACAAATATGGCTCATACCAATAATAATCCAAACTATCTCGCTTGAGCTTATTCCTTTGGTTAGAAGAGAGCTCATATGGGATTATACCGGTCACAAGATAATTTGCCACATCGGCAAATCACGACATATCATGCATAGATACCACAAGGAGTTGTTCATTCGGGAACGCATCATTGATCTCAAGGCCGTCAGAAGGCCTCCCCTCTTCCTCCAAGTGGGACAAGTGGTCCACCACTTGATTTTCACTTCCTTTCCGGTCCACAATTTCTAGATCAAACTCTTGAATAAGTAGCACCCATCTCATCAACCTTGTTTTTGAATCTTTCTTGGTCATCAAATACCTAAGGGCGGCATGATCAGTATGGATAATCACTTTGGCCCCCATAAGGTATGGTCGGAACTTTTCCATGGCAAACACAATAGCTAGCAACTCCTTCTCGGTGACTGTATAGTTTCTTTGAGCTTCATTCATCGTCTTGCTTGAGTAGTACACCAGATGGAACATCTTGTTGATTCTTTGGCCCAAGACCGCCCCTACCGCAACATCACTAGCGTCGCACATGAGCTCAAATGGAAAGCTCCAATTGGGTGCGGTAATGATAGGGGTTGTTGTCAACTTGTGTTTTAGAAGCTCGAAAACCTCCATGCATTTCTCATCAAAGACAAACTTGGCCTCCTTCTCTAACAACTTGCACAACGGGTTAACTACCTTAGAGAAATCTTTGATGAACCTTCGGTAGAAACCCGCATGCCCCAAAAAGCTCCTCACCCCTTTGACAGAAGTAGGGGGAGGTAACCTTGAAATGACTTCAATCTTGGCTTTGTCAACTTCAATACCTCTCTTCGAAATCTTATGACCCAATACAATACCCTTTTCTACCATCAAATGGCATTTTTCCCAATTGAGAACTATGTTTGTATCTTTACATTGGGCCAACACACGGTTCAAATTTGTCAAGCATTCCTCAAAGGAGTCCCCCACTACGCTAAAATCATCCATAAAGACCTCCAACATATCTTCCACCATGTCGGTGAAATTTGCCATCATACATTGTTGAAAGGTCACTGGGGCATTACACAATCCAAACGGCATCCTCGAAAATGCGAATGTGCCGTAGGGACAAGTAAAGGTCATCTTTTCTTGATCTTTTGGGGCGATGAGAATCTGATTGTACCCCGAATACCCATCTAAAAAGCAATAGAACGACTGACCCGCAAGACGATCAAGCATTTGGTCGAGGAACGACAACGGAAAATGATCCTTTCGAGTCACCTTGTTAAGCTTTCTATAGTCCATACAAACTCTCCATCCCGTCACCGTCCGAGTAGGAATCAACTCATTGTTAGCATTGGTTACAACAGTCATCCCACCCTTCTTCGGTATGCATTTCACCGGAGAAGTCCATGAGCTGTCAGAAATAGGATACACCACACCGGCGTCAAGCCACTTGATAACTTCCTTCTTGACCACTTCTTGCATAGCTTCGTTGAGTCTCCTTTGGTGTTCAAGTGAGGGCCTCGCATCCTCCTCCAATATGATCTTATGCATGCAAAAGGCGGGGCTTATACCCCGAATATCCACCAATGTCCATCCGATCGCCCTCTTGCTCTTTTGTAGAACCACCAAAGTGGCATCAACCTGTACGTTAGTCAAGCAAGACGAAATAATAACAGGAAAAGTGAAATTAGGGCCCAAGTATTCATACCTGAGGTGAGGAGGAAGTGATTTCAACTCCAACACCGGCGGCTCCTCAATAGATGGCTTGGTTGGGGGAGTTTTGCGATTCTCAAGATCCAAGGATAACTTCCTAGGCTCATAAGAATACGAGCCCATACCATGCAAATCGTTTACACATTCAACTCTCCCGGCATCATCATCAACATCCATATTCAAGAGCACGACCTCAAGTGGGTCCTCAACATTCACCATTGCGCTTGTGTCATCCACTATCACCGCCGTGACAATGTTAACAAACGAGCACACCTCAGTGCTATTCGGTTGCCTCATAGATTTGCACACATGGAACACCACCTTTTCATCACCAACACGGAAGGTCAACTCTACCGCCTTGACATCTACCAAAGCCTTCCCAGTAGCTAGGAAAGGTCTTCCAAGGATAATTGGCACCTCAAAATCCACCTCACAATCCAAGATAACGAAATCGGCCGACAATATGAACTTATCAACACGAACAAGGACATCATCAATAATCCCCAAAGGCTGCTTCATTGACCGGTCCGCCATTTGAAGCCTCATAGAAGTTGGACGAGGTTGTCCTATTCCCAAGGTCTTGAATACCGAATGTGGCATTAAATTGATACTTGCCCCCAAGTCACAAAGGGCTTTTGCAAAGTCGTCACTTCCAATGGTACATGGGATAGTGAATGCACCGGGTTCCTCAAGTTTCAGAGCCATAGAATGTACAATTGCGCTCACTTGATGGGTCATCTTGATTGTCTCACACTCCATTGATCTCTTTTTTGTAACCAAATCTTTCATGAAATTTGCGTACCCCGACATTTGCTCGAGTGCCTCCACCAAAGGAACATTGATAGTCAAACTCTTAATCATCTCAATGAATTTTTTAAATTGGTTGTCACCTTTTTGCTTGGCCAAGCGTTGAGGATAGGGCGGAGGAGGCCTAGGTAAGGGTGCTTTGGCTTTGGGGACCACCGGCTCGGGCATATCAATCACGTATTCCCTAGACGGGTTCACGGCCTCTTGTGTCTCCTCCTCAACCTCATGAATATCAATCCGCACATCATCTCTCACACTTGGTTCAACTACATCTTCAACCACCAAAGGCATTTCATTATCTCGTAACTCATCTTCATCCACCATAACTTGGTTTCCTCTTGAGGCATGCACATCACCGCCTCTTCCACTTCGCGTTGTCACCGCCATCACATGATTATTGTGCCCACCCTTGGGGTTTACTACCATATCACTTGGTAGAGCACCCTTTGGGCGAGTATTCAAAGACTAAGAAATTTGGCCAAGTTGTACTTCCAAGTTACGGATAGAAGTGTTGTGGGAGGCCAATTGAGCATCGGAGTCTTGGTTCTTCTTCATAATTTGCTCAAACATAACTTCAATTCTATCAAATTCATTTCCCGAAGAACTAGACCTTTGAGATTGAAACAGCAGTGGGTTGTTCGATTGTTGAAACATCGGAGGTCTTTGAAAGCCTTGCCCCCAATTTCCTTGACCACCATTGTTATTCCACCCACCTTGCCCATTGTTGTTGTTCCAATTGTTGTTGTTGTTTCCGCTCCAATTCCCTTGATTACCCGAATTGTTGTTCCCCCAATTTCCTCCTTGGTTGTTGTTATTGTTCCAATTACCACCTTGTTGATTGCCCCAATTTCCTAGGGGTCTCCATTGTTGGTTCCCTTGATTACCTCTATTACCTTGATAGTTGTTGACGTATTGGACTTCCTCATTTTGAGTATCATAGCATTCATTCGAATAGCCACCACCATCATCATAGTTATCAAAATTTCCTTGAGGTTGTTACCCTCTTTGCCTCCTTTTCATCATATTCACTCCTTCCATGGTGTTGACTTCACGCGGGTTTTGAACTTGTTGTAACTGCGCTCTAGCCAACCGATTCATTGTTGTTGTAAGTTCGGCAATGGCTTGGCCTTGATCATGTAACTCCTTATGCAAATGTATGACGTTAGGATCACCTTGAGGAACATTAGCCCGACTTTGCCATGCCAATGATGTGTCGGCCATCTCATCTAACACATCACAAGCTTCATTGTAAGGAAGCTTCATAAAACTTCCTCCCGCCAGTTGGTTCACAATACATTGGTTAGTTGTGTTGATGCCCCTATAGAATATTTGTTGGATCATTACATCATTCATATCATTGTTAGGGCACTCTTTCACCATTGTTATAAACCTCTCCCATATCTCGTGTAACGGTTCAGTCGGCTCTTGCTTGAAGGCTAGAATCTCGTCCCGTAGAGCCACCGTGTGACTTGGAGAGAAAAACTTAGCGATGAACTTGTCTGCCAACTCATCCCATGTAGTGATGGAATGATTGGGGAGCCTCTCCAACCAATCTAACGCCTTCCCCTGAAGTGAGAACGGGAAAAGTCGAAGTCTCAATGCATCCTCCGAAACATTTGTCTGCTTGCTACCCCAACAAGTATCCATGAAGCCTTTCAAGTGTTTATAAGCATTCTGATCAGCTGCCCCCATGAAATAACCTCGTTGTTCGAGCAAGGTGAGCATCACATTTGTAATCTGGAAGTTCCCCGCCCGGATTCGGGGAGGAACTATTGCACTTGCGTACCCTTGATTGGGTAGAACTCTTGGTGCCACTCTTGGTGGAGGTGGAGGAGGGTCTGGTATATTCTCATTTGCATTGGCATTTCGACCTATCCTAGGAGCTTGAGGTAATACATCTTCTTGTTCTAGATCCTCAACCTCCTACCCCACGACCACGTTGCCAAGAGGGTCATTTGCGTTTAAAGCCATGTGCACCTGAGTGAATTGACACAAATAAAATTAGTAAAAAGAAGGAAAGAGAAGCAAAACACAAAACTAGCTACACAAATAGTGAACACCGTAAGCTCAACCTTACGGCAACGGCGCCAAAAAGTGATCGCAGCAAACTCAACCTTACACAATGGTAGGAAGAGCGGGTGCTAAGAATTTTACCCGAATAGTGGTATCAGGGTTAATTTCCACAGGGAGCTTGGAATGGAGTTGCGTATTTGTTCAGACTAGGAATGCGTGTTTGCTCCTAATTGTACTTCTAACATTTTTTTTGGTTTTTGTTTAATAACTACTATTATCAACTACAAGTTTAAGCTAATTTATGCTAAAGGGATATGTTCTAAGTTGTGATTAATATAGAGAAAGGCACTAGGGTCGTGGCATCACCTAGGTGGTTAACTAACGGGTATATACTACTAATAATAGATTGACATATTTGGGATCAATGTTATAATCGTTGCACAATTGTACCCACTCTCACACCTCTCGGTAGAGAGAGCGATTTTGCCCAATTGACTCTCTCGAGACCAATTGGGTAGGCCAATTAGACCAAACAACTAGGGTTCAAGTAGGGTGATTACTCTCTCGAGGTTTAACCCGTTAATTGGGACTACCATTGCTCATGAGTCCACCCCAATTCCTTGTTGGGTCAATTTTGGGGTCATAAGCTCTCTTTCTCAAGAAGAGTCAAGACCCACTAAGCTAGAATCAATGTTTGCAACCATCAATCCTTAATTAAACCATAAAATTAACCCAAATAACAAACACCCAATATCAATCTATCATTAAGAAGCAACACCCATTAATTACCCACACTAGGGTTGAGCCACAACCCTAGCTAATGGGTTTAGCTAGACATAATTAAAGAAGAAACTGAAGAAATAGAAGATGAAACAACAATATTAATTAATTGTTAATGTTAAACTACAATAATCTATGATGAAACCAAGCTAAAAATACCCAAAATAGGCCAAAACATAAGTCTCACGAGTGCAACAGCTATCAGATGTACCAAACTTAACTTAAAAATGGTAAAATGTTCTATTTATAGTGGGCTGGAGAAACTGGACAAAAATGCCCATGCGGGGTTAGTGCGGACCGCACAAAGTTGGCACGCGGCCGCACTGGGTTGCTTGACCTCTGAATCTTGCTCTCTGAAGATGGTGATGCGGACCGCACAAAGTTGGAATGCGGCCGTATGAAGACCGGCGCGGACCGCACAAAGTTGTTGTGCGGCCGCATGAATGGTTTTGACGGCTTCTCTGAACTTCACTGACGTGGACCGCATGACCATAGAGTGCGGCCGCATGGAGAGGGACGCGGTCCGCATGAAGTGGGATGCGTCCGCGTGGTTTGCTTCTGCAATATGACACTCTCTGAACTTCTTGGATGCGACCGCATAGCAAGATTGTGCGGCCGCATGAGTGAGACGCGGGCCGCATGAAGTGGGACGCGGCCGCATGAGTTTGACATGTAGTTTCACAGTCTCTGAACTCCTATGGTGCGGCAGCATGACATGATGGTGCGGTCCGCACCAAGTTCTAAATGTCCTTACTTTAATGATCTTTGACACTTGAGCAGGTTTCACTCCGATTTGAGCCGATCTTTGACGATTTGTCACTTTATAGCTCAAACATGCAATCAAGCGCAATCTGTAAGCATTTTGGGACTATTTTGTAGCAAATTACACTCACAGCGCAGGCAAGTATAGGTATAAAACATGTTAAAATCCTATTTATCAGTAACCATCAGCTTTAAGTCTCTCATACAGCTGGTCAATTGGCTCAGCGATGGTTGTATATTGTCTGGGAGGTCTGCGGTCAAAATTTGGTCTGGGTCTAGGGAAATTTTGGCGAGTGGGACATGATTGGTAGCGAGAGGGTTGGACATTATAGGCTTGGTAAACAGGTGCAGGTTGAGAGTATCTGGGTGAAGTGGGTTGATATGTGGGAAGTGGAGATGATTGGTAAACGGGTGGTGGATTTTGGTAAGAGGGTGTGGGTGCTTGGTAATTCGGGATGGGCTGATATGTAAATGGAGGTGACAGGTAGGTGTGGTATTTTAGTGGTGGTTTGGCTCTCTGTGTGACCATCACGGTACTCACATCTTTTTTCTTGGACGTGCCACCAGACTGTAAAGCCTTGTTGATGGCCTGCAATGCTTCAAGATTAGTAACCATACCATTCTTAATGCCTTCCTCAATTCTTTCTCCCAGCTTGATGATATCGGAGAATTTCTGGCCCTCGATCAGCATCAACCTCCCATAATATTGTGGATCCTGAGCCCAGACAAAGAATATGTTCATCTGTTCCTCTTCTAAGGCCAGCCTGACCTTAGTAGCCTCTGATCTCCAACGAGTAGCATACTCGTGGAATGTCTTGGTAGGCTTCTTCTTCAAATTCTGGATGTAGAATACATCCGGTGCATTCTCTGTATTGAATCGAAACCTATCCATGCAATCCGATGCCATACCTACCCAGCTTGTCCATTTCTTGGGGTCCTGGCTGATATACCAGGATAGAGCATCCCCCTTTAGACTTCTCATGAAGAGTTTCATACGAATTTTCTCATCCCTTCCGACTCCAACCAGCTTATCACAATATGTCCTCAAATGGACCCTGGGATCTCCCGTGCCATCGAACATTTCGAACTTGGGAGGTTTGTACCCCTCCGAAAGTTCAACATCGGGCTGAATGCAGAGGTCCTTATAATTCAGCCCCTCTACACCTTTGTTTCCTTCCATGCCCTGGACTCGGCTGGTCAACTTCTTGAGTTCTGCTGCCAAGTTTCTGATAAGAGAGTCCTTGTCACCAGACTCAGGTGCACTTGAAATTGGTTGAGCGTAGTGGGGTATGGTATCTACGTAGATGGGAGTATTGTGGAGGTGGTCATTTGTGGTGTTTAGTGGTTTAGGAATGAGTAGTGGAGTGTTGTTTGGAGTGTGGCATGTGTTGCAGTGTTGAGCATGAGTGGATTACATCTATGGTTGTGGGGTATTCTGTGGAGGTGCGGGATTTTGAGCATTTGGAAAGTTGACATCAGGAGCGGTGAGAGTGAATGATAAATTTGCCAAGTTCCGAACTTGATCCAGTTCTTCTTGGAACTTCAACAGTTTCTGCTCAAGTTGAGCAGCAGTTTCCTTAGCAACCGGGGTACCCTGAGGAATATCAATTCTTTCAATTTCCTTTATGGCGCTTGAATCTCCCATTCTACCTTTGTTCTTGTTCCGGATAGGACTTGGTGGAGGAGGAGGTGGAGGGCACTAGGATCTCGTACTGTATGATGATGGTGCCAGAATGCACGAACTAACCTTTGGGGAGGGGAATAAAAATAAAAGAAAAATGACAAAACAAACAACAAAAAAAAGTAACAAGTTAGCCCGGGTTATGAGAAGAAAATGTTGCAATATTTAAACACATTGTGCAAGAATATAAATCGTGTCCTAATTTGGGATGCCTCATTGTGCCCGAGGTAGGCCTAGCGACAAATTAATTTGGAGAACTTATAATGCTAAATGCCTCATTTTATTGATAAAAATAAGACGAATCCAAAACGACGCTAAATAACAGAAAGTAAAATGGTACTAGTGGCCATTGGCCTTATTACATCATTAAAGCGAAATAAAAGACTCCTAGCTACTTGGTCCCAAAAGGAGCTTCCCCAGATTCGGCATCTTTGTCTCCCTCGAACAGCTTCACCAACTCGCGCAGTCCTAGCAACAGATAAGCTCGGGTCAAGGTCCCTGAAGTGGAACACAGACCTGTCACTATCCCAGAACAGAGTTGTAGCCTCTATGATTTTGTTGTCAGGCTGGATTTCTAGAAGAGATGGCAGATTCCCTAAGTATTTGCGGACGAGCGTCTGATCATTGGAGTGGAGGTCTTTCCACCAATTTAGCAGCCTTGGATGAATGTTGGTTACCATGTCAAATCTGGGGACTTCGTGCCTCATTTTCTGCAAAATAGAGTGTTAGACCCTTACCCCACCAGACTCGACTATTTAAACCAATAATTAGCATAGCAAACATTTAGTTCTCCAAATAAATGCATAGAACATGTAGGTTTCCGTTTGGGTTTCAAGGAAACCCAGTGGACTTCGGACAAGGCTATCTTAATGAGTAATTATGTGGACAACATAACTGACTCGACTAGGTTTGACCATGATGCATGCACAGTTAAACAGAGTAAGGTTTCTATGGGGTATTAGACCGGTACCCTTGAGCGGACAACTCAAGAGGGAAAGGCACGGAACCGTCGACTGCACCGCTGATCGACTGGTTTTACCGCAAATACGCCTTTGCCAAATTTAAAGGGTGATAATATTTGAAGAGCGCAACCACTCATTATAAGCGTTGCTATGGTATTTATTTAACATGAGTGGAATATGATGTTGAAGATGTAGTTTACAAGAATGAAACAAATTGACATGTATTTCCACGTTCATAGGATAAATGATTACAATAATTGCAGTAATTACAACAGTATGGAAATAAAGCAGTAAAGGAAAGCAGTTAAAGGAAAGAAAAGACATGAAGAGCCAAGTCAGTTTCGCAGTGAAAGGATAAAAGATAGTAAATAAAGCAATTAATGAGATAGTAAAGTCACAAGCAACATGCAATGGTAAAAGCCTAAAGAGTCCCCAGCAGAGTCACCATGCTGTCGACGCCCCCTTTTTCTAACATGGGGTTCGAAATCGGGTATACGACATTGGGAAGGACAACTCTATTCCCTTTCGAGAATTGGGTTTTAGAATTTTTAAGAGTCGCCACCTAATGATTATAGTGCATTAGGACACTTTAAGAAAGGTTTGAGTTGGAAAATCAGAGTTCGGGTAAGGGCTAGAAATTATCTCGAGGGGAAGGTGTTAGGCACCCCTCAAGATCCACTAGTGTGGTTCCCGACCATGTTACAATTGTGACTTTACAAGTGAACAATCAAGGCTCAAATAAGGACTCGCATATAACATTGTAATTAGGTTGAAAACTTTTGAAAGTAAATAGAGAGGGCAGAAATTTATAAAAAAAAAAGATTTGAATAATTTTACAAGAAAAGATGAAAGCAAATAAAGGGAGGGGGGTCCTAGGTCCTAGGTTTATAATTAATATGAATCACTTCAATGCAATATCCAGCAATCACTCCTCAGAAGAGGGGTCACACGTGATATTAGCGCACCGGTCATCATATCCATATTCTACCCTTCCCACCCCATTAAGGTATTAAGCGCGGAATAGTATCGTTACTTATTGCATGCTAGTACCCGTCCCAATCCTATTAGTCCTGGAGGCATATGGGACTACTAATCCTAAAGGGGAGGGAGTTGGGGCTTTTATGGTTTTAAAAGGATAAAATTCTAGGGCGACAAACAAAATACATAAAGCAGATATGGGAAAACACATAATAGTTAAAGGCTCAAACAGGCCTCCTCACTTAAGACAGATTATTTTTTAGCATGTCTTGCATGTACTGATTAGGTCTGATTAAACTTAGAAAAAATCCGTGAGGCAGACTGATTTATTACATATTTCAGATAAGAAATCTGAATCAGACATGCATGCTGGTTGGAATTGTCAAAGACTGATGCAATTATGATTTTTACCCTAAAGCTTGCCTAGGTGAAACCTATAGGCATGATATCTAATAATGCAACGTATACTGATTTTAAGGAAAAGCTTACTGATTATAGAAAAACACATAAGTTCTGCAAACGTTAAACGACATTACTACTGATTTTAGACTTGTAGATAAAATAAGCGAATCAGATTCAACGGGTTACTCCTATAGGCATGATTTCTAAGCGCTGTTGATTTTAAACGTTTATAGAAGTGAAGAAGTCCTATAGACATGGTATCTAAAATGAATTGGTTATTATTAAGCCTAAGATCGTTTGCCTAATGGCGTGTGTATGCAGAAGAACCTAAGACATGATTTCATATGCAGAACTTATAGGCATAATCTCTAAAAATGCATAAATGCAGAAGCACAAAAAACTTATAGGCAGGTTTTCTAAATGCAGAAATGCGGAAGTTTGCAGAAAGACTATAGGCATGTTTTCCAAATGCGAAGGTGCAGAATTGCAGAGAGGCTACATGCATGTTTTCTAAATGCAAAAGTGCAGAAGTTGTTAATAACCTATAGACATGTTTTCTAAATGCAGAAGTGCAGAAGTTGTAAATAACCTATAGGCATGTTTTCTACCCTTTGCATGCATTCATTCCCCTCCCTTTCCACTAACCAATCCCCAATAGTTATTACAAATTATTACAACCCAGAATAAATGAAGGAAAGTAAAAATAACATTACATCAGAAAGCTAAAAATCCCAACTAAGGAGAGCCTGATTCAGACTTCTATCTGAAGCATGAAGTAAATCAACTCCAAAGATCAAATTCAAAAACCCTTTTCTAATTTGGGATGTGTCAAAGTTCCCAAGAGTCTCAAAGGGCTCCGGGCAATGCTTACACCCCAAATATATAGCAGAATCATATTATAGTGCAGTGTGAAAGGGCCAGCCCTCAAATGTCTAAGTTTAGAGGGAATTCAAGGTCCCAAAGCAAGGCTCATAGGAGGGGGGCAGAACTTATAGTCTAAGAGTAGGTGCAAGTGTAGGGGAGGGGAGTGATAAGCTGGTGGTCATGCCAAGAAACTTGAAGTACTGGCACACCCCTGACCAACTTGTCATTTCAAGTTAAGGAGTTAGGGCTTATTGAAGGCCAGGCTCAGGCCTGGATAGCCATTTAAGGGCTATCAGACCATAAACTTTAACTCAGCATACATAGGGGGGGTAAGGATAGAGGATTCATAACAGAAACAGTAGACAAAGGAAGAGGGGGCAAAAGGCATGATCAGCAATGAAACATACTAACACACTCTTTACTTGGGGTCAAAACTTAGTTCATGGACAACAATTCATGTTGCCATGCCCTGAATCCCCATTACAAACACATAGAGGGTAGAGGTATAGGGATCAAGCATTCGCAAGTTAGTAAAGCAAACAACATCATATAAATATGTCAAACTTTGCAGGTATAGGCATAGATGTAAAGGTTCTAAGTAAACACATTAGTATGATTGCTAGGAACTGAATCAAGACATACCAGTAAAAGAGCAAGAGCAGGATGCAAAGACAAAGCAGTAGCAATATATTAGACTTGGCTTTCAGCAGGATAATAATAAGCAGGAGTAGAGAACAACAGTAGAGAATAGCAGTAGAGAAAAAAGCAAGAGGGAATGCAGGTTTTGAAAGTAATAGTGTGTGTAAGAGTATGCAATTCGAAGTGTGTTATAAAAGTATTGAATTGTCAGTTAAGGATCAAAGTGCAGAAGGGCCGTGCCCCTTTTATAGTGCAGAAAACAAGTGAGAAAAGGTAAGGAAATAATATTGAAATCAATCTCCCTTTAGTTAAGGGATTCTGATTTCAACGGGTAAAAGCCAATTAAGGAAAGAAGTCTGATCAAAATCTTTTTCAAAGCAACACAAGAAGGGTAAATACACAGGGACTATTTAAGGCAAGAGTCTAGTAGTACACGGTTTGTGCAAATAAGGAAAGAAAGTCAATCAACAGCCAGTAAACCACAAAGTCTGAGTTTTGGTATGAATGAATCTAGTCAGAATAGTGAAGAAAGGTTCTACTTAAAGAAAATCAGTAACAATCAATCGAACCTTATTAAAAGGAATTCTGAATCAATCACAAGTTGGCAAACCCCTTTTGAAGGAATGAGCTCCTCATATATAAAGCATACAGACATGTTAAACACGAAGAACTATCATGCCAATTAGCAGAGAGCCTAGCATAGAAAAGTTCAGATTCATAAACAAAGGAATTCATGTTCAGTACCTAGACTCAAAGAGAGTTTGAGAGAGTCTAGGGTCCCAAATAGAACCCTAGTCCAAATTTGCCAAAAAACCCCCAAATCCTAGGGTTTTCAACTCGAATTAGATACAGAGGAGAGAAGACAAATAACTAAAACAGGCTCAGAGGTCTCTTTCAGAGACTTATGAGAAAACAAACAATAGCAAGTTCGAAGCAATAGAGTGAAGAAATTGATTCGAAACATAGTGAGAGTAGAAAAGACATGTTTAAGAAGAAAGAAACCTGGGACTTAAACGAGATCAGAAGAGAGGGGAGGTAGTATAACATTTAAGAGAACAGTAGAAGAAACATGTTTTAAAAGAACTCAAACAAAGTCCAGAAGAAGGCAGATAAAGAACTAAAGAACTCAATAGGAAATACATACAGCAAAAAGGCTCAAACATGCTAGAAAAGTATATCAACAAGACATGTAGAAAAACACAACAGGATGAACATGTGAGCCTGGTGTAGAAGCACAGTAGAACACAAAGCACAGACGAATCATGTATAGTAGAAAGAAAGCAGAAAAAAATACATGTGTGGTAGAAAAGAAAACATATGAACATAGTATAGACACATACATACAAAGAAAATAAAAGGAAGAGTCAGAAAAACATTTTAAGCTTTTCAGAAACCCTAGATCGGAAAGAAGTAATTTTTGAAAGAAAAAATTGGGGAAAGCGTTTTAAAACTCCAGTAAAGCACAGATATAGCACAGATTTAAAAGAACAATCAGAGAAAACCTCGAATAGCTAGGGTTTAAGAGGAACCTTGGAATGAGAAAGGCTTGAAAACAGGTTCGATCTAAGTCGGATGAGGTCAAAAACAGGCTCAGAAGACCAAGAGCCACCAGAGCAAGGTCAGAGATGGCCAAAATCTTCGAATCGGTGAAGGTCTGAGTGAAGACCTTCGAGGTCTGGCCTCGAACCTTCGAGCATCAGGCATGCAAGAGCCGGAGGAGGTGAATATAGGCTGTCCATGGCCTGAGAAGCCATGGATTCCGGTGAAAACACGGTGGAACAAGGCAGGAGGAGGCTAGGGTTTGAGAACCCTCGAGAGAGTTTGAGATAGTGGAGGGTTGCAGAGGTGGCAGTTGGTGGGAATGAGGTAGGGTAAATGGGTCGTTTGAAGTAAAAAAGGAAGGGGATGAGGGGAGCCGTTGATCTAAAAGATCAACGACTGGGATTAAAAGAAGACCGGGCGGGTTGGATAAATGGGTAAAGGGGTTGGGTTAAATCGGAATTGGGCCGGTCCAATTGGGTTTCAGAATTGGGTCAATTAGGGGGGATCAATTTGGCTATGATTGAAATAAAAATGGGCCAGATTTTAAATAGCCAGTTTTCCCTTTTTATTTTTATAAAAATGGTAAAATAATTTTGAAAGCAAATTAAAAGTACTGAGCCAACAAACAATATATAAATATCAATTTAAAAATATTGGAACCAATTTTACAATTATAAAATGCTATTAATCTTAAAGTAGGCTATAATTGCAATTATATGCAATTTAGCTTTTAAAATACCAAATAAATTTGTAAAATATACAAAAATTATCTTAACTATATTTTGGTATAAAAATGAGGATAAAATAAATTATTCACCAAAATTGATGATTTTGGGAATAATTATTGGATTTTGTACTGCTAAAATAGACAATAAATTGATCTTAAAAATTAAGAAAAAATACCAAAACTCTTGGGCATGCTTATATATGCATACACATGCTATTTGAAAGTATTCTGTACAAAAATACATAGGGAAAAATTGGGTATCAACAACGTGTCCTCACCATCTGTGAGAAAATATAATAACAGGAGTTTAATTACCAGAATCAACAGATTCGCACGATAAGAGGTCAAGAATGTGAAATTTCCTAAGGGTTCTACAGTCTCTCGAAGATAAGTACTCTCTGTACCGATCCGCAAGACTCTACTAAACCTGTTTATGACTCGTGAGACCTATGTAACCTAAGCTCTGATACCAACTTGTCACGACCCAAAACACGACCCGTCGTGATGATGCCTATCGATGATACTAGGCTAGCCGACATTACCCAAACTCTTTCAACAATAACCATAAATAAATCAAGACTTTTAAAATAACTGAAATCTTTGTCATAAAACGGGGTGAACCCCAAAACATAAGTGCGGAAATAAAGCCCGACATCGGGGTGTCACTAGTCATGAGAATCTAATATAGTCGACCTAAAAGTAACAAGACTAACATAGTCCGGAATCCAAAATACAGAAAATAAGGAAAAATAGGGAAGAAGAAAGCAGGGATGCGAACGCCAGCAACTACCTCACGATCTCCAATGACCAGCTACAAGTATTATCAACAACCTCCGCATCCAACAGCTCCTGGATCTGCACACGAGGTGTAGGGAGTAACGTGAGTAAGCCAACTCAGTAAGTAATAATAATAAATGAGGAACTTAAGATATTGACGAGCTATGAAGTTTTAGTTCATTTCAATAATTTCAGAAAGGAAAAATAGTCATGCTTCCCAAGTTCCGATAATTCAAGTTAAATCAGTTTATTTCAGGCAAGTTCAAGTAAAACCAGATAAGAATATCTTTCAACAGTTTTCAAAACATGGATATAATGCAACTGTGTGCATCAATAATGTAATCACATACTTCCTCTCAGGCAATAATCTCTCAGTCCTCCCAATCACTCCAACCTCTCAATCACTCATTCCTCTCAGTCACTCATTCCTCACAGTTACTCGACACTCGTACTTAGTAGGTACCTGTGCACACTGGAAGTGTGCAGACTCCGGAGGGGATCCTTCAGCCCAAGCGCTATAACAAGTCAATCATGGCATAAATCAATCAGGCCCTCGGACTCACTCAATCATAAATCAATAAAATATGCTGCGGCGTGCAGCCCGATCCCATAAATATCCTCACAATCAAGCCTTAGGCCTCACTTAGCCATCAATTTCTCCAGCCTCCCGGGCTCTCAAAAATCAGGAAAATCATCCCAAACAGCAATAACATGAAGTATCAAATAGAATAACAGAGATTGAGATATGATATACGAGTAAAAACTGTGACTGAGTACAAATAGCATTTAACATGCAATTCAACATGTAACTCGGCCCCTACGGTACCCAACAATGACAACATATAGCCTAAGCATGATTTCTAACATGATTTATAGTCTATCTTTCATAACACATAGAGAGCATTTAGCTAACATCATGTTGTTCAACTATACAGTTCTACGGGACGGACCAAGTCACAATCCCCTCGGTGCACGCCCACACGCCCATCACCTAGCATGTGCATCACCTCCAAAATATCCACAAGATAAAATGTCCGGGTTTCATACTTCAGGACCAGAATTATAACTGTTACTTACCTCAATCCGAGAAAAATCCTACTCCACGATACTTTTGCTTCACGAACCGGCCTCCAAACATTCCGAATCTATCCAAAAGCAATACAACACAATAACTATATGCCATGGAACCAATTCCACAAGGCAAACTACTAAATTGGATTCAAATCCCGAAATTGGCTCAAACCCGGCTCCCAGGTCCATGTCTCGAAATCCGACAAAAATTACAAAACCCGAAAGTGCATTTACTCACGAGTCTAACCATACCAATTTCATAAAAATTCGACATCATTTGCTCCCTCAAATCCCCAAAATCCACTCTCTAAAAATCCAAGCCCTAACCCCTAATTTTCACTTCAAAACTCCATTAATTAGGTGAGAAATCAATGGATAAATATCATAGCTAATGATAATAGAGCTCAAGCAACTTACCTCAGTGATTATCCTTGAATCCCCTTCAAAAATCCTCCCAAAAGCTCCAAAGTCCGTGTTCAAAATGGTAAAAATGTGCAAAAGTTCGCGAAGTCTTCTATTTATAGGTTTTGCCCAGGCTTTTTCGCATATGCAGCTCAATATGCACACCTGCGGTGCCGCTTTTGCGTAAAAATCTCTGCATCTGCGGAAAATCACTTAAATCTCTACACCTGCGCTCTCTATCCGTTTCAGCGACCTCGGATGTGCGGAAAAGACCTCGCACCTGCGGCCACTGCCAGGCCTCCTCTTTTCCGCTTTTGCGGGCAACTATCCACTTTTGCGGGCTCGTAGATGCATACAACCAGTCGCACCTGCGATCTTCCCCAAATTCTACATACTTCCGCACTTGCGTCCATCCCACCGCACCTGCGGTGTCGCACCTGCGGCAATACCCTCGCAGGTGCGATTACACCAGCAACATGCCAACATCAGCAATTCTCCAAACTTCAAATTTGATCCGTTAACCACCCGAAACACATCCAAGGCCCTCGGGATCTCAACCAAACATACCAACAAGTCATATAACCTCATACAAACTTAGTCGAACCTTCGAATCGCTCAAAACTACATCAAAACACCAAATTACCCTTGGATTCAAGCCTAAGAACTTTTAAGCTTCCATATTCTACAAATGACGCCGAAACCTACCAAACCATGTCCGAATGACCTCAAATTCTACACACACGTCACAAATGACACCGCGAACCTACTCCAACTTCCGGAATTCTATTCTGACCCCGATATCAAATTTTTCACTTCCGACCAAAATCGCCAAATTTTCGATTTTCACCAATTCAAGTCTAATTCTACGACGGATCTCCAAAACATATTCCGGACATGCTCCTAAGTCCGAAATTACCTAACGGAGCTAACAAAACTATCAAAATTCAAATTCGAGGTTGTTTACACATAAGTCAACATCCGGTCAACTTTTCCAACTTAACCCTTTTCCTAAGAGACTAAGCGTCTCAAGTCACTCCAAAATCACTCCGGACCCAAACCGACCAAGCTAGTAAGTCAAAATACAGCTGATGAACACAAAAGAAGCAGGAAATGGGGAAACAGACTATAACTCTCGAAACGACCGGTCGGGTCGTTACAATGTGTGTGTATATATATTATACTAATAATATTTTAATTTATATTTCATACTATACTTATTAATTACCTTTTTAATGCATTATACGAATTATATGATATATATCATAACTAAATATTATAAATATCACTTATTCATCAAAGTATACACTATTATACAAGCATTCACATTTTACTAATAAAATATGGTTATACCACCAAATAAAATATTATCATAATTGAAAGAGAGAGAAAATACCTATAAAATCATAGTTAACGATAATTTCATTGTAGAAGAGAGATAAAAGATAATAATCAATTGTTGACTATTAAATTGGCAACTACTGTTATTGGGATACTAAAGATGGGTAACTGAAATCTTTTGATTTTATTTTTAAGGAAATGAACATTGTGGAAGAATGATTTTAGGGACATGGTTTAAAGCTTTCTGCTATGAATGTAATTATTTAGTTGACTTGTGTGTAAAATACTTATTACTGCTAAGTTTGTGGAAATTTTTCTTAAATTTTGGCCGTTTATGTGTTTTGCTCAATTTTCTTAATTAGTCTTTCTTCTTTCATTGCCACTATCTTCCCGCTAATCATATTCTCTTTTTCTTCCCTTTCTCTCGCCCCTGCACCAATATCTCAAAGGGTGTTTGGCTAAGCTTATATGTTGGTTAAATTGACTTATAAGCACTTTTTGACTTATTTACGTATTTGATAAATAACCAAAGTGCTTATAAGTTAAGTACATATAAGCTAAAATTAAGCCATAAGTTGGTCACCCCCAACTTATGGCTTTTTAGCTTATTAGCACTTTTAATTTGATCAAAATTTTTACTAATTGATCTTTAATAATATTTTTTTAATTCAAAAATATGTTTCCCAAATAAAATTTCAACTTTCTCTTCATTCTATATTTATTGTTCATTTTTTTAACAAAAAATTTTAAATTTATAAATTTTTGTAAAGTTTTAAGGATATTTTAGTCATTTTAACCAAAAAAACAACTTATAAGCCTTTTTATACCAAATAGATCAATTACTTATTATCAGTTTCAGCACGTCTATCCAAACATGTAATTGCTTATTCAACAAATCAGTTTCAATACTTCAAAATGCTTTTCAACACTTCAAGTTTATGAACTATCTACAATGAGCTAATCCAAACATGCTCTTATAATTATGAGAAAATTTCCATTTTGTTTAAAAAAAGTATTTAAATATTTAAATTATATATCATATATTAATTTGTAATATACAAACTAAACATTCAATAAGGAATAATTCCGACATTACACTCCTTAAATTATCAATTAATGCATTACATTATTTGTCAGGAAATGGAATGGCTGAATCTAGTAACTCTATTTTTCGCGCTAAAAATGATCCCGCTCAGAAATATTTTGGGAGAAAAAATAAAAAAAAAACCGCACAGAACAAGAGGAAAAAACAGAGAACAAAAAAGCAAGACGATGGAGTTTCGTTTTTGCTAGAAATCAAGTGACTATTCGCGCCAGGTTTTCTTAATTTTTTTTAATATTTATTTTTTCGTTTAATATACTGCCAATTGTCAAGTAGTAAATCGTATACAATATGTTTGTGAAATGTTCCAAGTGAAATGTGCAAGGGAATGTATTGAGAGTTGACCATTTGAAGTAGCTGAGAGGAGTCCGAAACTAAAATGTGGTTCTTTTGGACTCAAAAAACAAAAATATACGTTTTTCACTAAGACGCTATACATATTATGTGGGCCCATACAAATAATTCTTCTGTGCTTAACTGACATAATAATAATTCAACTCGGTATAGCATTTTTTAAAAAGACGCTATGCCTCAAATAATTGAACCCCTGGACTATTTTTTGCTTATTTAAAGAGGTGAAGAGTTTTGTAAAAATCCATTCGTAAACATTTTAAGTCTTCTGAAATTTTTCTTTATTAAGTTGTTTTGTGTTTGAAGAGCGAGGAATTAGCGTTTCATTATATTGAGGGGTGGGGGGTGGGGTGGGGGTGAGGTTGTGGTGGCGAATAACTCAGTAAGCTATAATTTATCTCCACAGTCTCATATTAAGTTACCACTTACAATGGAGTACCATACATTGGTATCATTGTTATGTAAAAAATATGAGTGTGAGTGTCACATCTCATTTTTTACTACCTCCGAAAGGGTATAAGGGAGTTTTTTCCAATCTAAGTGACAATCGAAACGAGATTATTTATTTAAAAATCAGAGTTGTCACTTGGGATAATTTATGGTGTCCCAAGTCGCCGGTTAAAATCCCGAATCGAGGAAGTTGACTCTTCACAGTCTGCGAACACAGAAATCCGGGTAAGGAATTTTGTTAACCCGAAAGAAGGTGTTAGGCATTCCCGAGTTCCGTGGTTCTAGCACTGTCGCTTTGATCATACTTGGCTTAATCAAATTGTTTCATTACTCGATTTTAGAACCTATGTGCATTTGCCTTTTCATTAAGAAATTATCTTGAAAACATATCACACGTACATGTACCCATTTATTTGGCGCGTCAAAAATCATGTCACGCGAACGTGTCCACAATTAGTAACGCTTTATTATTATTAAGAATGTTTAGTCGAAGTTGCGCGAACGCATACTCCGATTTTATTTTTAAAAAAATGAAATCATAATTATGTTACGCGAACATATACATAATCACGATAATAGGCTAAGTCGCGCCTAAAACACGCTACTAGCAATTTTAATCAAATAAAATAAAGCATTAAAACACTTTCCTTTCAGTTCTTGACCTAAGCTTCATGAACAAATCCTTTTCAATTTCATTTCCCTTCAAAGCGTGTGTCTAAAAGGCATACATCAACATTAAGCAAATTGTGCAAATTGTCGCAGAAGAAATAGGGTAACAAGCAGAATATTGAAACAAAAGTCGTAGGATCAAAACGTAGAAATTGCACTTGTTTGAAGGAAAGTATACGTATAGAGAGGATATACACACACCAACTTTTTAGCCTACTTGAAAGTGGTAAGTGAGAAAGAGTACTGACTATCACAAACACAAAATTAACAAAACAAATAGAGTCAACTACGTATTTAAAACGTACAATAAAATAGTAAACTAAAGGAAATAAGAGGAACATACAAGATAAACTAGAATAACAATCTATACTTCAGCTAAGTGACAAATATTTTGCTATTATAGTAAAACTAAAAGGGTACGAGTAAGAATAAACCTTAGTTAAATGATTGATGTAAACCAATACAGTAATAAACCCAGTCAGTTGACACCAAATCCGGAAAACCAGAGGCGGCAGAAACCCAAACCAAAAAATAAACCAAGCTTTAGACCGGAACACTCGAACGAACCAAAATCTTTGCCGGAAAACTCAAATGGTTACGCTGGTACGAGCTCGGTTCAACAATGGCAACGAAAAAAAGCTCGTTGGATTTTTTAAAAGAGAACAGAAGATGAAGGAGATGAAGACCAGATCTGAAGCAAAAATCAACCAAAACTCGAAACAGAGCTACAATGAATAAAGGTCACCGTAATTTCAGATTCGAACTCAAAATCAGCACAAACATCAATTAAATTCCAAGTCGCAGAAAACTAAGAACTAAATCGTGGAGAAGACGAAGTATATTTTTTTGTACTGTTTTCGATTTCTCCATTCGTGTTTGTCATTTTCAGTGGTGGTCGTTGTGGTGGTACTGCGTGTTGAACTGGTGAACGTTGGTTGTTGCTGAAGGTTTAGGGATGAAGAAGTTGAGGTTCAAGCCATGGGAATGTGAAGGAGAGGAGGAGGGTCGTATGGGGTGGGGTGAAGAAGACGATGGTTCAAGGGAGGGGTCTCCTATTTCATGAAAAAATGGTGCCCTTCAGCTCTTTTTAGCTTAGGGACCTTAGGTTTTTTTGGCTACCTTCTTTTCCAGATCTTTTTAGGCGTTAGTCTATATCAATCCAAAAGGACGACTGACTCTAATTTTCAGTGTATAGGTCTTAGAGTTACGTCTTTTTTTGTGTGTATTTTTTGGCTGATCCTCTCTGAGGTGTATCTGTCTCCCACGGTAAATGCTGTAGAGTGTGTATTAATAGGTTAGGTCTAGGTTATTATTTGGGTTTAAGGGTATTGGGCTCAAGAAATGGGCTAAAAATTTGGGACTTTATGACTAGCTTTGCTTAAAATTAGCTTAATTAACTAAAAAAATTTCCATATAGAAATATTACCAAAAATATTAATTAGCCCTACTTAAGTAAAAATAATTATTAAAATAAGACTGGCCGTTAAAACAAAACTATTTTTGGTATTTTTCAAGATTAAAAATGACTACAAAACATTAATGAAACTATTTTTTTTTGTAATTTTCAATTTCTTGTAATAAAATAAGTAAAAGAGTCAAAATTAATTACAATAACGATATTAGGCCTAAATTAAATATTTACATGCTAAAATATAAAAAATCTCGAGGAAGGTCAAAAATCACATGTCTACAACTGCCTCTCTTTGACTGAAAATACAAAGTATCTTCAGACAAAGAACGACTATACAGATTTTTTTGACCCGACCCTTATTTGGAGAGACTAAAACTAAGAGAGAAATGACAATGTGACCGAGCCCGGTATCTGAGCTATCTACATATCCTTAGCTATAAAGGAATCATACCACTTGTAGTTCAGAGGTGAGTGAGATGATGGAGTATAACGAGGTGGAGAGCCGGTCGAGGTGCCGTTCCGTCAAGGTTCCGGTCCGCGATCCTGTTATTACATCAAAAATCAAAAAATAAAAAAGACTAGCTAAGCTTGTCAACTATAAGTTACAAGATTTCTATCTATAAGTCTTCTGAAGCTTGGTCTTAGTCTTGCATGGTTCTTCATGTAGACTTTAGATTTGAACCTTGACGCTTGTTAGCTGCAGGTGCTAGCTCGTTCTTCTTCAGCTTTTCGGATCAAGACCGGACATGTAGTGCTTGTGACTTCAGTCATGTCTGGAGCAGCTCATATCTTTTATAACCTTCTGCATTTGGATTCACTTCTTGCTTTTCTTTTTTTTTTATTCTGGATTGTGACTAACTTTCGTTGATCATCTCGGACTGTTGACTTGTATTCTTGCCGCGAGCTTCTTTTGTTGCTGACTTGAATTGCATTTTGAAGTGAATTCTCTTATCCTTCTGGTGGCCTGATTTCAAACATTTGAATTGTATTCCCTTGTTCTCCAGGTGGGCGCCTGATTACCAAAACTTGAATTGTATTCCCTTTATTACCTTGCTACTTTCTCTTTGTTCTCCAGATGGGCGCCTGATTACCAACACTTGAATTGTATTCCTTCCCTCATAAACTTGAATTGTTTTCCCTTTGTTTTCCAAGTGGGTGCCTGATTGTTGAGCTTGAACCGTCTTCCTTTGAACATTGCTGCTTTCCCTTTGTTCTCCAGGTGGGCTCATGATTTCCAACACTTGTACAGATTTTTCCTCGAAACTTGATTTGTTTTCCCTTTGTTCTACAGGTGGGCTTTTGATTGCTGAACTTGAACCGTCTTCCTTTGAACATTGCTGCTTTCCCTTTGTTCTCCAGGCGGGCTCCTGATTTCCAACAATTGTACTGCTTTTCCCTCAAAACTTGACTCGTTTTTCCTTTGTTCTCCAGGTGGGCTCCTGATTGCTGTCTTCCATTTAACATTGCTAATTTCCCTTTGTTTCCAGGTGGACTCCTGATTTCCAACACTTGAACTATTTTCTCTTGAAACTTGAGCTGTTTCCCTTTGTTCTCCAGGTGAGCTCCTGATTACTGTCTTCCTTTGAACATTACTGTTTTCCCTTTGTTCTCCAGGTGGGCTCCTAATTTCCAACACTTGAATTGTTTTCTTTGAGACTGCTGCTTTCCCTTTGTTCTCCAGGTGGGTGCATGATTTCAACAAAATCGACAAAATGAAAGAAATTTTTCTGCCCCAGTTTGATATTGGGAACATCTTTGAGTGTTAACCAATTCTTGTTATCAAAATAAGTTCTAAGCTAAATTCCATTATCCTGAAAAATTTCAAAACCAAGTCTTATTTCAAAAGTGAAAAACTTAAATGCTAAATTATACTTCCCAAAAGTAAAACTCTCGTTAGACCTTGTCACTTGCGAGGGTCTCACAGTTTACTGAATCCCGTCATCCAAGAGGGTACTAGAAACTTACTACCGAGCCTGTATGGCACCTGCTTTCCTCACGGAGGGTTTCTCCAGAACAAACAAAATTTTTTGCCCCTGTTTCAATCAAAGAAAACTTGTGAGTTTAAATGTGGTGGTTGGTTTGCTGCCTTGACTTTGAGGGCGATTGCTCCGTTACTTCCCATGATAACTTCGATTTCAACTAGAAAGACCTTGCCTGTTTGTTGACTGACCACTTTATCTATCACCCTTATCATGGAAAATACCTCTGATCCGTTCAAACCCAATGCCATTCATCTGTTGCATTGTGCTCATGCATTGACATATACTAAACCTTTGTGTTTCACATGAATCCTAAATCACGTCACTTGCCACCCAGTTAGTGTGCATGCCGTTCCTTCCTGACTTAAACCACTGGCCTTGGCCTTGAGGTCTATTGCTCCTTCACTTGCCATGATAACTTTGATTTCCGCTTGGAAGACCTTGTTTGTCATTGGTTAACCACTTTCTTTGTCAACCTTATCACATAAAACACCTTTGATCCGTTCAAGCCCAATACTCTTTATCTGTTGCATTGTGCTCATGAATTGCCATTTTACCGAACTTTTGCGTTTCTCATAAATCCCAGAGCACACCAATTGTTACCAACTCAGTGCGCATGCTGTTCTTTCCTGACTTATGCCACTTTTATGTGCTAACCAGATCCCGTTTTGTGCAATTGGAAAGCTGGTGGCAAATTTTGAAGTCATTTCTCACTTGTTCTGACCAAACAGACTTAGGAAGAGGCAGTAAACAAGACAAAAGGAACAGAGTAAAGGACAATGGAAAGAGATGATTCCTAACAAGAAAACTACAAAGTAGAAACTTATTAGATGTGGATACCAACTCTAATGACCATGATATGCACCTGTGGCCTAATCTGTCAAGCGAGTCTGATGTTCAACTCTTGTTATACCCCCCAAATCGTAAAACTGGGCTTCAATGCCTCGATTATCCAATCTGATTCACGATCCTTATTCGACTTGTAGTGCCCGAAGGGTTTTCACCATCAAGCCTCTCTCATTTTGTTCTTTCTCTCAACTCACCATCGCCTTATGGTGCCTGTGAAGGTTTTCACCAATAAGACTCTCTCATTTTGTTCTTTTCTTCTTATTTCCTCTGATTCTGTAGATGACAAGGCATTAACCATGGTAAAAACATCATATACTCTTGGCATGTCTAAACTCAGCACTCTCAAAGATTATCTGAGAGATTTTTTTGGACTGTAATGTGGCTTTTGGACAGGGTTAGAAAGAAAGGATAACATAAAGGCTCAATATAACTAAGACAATGGAGTTAATTTATTTATAACTTTTGGAATCCATTCTAAAAACTTTGCCCCTAATTTCTAAAATAAGAGAATTTGATTCTAAGAAAAACCACCCCACTCTTAACTTCGTGGGATTATAAAATATTTTATTTGGTATGACCGAATCGTAAGGCTGCCTAAGTATCTTGTGGTGACAAGAATCATGTCAAACGTAGTTCACAAGACTACTTTTTGTTACTATTTTCCTTTTTCTTTTCTTTCTTTTTTTTTCTTTCCCCTTTTTATCTTTATTTTTCTCTTTTTTTTTTTTTGAATTTTCCTTTTGGAATGAACCTTTTAAAATAAACCTATGGGGACATACTTATTTTTTTCTTTTTTCGCATGAATCTAACTTGATTTCAAAAGAGGGGAGGTCAAAGAAATTAGTACAGACTCAAAAGGGTATAAAATGGTATAAGTGTTTGGGTAGCTGAAGAGGGCCTCCTATTCCCTGAAAATGCCAAGTACAACACATGCAACTTGAGGATGAAAATTGAAGATCATGCACAATATTTATTTTGTGGCTTCGGCATTGATATCACTGATATGCCTTCCACTTTTCTTTAGCGCCTTGTCAAGTACAGAACCCTCGTTGGGTGATTCTCTTTTCATAATGGATATCCTCCGTCAATTCGGAGAAAACTTTCTTGACTTTATCTTCTAACTTGAGATGCACTTGAACTCAAAGTTTCTTGCTTCAAATTGTTGGGACGCACTCTCTTATAACAAATTCTTGTCATCCCATTAACTTTCCAAACTATCTACCCAGTTTCACACAGTTTAGGCTTCAAATGATCTCAAAATGTCTAAATCTGTACTTATTACCCTCAAGCGTCTCTATCATCTTCAAAATTATTTCGTTGCTTCATGATTAAACTAAATTTTAAGACCAGGACTAGAATTATGCGTTGCATGTCATGTCACTAGGGCCAGCATGGAAAGAACTACAAAAAGGATAAGACAACTAAACAAAAAATGACTAGAAATAACAGAAAGCAGAAAATTGCATTAGACAGACAGTGAAAGGGTTTGAACAACGAGACAAACAAAACACACTAGGGTTACGACCTTGGAAAAACCTAAACAACACTAAAAGGGGTACTACGACTAAATAAACTAGGCAAAATAAAAGGATAGAAGGGTTTGAGTCACAAGACAATATCCGTATTACAACCCTGAAATAACCCGTACAACAGACATGACAACAAAATGAACCACCAAGACTCCTTCTCGGCTAGCCACGAAATGAGCGTCTTTCCAATTACCAAGCTCGGCCTCTTACACACTGAGTTTCACATCAATATTACCAAGACCGTTACCCATTTCAATATCATTAACTTTACCAAGTGGCTCATTGACTCCTTTGACCAAGTCTTCGTCATTGCAAACCATCCAAACGATCTGTGCGTTGCCATGTACCTATAGAGGATTATGTGTGATACTTGAGGTATCACTGTCTTGGACCACAATTATTCCTTCTTGAATCATTCTTTCTATTTCCCTTTTCAAAGCACAACAATCTTCAACATTGTGCACCTGGGCATTGGAATGGTATTCACACCTTTTAGCAGGGTCAAAGCTTCTCGCACGTAGGTCTATATAATTTAGAGGAATAGGTGCAATCATGCCGTAATGCTTTAATATCTCAAATAAACTTGCATAGAACCCTCATATTGGTGTAAAATCATCTTTCAGCCTTTGTTCCCTTCTACAACCTTGGATTGAATGTGGGTTATAGGGCACTTGAAAATTTTGTGGAGGCTGGTGAAGCTTTTGCGGTGCTCGTGCTCGCCTGTTGGAGGTTGGACAGATGGCTGGATGTTGTTCGAAAGATAATACTGGGGTGGATTATGTGGAGTTTGGGGATGTTCATGGGGTTGGTATTGAGGCTGCAAGCATTTAGCAGGAATACCCACTGGATCCTGTCATTGGCGGGCTTCAGCAACATCTTTTCTATCAATGGGAGGACTGTCCCGAGCGACTTGTTCGTTCAATCTGAACCAAAATTCCCTAAGACATTCGTTGGGTTTCTTTTCCATCTGATATAGGGAGGAGCGGTCTGGGACAATGTCTATATTGTACTGAAAGTGTCACACAAAATTTTAAGCCATGTCATCCCATGTATGCCACTTACCGACATCTTGACGAGTATGCCATTACAAAGCTGCCCCAGTCAAGCTCTCATTGAAATACACTATCCACAACTCATCTTTCCCGCCAACACTTCTCATTTCACTGCAATAACCACTCAGGTGGGCTACTGGATCTCCCCGCCCATCATACAAATTAAATTTTGGCATCTTAAACCCTTTCAGCTTTTTGGATATCTCATATTGCTCCATTGTCTCAGCAGGCTTTGCAGTCTCACCGGGGGCTCAAAATGAGGAGCATAAGAGTATGTACCCGAGACCTTAAAAATTGATTCTGGAGCATAGTATTGGGCATCGAGAATTTTGAACACAGTCTCGCTAGAGGATCGAGGAAAGGTAGCAAGTGGATGAGCTACAAAAATATGAGTGGTCAAAGGAGCGGGATATGAGGTGGTTGGGGGGGGGGGGTGGAGTGTGAAAAGGTTGTGGTGAGATATCCTGGACTTGTGACAGTGGCGGAATGGTGACAAGGCTTTCAGTGTAGTTAGTGGGAACTGATGGTGGAGGACGCCCACTAATCCAGGCTTGGTATATTTCGGCCATCTGTCCTTTCAACCTTAAAACCTCTTCTTTCAACTCAGATTCTGTCCTTAGACATATCAATAACCCCTGTGTCCAAATCTTTGCTAGCCATGGCTACCTTGCTCTTTGACCTTGTGTTGTATGGATGAGTTACTTAAGAACCACAAACCAACCACCCTTCTACTCAATGAAGATAACAAAGGGAACAAAATGGGGTCATCCTGTTAGCATTAGGGCATTTAACAACTAAAAATATCACATTGTGTGCAATGCACCTAGCAACAATTAAAGGTTCTAGAATGATTTCGAGGGTCACAAGGTCACTTGACATCATCCCAATTTTGTTCATTTCAATCTTCTCTTTTCTTTCTTTTCTAGCACTTCTTGGCTTGTTCATTTTCCTTCCTCTTTTTCTTCTAATTATTACTCTTTTCTTTCCTCTCATTTCTCACATCCCATAATTTCATCCTCTTTTTTTTTTCTTTTTTCCCTTTTCTTTTTATAAAATAAAATAAAAAAACGATTCGATCGAACCCTATGTAGGTTGCCTACGTATCATGACGCCGCATGAATCAGATCTTTGCGTAGTTCAGGAAGATCGGGAACAAAGTAAACAAACTAACGTTCTTTTTTTTTTTTACCATGATGACTACTCTGATGAGAAAAGAGAAATAAAAGAAGCAAATGATTTTCTAGATTTACTGTTCTATAACCTATTCCAAACTCAAGCTTAACGAGCATATATATATTTTTTCTCCTTTTTTCTTTTTGAAACAAATATTCTATGGGAAATTATCAAGGAAAAAAAACCCTAGAAGAGAAAAATATTTTTGATTATTTTTTTTAGGAAAGAAATCTAAAGAATAAACCAAATAAAAATATTTTGAATTTTCATTTGATATCCCTGAAGAAAGATTGTGAAACTAGAAATGAACAAGATAAAAAAAAATATTTTTGGATTTCAGTTTGATTACCTAAGGGAGAAACTCTAAAGATAAACCAAAGATAAAGTATGTTCTTTATTTTTTATTCTATGTACAATATCCTAAAGTTCTAGTGAAAATAAAAGAATTTTTTTTTCATTTTTTCGTTAATTTCCCAAAGAAGAACCTCAAAAGAAAATCTTTTTGAATTTTTGGAATTAATATCTTAAAAGAGAACTTTTAAAGAGGCACTAAAAGAATTTTTTTTTTTGAATTTTTAATCTTAATATACTGAAGGAAATATAAAAGCAGTTTTTTTTATTTCTAGTTTTAGATATTAATTTCCTAAAATAAAACCACCTCAAACTTTCTTTTTTTTTCCTCTTAATTTCTAGGAGTAGTATTTCTAAAGAAACTTCTAATGGAAATATTAAAACACAAAATCTCTTTTTTTTTTTTGGATTTTGAGTTACACCACACTTTTTCAAATACAGAATATAAAGTACAATAACAAAAAAAACTCGACATTACTGTACAAAACTAGAAAGTAAAAGACGACATAAAAAGATAAACAAACTCAAAACATAAAAATAAAAAATAAAAAAAATCTCCTTAAGCAACTCTCGGATGAGCGATCCTGACTGGATGGTCCTAGGGCGTCTGTCATGCTCAAACTCCGGTAAGTAAATCCATACCTGTATGAGAAAATTAAAACCAAATACGTGAGACAAAAACCCTTCCCGTTGGACACATGCAAGACATGATTGTGACTATTTTTCTCAAATTAACCTATACAGCTAAAAGTGGCTAAAAATGCAAGATTTGACTAAGACCCCGCGAAGCCAAGAACCTAAGATTCACTAGGAAGATCGGACCCTATGTGGGTTGCCTACGTATCACGCCCGAAATACGAGAATCAGGTATACATAGTTCGGACAGATTGGATACGGGTGAGAATTAAAAAAAATAACTAATTTAGAGAAAAATATGTTTTTTCGTCTTTTTTTTTGAAAAATGATGAAACATGTAAACTCTTTTTGGATTTTCTTTTTTCTTTTTTTTTTTTAAAAATGACGGGGAAAATGCAAACTCTTTTTTTTGGATCTTTTCATTTTCAAATTTTTTTTGTTTTTTTTTTGAAAAAGTGTGAAAGAAAATTATAACTAGGCCCCACTTGCTTCATTTTCACACTTCACCATCTTTTTTTTCTTTTTTCTTGTTTTTTCATTTGCCATCAACTATCATTGGTCCGCCAAATAACCCTTTTTACCCTTGAAGATTGCAACAAGTAGCACATAGAATGCATCAGGATGGTCTTTTATTTTTGGGTATATCTGTCCTAGACAGACCCAACCCCTATGTTGAGTTCCCAAAGTCAAATACACATGATGCAAACAAACGTGCCTACTAGGGATCCGACATGAGTCTATGTTATTCTTGGTTTTAAAAAAAGCCTAGGTTTAAATGTTCTAGACCTGGCTTACCCGAGCGGACAACTCGGGCCGAGGGGGGCAGCGTACCGGGAATACAGAAGCTTCACCGGCTTTGTACCTTTTCCGAACCTCGTTCTAAAATTGGGATGTGACTCTAATAGAAGAGAAGTCACACGAAGTGCACACTTCCCAGATGATTTAGAAGACTCAAAGATAGGAGGGTTTCATAATAATTTATATACGATCCAAACAATATCAAAGCGGTAAAAAGCAGCATTTAGCACATCAGGCCCAAGCATGTAAATAAAACTAGATAATAAATAAAGCCAAATATAACAATTATTATAAGCTCAAATTCTTAAACCCTGAACCAGAGGTTCTGTGTTCTTGTCCCTAGCAGAGTCGCCAAAGTTGTTGATCACGCCCAACTATGCCTTATAAAAAGGACACACGGACGTTGCAAATATAATCTGAGTATTTAGCCAAGAGTCGAACCCACGAGGACTTAACCTATCAATTACTTCTCGTTAGACTTACTAAACTCCACGGAATCAACTTCTCAAACGTTGTAAATAACAATTAAGGGTATTTCTACTAACTACGAATGAATGTAAATAAGCAACTGACAACTAACTATAATTGAGTTATAACCAATTAAGAGAAGGTTCTAAGGCTATGATTTCCCCTTTTGGTGGACTCTCTTCCGGTTATGCTTCACATGGATTCACCAAATCATCTCTATCAATCATGAGAACTATTACTACTGTAAATCTCTCCCGAGTAATCACGATAATCTACTAAACACACTCTCCCGAGTTACGCTAACTGGCTTTGTTTATTACCGCTCACTTTAGAATGCACCCAAGGCTTCGTTATCCCTTTAAACCCGCAATTATTGATCCCTCATATACTTTGGGAGTGGTGTTGTTCAATAATTGCCTAAATATGCACTCTCTTCCAAGTTATACACACTAAATAGGCACAGCTAATTGAGGATCCTGTCAATTAACTACAACAAGCACGTAGTTGAACAAATAGAGATTAAAATGGCAAACTATATTAATATAATCAAGAAGTTCATCCTTCAATAGGTTCCATCAAACCTTAGACTAAATATTTAGCTACTCATACTAGTGTTCATCACAACAATAATCAAATTCATCACAAATCATAAAACAAAAGGAAGAAAGGAAGAACTTGATGTTGAATTCTCCTCCTTTCCTCTTGCCTATCCTTTTCTTGCACTAAGCTATGAAAAGCTACATAATCCCCTCTTGGGAGAGCTTGACCTTCTATAGGTTAAGTGAATTTTTCCTCCAGACTTCCAAGTTTACCCCTGAAATTTAATATTCCGGAATTGAGCTAGTGCGACCGCGCTAGTGGGCGTGCTAATGGCCGTGCCAATGCCCTACCATTCTGCCTCGACCATCTGGGCTAGCGCGGTCGCGCTAGTGGACGCGCTAGTCCAGGCCTTCATTTTATCTATTTTTTTTCTTGTCTTCTTGCGTACTCAGCTCCTAGGGATTTTTTTTCTTGCTTCAATGTAGCTCCAATCACAGCTTTAAGGCCTCATACAAGCTCCTCACTCCTGCAACATGTGACATTCACAATTAGAGCCCATTTTTCATTATTTAACTATATTATAACATTGAAACATAATTAAGTTGGGGCATAAACAATCGCCAAATTACATAAATCTAGCCTATTATCAACACCCCACACTTAAATCATTGCTAGTCCTCGAGCAATCCACCACACTCTATAGAGGTTCCTTCACTAAGAATTCTTCCCTAACACATCACACCAAGAACAAATCACATGAGTTACGCCTAGTAGTGAACAATCTTAGATTCAAAAGTCGACTCTCACGTGCCGTGCAATATTCATACTTTCTCAAGCTACTCTACACAGAAGTCAAGACTTGCCCTTCCTTCATGAATCATATGACCTCACATTCACACAAAAGATTAGTTCCACATATAATGATATTTAGAACAATTAGGAACTTAGATAAACAAAACTAGCTCACTCTCAAAAAGAACATTCACATGCCACAAAGATGCACTATAGGCTTGCCCGTAGTGTACTACTCTACTAATAGAGCCCATCAGTCTAAGATCAATAGGACTTCACTTGGTTGTAATGTAGGCTAAGGGACGGGTAGGATATATTTGGATATAGTGACTAACCTCCCTAAGCACTTTTTAGTACAATTACATTAACATTCAAAGCCATACTTATGTCAACCAGACATCCCACCACTTTTTCTTTTATTTACAACAACCCCATCCATTAGATGCAATTATACCCAACCACCACTTATCGATTATTGCATTTACTCTTCTTTTTTTCCAGTGGTGCTTATTCTCTTACTTTTCCAAACATTGCACCTTTTCTTTATTTCAATGGTTCCACTCAAAAACCAAACCACCACCCCGCACCTTTGCCTTTGCATAATTTCCATACCATTCAAGTGCTTATGGGAGGTAAAAGGGTTCAAACATCAGGCTATTTAAACATTTGGGTAAGGTTCGTAATGTGGTTGCCAAAGATACAGGCTTATAGGCTCAACGGGGTTAACTAAGATGTAATACAGTTAGGTGGGTTTACTTTATATGTATGGCTCAACAACGAAATGCCTATATCACTTCTAATACTGAATGAAACTACTATTCGCTTTGCAAACACACAAGGCAAGTTCTAGGCATCAAATGTGAATCATGGAATACAGTAAAGCTCACACACACATGGCACATGACTCATTTCAGATTGACTTATCAAGACACTCTGTTCTGAGTATTCAAGTCAGTAAAAAACATACAATTTTTAAGGCACTTTATCAAGAATCAACTACTAAGACTAAACGTTACACTCTAGTGCCTATTGTGTTCAGGTGTATCAACGCTAGAGGCTTAATTTTCGATTTTAGCTCGTAGCCCATTAATCCTAATCTACTAAAAAGAAAACAAAATGAACAAAAACTACCTATACCCAGTTCAAGCTAAACCCTTGGAAAAGAACCGTGACCCAAAGAAAAACCAAAGGGGGGGGGGGTAACTACACTACCTAAAAAAAAATCTTTTTGGTCTTTTCTCTAGACTTACTTCCCTCAAAAAAATTGTGCAAAGGCTCCGTCATCAGGAAGAGTCTCCATATTTCCTTCTTCTTCTTCTTTTTTTTTTGATCGACTTAGTCCCTCAAGAATCCCGCCGAAAGAGATCCATTGTCGGGACAAGCCACTTACCTACTTTAAACTAACATAATGAAACTATTACTCAAACACTGAAAACAATCAACACAAAACAAATAAACATCAAATAGTCAAATTGTACAATTACATATATACATTGAAGTATCGACCACCCCATACTTAAAATGTAGACATGTCCTCATGACATTAAAATATAAAGAATAGTGAGGTAAAGGAACTTCCTTGAAGGATCACTCCTGATCGGAGACGGTGTCTTGGTTTACATTGCATGCGTGACCCAGAGATCTCAGCCAGCCTAAGAATTTCTTTTTCGACTTCACCTGCCGCTCAGCCACCGCATCAATGCATGCACCTAAATTAGTGACGGAGGTACGCAACCCAGCCATATCCTGCTCCAAAGCGGTCATACGGGTACTACGACATGGCTGTGAAGATGTTGAAGTCCTAGGTGATGCTATAGCTGCTGGACTGTGCTCATGGGCCTGTGGTTCGGCCTCCACATCCTCCTTCTCATCCTCCTCTTCGTCCAAGTCATCAGAGCCACTACTATCCTACCCCTCAGCTACCGCCGGCTCCTTACCCGTTGTTACATTGTCAGCCCGAAACTTGCGGTCTCTTGGTACTAGCCCATCCACAACTAGATTTTTGGGCACCCGAGCTTCCCTGCAAAGTTGAGTAACTAAAGAAGGGAAAAAGAACCTATATCTTTTCACTGGGCAGCGGATGAATATCTCTTCATGTATCACTTTGGCCATGTCGAAGTTGTGACCATTGATGAAGCACCAAATCAAAGCTGCTCGGGGCCCATTTACCTTCGTAGTGTTGGAGGACGGAAGCAGATGGTTGTTGATAAGATACATCCGACACTTTCCTTCAAAGGTTCGTGTTGAGGAGTGAAACTTCTCACCATATTTCTTCCAAACCACCTCCTTCGCTAGTACACAGATTGTTTCAAAGAATCGCTCCCACTTTTCGTGTGTTGGTTTACGGCCATACTCATAAAAGTCATCATAATCAACCACAGGAGGGGGCAACTAGTATGTCGTCCATATCACCTCAATAGAAGCATTCACCGCCTTTCGGCCTTTTGGCGCACCATGACTACACCATTGTCATGCTCCGACATATTGGCGTAAAATTCTATAACAACCATGACATTTCCCTCACCTGGCTCATTAATGAAGTTTTGCAACCCCCGCCTCAGCATCTCAGTGTACATGTGAGGGTAAGTGCCGCTGGACCGATCCCATGTTAATACCCCTCTCCAGAATCAGTTTTTTAGAGGCCTCCAAAGCGGTCCTGAGCCTTGGCTGAGACAAATCTGGTGCTATCAAAGGGGCGTGCAGGGGCTGCTCCTCGTGTCCTAGATGAGTCGGCTTGGCTGCTAGAAGATGCACCTGTGGCGCGGCGTTTCCTAGATGGAGTCATAGTACTCGTAGTGATAGAAGGTGGGGAACAGAGAAGAAAGGTGGAGGAGAATGTGGTTGGACACTTGGGCCAATTGAAAGAAAATGAAAATTTGTGGAAGAGGGGAGTTGAAGGTGAAGGGGATTTGATGAAGAAGAGGATTTTGGGAGGGTTTTGTTTCTCTTTCTCTTGTGTTTGGAATTGGGGAGTGGGGATTGGGAGTGTGGCGTGGGGTTGGGGGATTAAAGGAGCGGGGGTTTTATTACAACTAAAAAAATAAAATTACAACAACTCAAAAAATATAACACAAAAAAAAATCGTCGGAACTAGCGCGTCCAAGAGCGCGATCGTGCTTGTAGCGCGACCAGGAGCGCGTTCACGAGCGCAGGCCAGGCAGAATGTTTGACCATTAGCATGTCCACTAGCGCAGCCACTAGCGCAATCGCGCTAGTAGCGCGACCAGTAGCGCATTCACGAGCGCAGGCCGAGCAGAATGTTTGCCCAAATAGCGCGGCCAGTAGCGCGTCCTGTAGCACGGGCGTGCTTCTAGGCGGAAATTTTTCACATTTTCCACCTATTGTTACCACTTCTGATGGCTTTATCACCCGTCCATTGTCACTTGCATTGGTTAGAACCTCCTAAAACTCACAATTAACAACTACTACTATCGTTGGGTTGCCTCCCAACCAGTGCCTTAGTTAATGTCGTGGCACGACGCAGACAAGCACATTTAAGGCTCTCTCGACCTCTAAGGTTCCATTAGGTGGACCTCTGACACTTCCTTTGGTTCCTTCATGCCTATGTATAACTTCAATCTCTGCCCATTGACTCTAAATGTGTGAGAGTCTTTCTCTGAGGCGATCTCTACAGCTCCTGAAGGGAATACTTCAACCACTCGAAATGGCCCAGACCATCGTGACTTAAGCTTACCTGGGAATAGCCGTAATCTTGAATTATAGACCAGTACCATGTCCCTTGGTTTGAAATATCTCTCAACAATGTTTTGGTCATGCAACCGTTTCATTCTTTCCTTGTACAACCTTGTGCTCTCAAAAGCAAGATGTCGGAACTCGTCGAGCTCATGCAATTCAGTGATCCTCATTGTGCCCGCAACTTCAATGTCAAGGTTCAGCTGTTTCAGTGCCCACCAAGGTTTATGTTCAAGTTCCACTGGCAAGTGGCAGGCCTTCCCAAACACCAACTTATATGACGACATACCAATTGGTGTTTTAAAAGCAGTTCTATATGCCCGAGTGTATCATCTAGCTTTTTTTCCCAATCAGTTCTTGTGGTGTTCACAGTGTTGGTTAGCACACTCTTGATCTCTCTGTTGGACACTTCAACCTGACTAATAGTCTAGGGATGATATGGAGTAGCCACCTTGTAGCATACATCATACTTTGTAAGCAACTTCTCGAAAGCTCTATTATAGAAGTGTGTGCCTCCGTCACTGATGATCGCTCTTGGTGTCCCAAAACGGGTGAATATGTTCATCTTCAAAAATCCCACCACCACTCTTGCATCATTAGTGGGCAATGCTGAAGCTTCTACCCATTTGAACACGTAATCCACAGCAACAAGTATGTACTTATTGCCAAAGGAGTTGACGAAGGGACCCATGAAGTCAATCCCCCAGATATCAAACACTTCCATCTCTTGAATCGGGTTCATGGGCATCTCATGGTGACGGGAAATGTTCCCGGTCCGCTGACATTCATTGCAGCCCTTCACCCATTGGTGTGCATCTTTAAACACTGTTAGCCAAAAGAATCTGGCCTCTAGCACTTTCGCAGCTGTCCTGACTCCTCCAAAATATCCTCCATACGCTGATGCGTGACAAGCTTGCAAAACAGAAGATTGTTCTATCTCGGGGACACACCTCCGGATCATATTGTCAACACATATTCTAAACAGATAGGGCTCATCCCAATAATACATGCGGTAGTCATGATATAACTTTTTTTTTTGAACAGATGAAAGGTCACAGGGAATTATACCGCTGGCCAGGTAATTTGCATAATCTGCATACCATGGAACTTCCTCAAGACTAGTAGCAAGCAGCTGCTCATCTGGAAAGGTTTCCAGAATATCTTCAACCTCGACTGAGTTTTTAGCTCCTTCAAGTCATGATAGATGATCAGCGACTTGATTTTCTATGCCCTTACGGTCACGAATTTCAAGGTCGAATTCTTGCAATAGCAGCACCCAACAAATCAGGCGCGACTTAGACTCCTTCTTCTCAATCAAGTACCTGAGAGCTGCATGATCAGTGTATACAATTACCTTAGAGTCAATCAGGTATGATCTAAACTTGTCGAAAGAAAACACCACAGCCAACATCTCCTTCTCAGTCACAGTGTAATTCAGCTAGGCTCCACTCAGCGTTCTACTAGCATAGTAGATTGGATGCATCAGCTTGTCTTTCCACTGTCCCAGCACTACCCCCACTGCGTAGTCACTGACATCACACAAGAGTTCGAATGGTTGCTCCCAGCCGGGGGCAACAATGATAGGTGCTATGACTAGCCTCTTCTTCAGCTCCTTGAATTCTGCCTGCAGTCATCAGTAAACAAGAAATGGTGATCTTTTTCTAACAACTTACAGAGAGGGTTGACAATTTTTGAGAAGTCTCTTATGAATCTCCGGTAGAAACCGACATGCCCGAGAAAGCTCCCGATTGCCTTGACTGAAGTTGGAGGGGAAAGCTTTGCTATCACATCCACTTTAGCACGATCCACCTCAATTCCTTTGCTTAACACCTGGTGCCCCAAGACTATGCCCTCTTGTACCATGAAATGGTACTTCTCCCAATTAAGAACCAGGTTAGTCTCAATACACCGTCTCAGCACACGAGTCAGATTTATAAGACACTCATCAAATGAGTTCCCCACCACTGAGAAATCATCCATGAATACCTCCATTATGTCCTCTACCATGTTAGTGAATATGGCCATCAAGCACCTTTGGAATGTGGCTGGTGCATTGCATAGGCCAAAGGGCATCCGCCGAAAGGCATAAATGCCATACAGGCAAGTGAAGGAGGTCTTCTCTCTATCCTCTGGTGCAATAGAGATCTGATTGTACCCTGAGTACCCATCTAGAAAACATAAATACGACCTCCCTGCCAATTTGTCTAACATCTGATCAATGAAGGGAAGTGGGAAGTGGTCTTTCTGGGTGGCTAGATTTAACTTTCTGTAATCGATACAAATTCTCCAGCCCGTGACGGTTCTCGTAGAGATCAGTTCATTGTTATTATTTTTAACTACCGTCATGCCCCCCTTTTTAGGTACACATTGAACCGGGCTAACCCAGTTGCTGTCAGATATTGGGAAAATGATTCCCGCATCTAACTACTTTATCACTTCTTTGTTCACCACTTCCTTCGTATTGGGGTGCAAACTTCTTTGGTGTTCCCTGGAAGGTTTGTGTCCCTCTTCCAGCAGAATTTTATGCATGCAATAGGCTGGGTTGATCCCCTTTATGTCTGCCATGTCCACCCAATAGTAGTCTTACACTCCTTGAGTACTTGCAAGAGTTGTTGTGCCTGCACATCTAACAAACTAGATGAGATAATAACAGGTAATATGGAGTCAGGCCCAAGGAACTCATACCTGAGATGAGGGGCAGTGGCTTCAACTCCAGCCTTGGTGGTTCTTCGATGGATGGCTTGGCTGGAGGAGTTTCTCTATTTTCCAAGTGCAATGGCTCAAATTCAAGAGTTCTATCCCAGAACCCTCTACCCTCTAATGCCATCACCCATTCTGCCAGTTCTTCTTCATTTACCTCGTCTAAATTCATCAGACATGCAGCAAGAGGGTCCTCAATAGTCAGCATCTCATCATCAGTCTCTACGATTACATCCACGTCATCGATAAGAGAGCAATTGGCGAATTTACTTGGTCGCCTCATAGATTTCTGCACATTTAATGTTATCTCTTCGTCGTTCAATCTCATCTTGAGCTCCCCAGTCTCACAATCAATGAGAGCTCTCCCAGTGGCCAAGAACGACCTTCCCAAAATTATGGGAATCTCTTCATCTACTTTGTAGTCTAAGATCACAAAATCTGCAGGGAACACAAATTTCCCTACCTGAATCAACACATCACCCAGGATACCTGAGGGTTGCTTTACAGTCATGTCAGCCAGCTGCAACAACATAGAGGTGGGTCTAGCTCTTCCAATACCCAGCCTCTTATAAATCGCCAGGGGCATAAGATTAATGCTGGCCCCTAGATCACACAGTGCCTTACCAAAAGCAAAATTACCAATAGTGCATGGAATTGTAAAGCTCCCTGGGTCAGACATTTTTCCCCAATTGGTCTAGTCACCACTGCACTACAGGTCTAAGAAAGAGTAACTGTGGCTAAGTCTTGGAAATCAAATTTTTGGGGCATCAAATCCTTCATCATTTTTGCATACCCACGCATCTATTTCAAAGCATCAATCAATGGAATATTTTACCTGGATTTGTTTCAGCATCTCCAAGAACTTCTTGTATTGCTCCTCCTTTTGGTACTTAGCCAGCCTCTGAGGGAAGGGCGCAAGAGGTCTCTTCTTCCCAATCATTTGGGATTGATCTTTATCAGCTGCCACCTCAACTACTGGTTCCTGGGCTATCTCAGCTTCTTTCTCGATCTCAATCTGAATGTTATTTTCTTCCTGGGCAGGCTGGACTATCACCTCTGCCAGTTTCATTGACTCATCCAGCTTAATGGGCACTGGTATGAGTGTCTCCACTTGTCTAGTTTCTCGAGGCCTCTCTTTCTCTACATCCAAATCTCTGCCATTACGTAGACTCACCGCCATCAGCTGCTTCAGGCCTTGATCTTTTGGATTTATCTGGGTATCTGCAGGTAGTGTCCCATGAGGATGATTGTTAAGAGACATCGAAATTTGGCTGCATTTCAATATTCTTGATCGCTGAATCATGTGCATCTACTCTTTTACTAATCTTTGCATTAGAACCAATAACCTGCTGCATCATTGGTTCATGTCTAGCAAACCCATCTTCCTGCCTTCCACCATGCTGCTACTGATGAGGAGGGTGATATCCCTGCTGCTGATTCTGATTATTATATCCTTGTGGCCTTGGGTAAGGTGCCATATTGTTAGGGGGTCTCATACCTTCCATGTTCCCATTGTTGAACTGTGGCTGGCCTGGCCTGTACTGTTGATTCTGCTGGCCCCAATTCTGACCACCCAGTCTCTGGCCTCCATAATTTGACACATAGTTCATGTCTTCAGGGTAGTGATGATGATCATGTTCTGTATTCCACTGGTTACCAACTGGCTGACTAATGCACAATATGCACAAGCCCCTATTGGTAGTATCTACAATGTGTACCTGCTGCTTCTGCCCTGACTCTTCCACCTTTTTGGTGAGTATGCTCATCTGTGTCAATAAGGTGGCCATATTTTCAGCCATAGAGTTGGATGGATGTAAGGGCACTGAGTGCACCACTGGAGTGATAGGTGCATTCCTGGTTATCCATCCTGAATTCTGTGCCATCTTGTCAAACAGACCCTATCCTTCTCTCCATGTTTTGCTAAAAAATGCTCCGCCAGCTGAAGCATCAATAATGTTCTTCACGCTATCTGACAATCCCATGTAAAACCACTACCCTAACATTAGATCTGGAATACCATGGTGCAGATATATAACCTGCATCCCCTTGAATTGTTCCCATGTTTCATGCAGTGTCTCCATTGGTCTCTGTTTAAAACTCAAAATTTCATCAATTTGTTGAGCGGTTTTGTTGGGTGGGTGGAACTCGTTCACGAATTGCTTGACTAACTCCTCCCAAGCTGTTATGGAATTTATGGGGAGTGAGTTTATCCAAGTCTGGGCAGCTCCTGTCACTAAGAATGAAAACAATAACAGTTTGATTGCTTCCAGAGTTACGTTGGGCTACCTTTTGGTTTTGCAGATTGACAAGAAATTCTTCAAGTGCTGTTGAGGATCTTCGATTTGTGACCCCGAAAATAGTCCTTTGTTTTGCAACAAGTGCAACATGTTATTCGTGATTTGGAATGATTCACCCTGTATCTGAGGGACTAAAATCGAAGTGGCCAGGTTTTCAGCTATGGGTTGTGCCTAGTCATAGAGAGCTGCCTCTGGCACAAGAGGTGCCACTGGTGCTATTGGTACAGCTGGGATCTCTTCGTGATCTCCCAATTTTGTCTCGAAGTGTTCAGTTGTTTGTTGTTGTTTGTTTTTCTGGTTGGCCCGGTTCAAGGCCTTGAAAACTTTCTCGGGATCTGATAATGCTTCAAATACTTCACCAATTCTTGATGAGTTTCTTGGAATGCACCTGTGCAACCAAGTCAACAAACGTTAAAATTTCAATGTAAAGTTTGGGTATAGAGAAAATTGACTACACTAAGAATTTTTTTTGTACTTCTTTCAATTGTAATTGATAACACCGTTAAAGTCCCCGGCAATGGCGCCAAAATTTGATCACGCCCAACTATGCCTCTTAAAAAGGACACGCTGACGTTGCAAATATAATCTGAGTATTTAGCCTAGAGTCGAACCCATGAGGACTTAACCTATCAATTACTTCTCGTTAGACTTACTAAACTCCACAGAATTAACTTCTCAAACGTTGTAAATAACAATTAAGGGTATTTCTACTAACTACGAATGAATGTAAATAAGCAACTGACAACTAACTATAATTGAGTTGTAACCAATTAAGAGCTGGTTCTAAGGCTATGATTTCCCCTATTGGTGGACTCCCTTCCGGTTATGCTTCACATAGATTCACCAAATCATCTCTATCAATCATGAGCACTATTACTACCATAAATCTCTCCCGAGTAATCAAGATAATCTACTAGACGCACTCTCCCGAGTTATGCTAGCTGACTTTTTTTTATTACCGCTCACTTTAGAATGCACCCAAGGATTCGTTATCCCTAATCCCTCCTATAAACCCACAATTATTGATCCCTCATATATTTTGGGAGTGTTGTTGTTCAACAATTACCTAAATATGCACTCTCTTCCGAGTTATACACACTAAATAGGCACAACTAATTGAGGATCCTGTCAATTAACTACAACAAGCACGTAGTTGAACAAATAGAGATTAAAATGGAAAACTATATTAACATAATCAAGAATTTCATCCTTCAATAGGTTCCATCAAACCTTAGACTAAATATTTAGCTACTCATACTAGTGTTCATCACAACAATAATCAAATTCATCACAAATCATAAAACAAAAGGAAGAAAGGAAGAAGTTCATGATGAATTCTCCTCCTTGCCTCTTGCCTCTTCTTTTCTTGTACTAAGGTATGAAAAGCTGCATAATTCCCTCTTGGGAGAGCTTGACCTTCTATAGGTTAAGTGAATTTCCCCCCAAACTTCCAAGTTTACCCCTGAAAATTAATATTCCAGAACTGGGCTAGTGTGGCCGCGCTAGTAGGCGCGCTAATGGCCGCGCTAATGCCCTACTATTCTGCCTAGACCATCTGGGCTAGCGCGGTCATGCTAGTGGACACGCTAATGGCCGCGCTAGTCCAGGCCTTCATTTTAACTATTCTTTTTCTCATCTTCTCTCGTACTCAGCTCCTAGGAGTTTTTTTTTTCTTGCTTCAATGTAGCTCCAATCACAGCTTTAAGGCCTCATACAAGCTCCTCACTCATGCAACGTGTGACATTCACAATTAGAGCCCATTTTTCATCATTTAACTATATTATAGCATTGAAACATAATTAAGTTGGGGCATAAACAATCGCCAAATTACATAAATCTAGCCTATTATCACCTGTCACACCTCCTTTTTTACTACCCCCCGAAGGGTATAAGGGAGTTATTTCCAATTTAAGTGACAATTGAAATAGGATTATTTATTTAAAAATCAGAGTCGCCACTTGGGATAATTTATGGTGTCCCAAGTCACCGGTTAAAATCCCGAATCAAGGAAGTTGACTCTATTCACGGTCCGCGAACATAAAAATCTGAGTAAGGAATTCTGTTAACCCGGGAGAAGGTGTTAGACATTCCCAAGTTCTGTGGTTCTAGCACGGTCACTTTGATCATACTTGGCTTAATCAAATTGTTTCATTACTCGATTTTAGAACCTATGTGCATTTGCCTTTTAATTAAGAAATTATCTTGAAAACAGGTCACACGTATGTGTACCTATTTATTTGGCGCATCAAAAATCATGTCACGCGAACATGTCCACAATTAGTAACGCTTTATTATTATTAAGAATGTTTAGTCGAAGTTGCGCGAACGCATACTCCGATTTTGTTTTTTAAAAAATAAAATCATAATTATGTTACGCGAACGTATACATAATCACGATAATAGGCTAAGTTGCGCCTAAAGCAAGCTACTAGCGATTTTAATCAAATAAAATAAAGCATTAAAACACTTTCCTTTCAGTTCTTCACCTAAGCTTCATGGACAAATCCTTTTCGATTTCATTCCCCTTCAAAGCGTGTGTCTAAAAGGCATACATCAACATTAAGCAAATTGTGCAAATTATCACAGAAGAAACAGGGTAACAAGCAGAATATTGAAACAAAAGTTGTAGGATCAAAACACAGAAATTGCACTTGTTTGAAGGAAAGTATACGTATAGAGAGGATATACACACAACAACTTTTCAACCTACTTGAAAGTGGTAAGCGAGAAAGAGTACCGACTATCACAAACACAAAATTAACAAAACAAATACAGTCAACTATGTTTTTAAAGTGTACAATAAAAATAGTAAACTAAAGAAAATAAGAGGAATATACAAGATAAACTAGAACAACAATCTATACTTTAGCTAAGACACAAATAAGCATGTAATACAGTAAAATTAAAAGGGTACGAGTAAGAATAAACCTCAGTTAAACGATTGATGTAAACCAATACAGTGATAAACCCAGTCAGTTGACACCAAATCCGGAAAACCAGAGGCGATAGAAACCCAAACCAAAAAATAAACTAAGCTTTAGACCGGAACACTCGAACGAACCAAAATCTTCGCCGGAAACCTCAAATGGTTACGCTGGTACGAGCTTGGTTCAACAATGGCAACGAAAAAAAGCCCTCTGAATTTTTTAAAAGAAAATATAAGATGAAGGAGATGAAGACCAGATCTGAAGCAAAAATCAACCAAAACTCGAAACAGAACTACAATGAATAAAGGTCATCGGAATTTCAGATTCGAACTCAAAATCGGCACAAACATCAATTAAACTCCAAGTCGCAGAAAACTAAGAACTAAATTGTGGAGAAGACGAAGTATTTTGTTTGTACTGTTTTCGATTTCTCAATTTGTGTCTGTTGTTTTCAGTGGTGGTCGTTGTGGTGGTGCTGCATGTAGAACTGGTAAACGTTGGTTGTTGATGAAGGTTTAGGGATGAAAAAGCTAGGGTTCAAGCCATGGGAATGTGAAGGAGTGGAGGAGGGTCGTATGGGTTGGGGTGAAGAAGAAGATGGTTCAGCAGGGGGGTCTCCTATTTCATGAAAAGATGGCGCCCTTCAGCTCTTTTTAGCTTAGGGACCTTAGGTTTTTTTTGGCTGCCTTCTTTTCCAGATCTTTTTAGGCGTTAGACTATATCAATCCAAAAGGACGACTGACTTTGATTTTCAGTGTATAGGTCTTAGAGTTACGTCATTGTTTTGCATGTATTTTTTGGCTGATCCTCTCTAAGGTGTATTTGTCTCCCACGGCGGATGATGTAGATTGTGTATTAATAGGTTAGGTCTAGGTTATTATTTGGATTTAAGGGTATTGGGCTTAAGGAATGGGCTAAAAACTTGGGCCTTTATGACTAGCTTTGCTTAAAATTAGCTTAATTAACTAAAAATCTTTCCATATAGAAATATTATCAAAAATATTAATTAGACCTACTTAAGTAAAATAGTTATTAATATAAGACTGACCGTTAAAAAAACTATTTTTGGTATTTTTCAAGATTAAAAATGACTACAAAACATTAATGAAACTATTTTATTTTGTATTTTTAATTTCTTGTAATAAAATAAGTAAAAGAGCCAAAATTAGTTGAAATAACGATATTAGGCCTACATTAAATATTTACATGCTAAAATATAAAAATTCGTGTGGAGGGTCAAAAATCGCATGTCTACAGTAAGCGTTCAATGAATCTTAAAATAACTGGAAGATATCCGTATTCTGTGACTCCGCAAGGGGTTGCTTGTTAGTTGAGTGTAACATCAAAGAAGATGAAACTCTAAGAGATTTTTTGAGGATTCTGGATGAATACCGGAAATTTATTATGATAAAACTGTTCGAAATGTACGTCAAGGCTGAGGACGTTCGCAATAATGAGGTTGCGCAAAGTAGGAAAATCCCTCAATCATCGGGTTGTTATTTTGGAGCAGTTTTAGCCGAACAGGTACTAGCTGAAAGAGTTTTTCCGGATCTAAAATTATCTCCACGGGCGAATGAGCAGCGAGGAAATAATTTTTTCCCTAGTATACCTAATCCACAAGCCGAGTGGTAAGCTTCAATTTTCCTTTGTGTTACAATGTAATTTTGTGTATTGTATTTGTATTAACACTCATATATTCCACAGGGGGGTACTGGCCAGATATGAATTTTGCAAGCTATGAACCAATGGCCAGTTGGAATATGCCTAGTTTTAGTGTGTTGGATCATGGTGGTCCATCTGGGAGTCTGCATCAACAAGATAATGTGCATCATGGGATATCAACACATTATGATTTGTAAGTGAATGTATAAAGTTAAGATCTGTTGTGTGGACCAATTTTAGTAACTCATTATTTCTTTGGTTGTGCAGTGAAAACGAGCAACTTGATGATCCTGTCCTCTCTCAATTGCCCGAAGACGACATATTTACCCAGGATCTGGCAGATGCGCAGAGTCAGGGAGAGAATAGTGATTATGACAACAATGTCGATGAGTCTGGAGATGACACACCCTTCCCTGACGATTTATTGATGGATTTTTCGAGATTTTTCTTTCTTAGAATTGGAAGAAAAAGATTGAAATGACTGTTCCAAATTTCACCTATACCTTTCTTTGAGATTTAAACAAAAAAAATTTCTGAATTTTTATAGAATTAAATTCTAAAATCATTTCTATTTTGATAATTTCTTAGATTCTGTTGAATTTTATCGAGTCCATTTTCTATTTTAAAGCGAATAATTACCTTATCAAACTAGAAAACTTTTTCTTTTTACTTTAATTTAAGGGTGATGATGAGGAGGAAGAGAATGCCGAACCTGATTTGACGAGGGAGCATGCTCCACTCCCGTTAGACAAAGAGTGTACGAGTCCCACGTGCCATTTCATTCAAGGCATATTCCCTACCTTGATCATTTGCCAGGTACGCCGATTGTGCATGCCCTCATAAGGGATATTATTGAAATTCAGACAACAATGTGGGATGAATCTAGACCAACAGTGTTGTCAAAGGGCAAGCTTTTTCCTGATAAGGCGCGCCTAATCAGAGCGGTGAAAATGTATAGTGTAAAAGAGTGCCATGAGATGATGGTATGGGAGTCATCTCCGGATTTATACAAGGTTGTTTGCCGTAGATGGTTTACAGGTTGTAATTGGATGGTGCGTGCAAGGAATAAGAAAACAAATATGTGGGTTGTGGGTAAATAAATTGGCACTCACAATTGTGAAATGGACACATTCAATGGAAATCACTTTAACTTAGATGTTGACTTGATTTCTCTTGTCTTGATTCCACATATTGAAGCCTGATAACTTGGGATTACGATGCATTTTACACTCCTTCTTACTTGATTTTTGAGTAGAAATGTGTACAAAATAGTCCCAAAGGCTTATATATTGTACTTGATTGCAGGGTTTGGTCAACAAGGTGACAATTTGTCAAAACCAACTCAAAAAGGAGTGAAATATGCACAAGTACCAAGAACAAGTCCAAGAAAATTGTAACAGGACCAATGCGGCCGCACTCCATTCTGTGCGGTCCACAAAGAGGAAGATCAGAGAGTGCTCATTTCAGACATTCAAGCAATACGGCCGCAAAGCATTTCATGCGGACCGCATTGGCTTTATTGCAGCCGCACTCGATTTTGTGCGGTCTACAAAGCTGGAGTTCAGAGAGTTGCTAATTTTGGGAATATTGCCAACGCGGTTCGCGGTCCTTTTTGTGCGGACCACAATAGAAGCCACCGCGGCCGCGGTGCATTTTGTGCGGCCCACGGTGGCCAAGTTTAGAGAGCAAATATTTTTAGCCAAGAGCCTCAGTGTGGCCGCACTCGGTTTTGTGCAGTCCGCACTAACCCCGTAGGGGTATTTTTGTCCTGAAAATTCGGCTTAGTATAAATAGTTTCTTTTCCCATTTTTAGGGCATCAGTCGTAATTTTATGCAAAGCTGCGCTCGTGAATAGTGTCCCTTTACTATTTTGAGTAATTTTACAATAGTTTTATCATTGAATCTTCAAGATTTAGTTAGTAATTAAATATTATGGGTTTTTCTTCATCTATTTCTTTGTTTTCTTCTATTATCGTGAGTAGCTAAACTCATTAGCTAGGGTTGTGGCTCAACCCTAGTGTGGGTATTTGATGGGTCTTGTGTTTTAAGGCTTGAATGTCTATGAGTGTTTAATATTTCGATTAATTTATGGTTTTAATGACCTTACCCCCACTTCCAACCAAGAGGTTATGAGTTTGAGTCACACCAAGATCAAGGTGGGGAGTTCTTGGTGGGAAGGATACCGAGGGTCTATTTTGAAATAGCCTCTCTGCCCATAGTATGAGTAAGGTCTGCGTACACACTACCCTCCCCAGACCGCACTAGTGGGATTATACTGGGTTATTATTGTTGTTGTTGTTGTTGTTGTAATGTTGGATTAGTGGTTGCAAACACTAATTTATGCCTATTTGACTTGGGCTCTTCTTGAGAAAGAGAGCCTAAGTCTAGGAAAATTAGTCCAACGACGAATTGGGGCGTATTCAAGAGATTGATAGCTCTAATTAAAGGGTTAAACCTAGAGATAGTAATAGTCGACTTGAACCTCAATTGCTTGCACAAATTATCATACCCAATTGGTCTTGAGAAAGTCAATTAGGGCAAAATTACTCAAACTACCGAGAGGTATAGAGTGAGAAGTATCGTGCAATGATTATATCGTAATCCCAAAATATGACAACATAGCCTTAGACTCGAGAACCCATCAAGTATCCACCCAGGAGAAAGTCACTTCCCTAGTGCCTTGTAACTATTTAGACAACCTTCAATAGTTTACTATTAGCTTAATTTAGCATTCTACTAGTATAAATTTAGAAGTAATATCAAAACTAACTATGTTTAGAAGTCCAATTAGGAACAATTACCCAACTCCAATTTAGATAGAAACTCAATTCCCATTTCTAGCTCCCTGTGGAAATCGATCCCGACCTTCTCGGGTAAAAGCTGTTTCGACCACTCTCGCTACTTTGTAGTGGTGTAGGGTTGGCCTCGATCACTTTTTGGCGCCATAGCCGGGGAGCTAACGATTTTGGCTATATATCTAAATAGTTTTTTGTATTGTTCTTCTTTCCTTCTGTGTTACTAACTTATGTGTGTCACAACTTCAGGTACAAAATGGCAGCAAACTTAAACAACGCACCTCTTGGAGATCTTCCGCTGGGGGAGGAGGTAGATGACAATGTTGATGATGAGGTCCCTATTGTGCCTCAAGTACAAAGGAGAGGCCACCAGGCCAATGATTATATTCCAGACCCTCCCCCGCCACCTCCAAGAGTGGCTTCTCGAGTGATTCCCAACCAAGGCTATGCAAGTGCAATTGTCCCACCCCGGATCTAGGCGGGCAATTTTTAAATTACCAATGTGATGCTGACATTGTTGGAGCAACGTGGGTATTTCACGGGCACTGCCAATCAAAATGCTTACAAACATCTCAAGGATTTTGTGGATATATAAAAGGATATATATTGGGGGAGCAAGCAAACTAATGTGTCCGAGGATGCACTTCAGTTGAGACTCTTCCCTTTCTCACTTAGAGGGAAGGCATTGGATTGGCTTGAGCGACTTCCCAACCATTCCATCACTACTTGCGATGAGTTGGCGGATAAGTTCATTGCAAAGTTTTTCTCACCGGGGCACATGGCAACATTGAGAGATGAGATCTTATCCTTCAAGCAGAAGCCCACCGAACCATTACATGAGATTTGGGAGCGCTATAGAACAATGGTAAAGGAATGCCCCAACAATGATATGACTGAGGCAATGATCCAACCGACTTTTTACCGGGGCATTAACACAACAAACCAGTGCATAGTGAACCAACTTGCTAGGGGTAACTTCATGAAGCTATCATATGATGAGGCTTGTGACATTCTGGATGAGATGACTGACACGTCTTCTGCTTGTCAAAGTAGAGCCAATGTGCCACAGGGTGACCCCACGGTCACTCACTTGCATAAAGAGCTACATGACCATGGGCAGGCTATAGTAGAGCTAACAACTATAATGAATCAGCTAGCAAAGTCACAGTTGCAACAAGTTCAAAATCCACGACAAGTGAATGCTATTGAGGGTGTCAACATGCTAGTGAACAAAAAGAGACAAAGAGGTAAACATAACCAAGGGAGTTCGGATCAATTTGACAATGGTTGTGGTGGATTCCAAGATGATGGTTATGATGGGCAGAATGAAGAGATACAATACATGAACAACTATCAAGGCCAGAGGGGCAATTCTTTCAACCAACAACAATGGAGACCCTAAGGCAATTGGGGCAATCAACAACAACAAGGGAATAATAATTGGGGGAACAACTGTCACACCTCCTTTTTCCGCGCCCGGGGGGGCGCAGGGGAGTTTTTCCAATTAAAGGACAATCGAAACGGGATTTATTTATTTATTTCAGAGTCGCCACTTGGGAGATTTAGGGTGTCCCAAGTCACCAATTTTAATCCCGAATCGAGGAAAATAATGACTCTATATTATAGTCTGCGTACCAGAAATCCGGATAAGGAATTCTGTTAACCCGGGAGAAGGTGTTAGGCATTCCCGAGTTCCGTGGTTCTAGCACGGTCGCTCAATTGTTATATTCGGCTTGATTATCTGATTTTATACAAGTATGAACTTATGTGCAAATTTTAACTTTTAACCGCTTTATTATTATTGTTTTTACAAGAATGTGAACATCGCTTAAAACACGTCTTTGGACTGCGTCACATGAAATGCACCCACAATCCGGAACGCATTTTATTTGATGTTTTGAGATTTGGATTTGGGTCGCATGAAATGCACACCCGAGCTTAAGGAAGTAAATTATTAAACACGCGCCTAAAGAGACTATCGCGTTATTATTTTTGCGGAGGCCGTGAAATTCGTTAAACGACCCTCCTGAATTCTAGGTAATTTTAAAACAAGTATTTACTGAGGGCCCCGCAATTTGCATTTTTTGTTTGTCGAGGCTCGTCCCATTTATTATTTTAAAATGAATTCGCAACGTCATGGAAATGCATCTCAGACCACGTCACAGTCAATGTACCCGTGATTAGAGACACATTTCGATTTCGTTGAGATTTGGATTTGGGTCACATAAATGTGCACCCGAGTTTAGGGAGATAACATTATTAAAGGCGCGCCTAAAGCAACTAGCGCATTATTATTTTAGGTGGGGCCGTGAAATTTTCCAAACGGCCTGTCCCAGAATCTAAGTGTTTAATACATATATTTTGTGAGGACTCCGCAATCTGTACATTTTTATTTTTGGCGAAGCTGGTCTCGTTTTTTTTTTTGTTTATTTATTTATTCTTTATTTTTATTTTTTTTATTTTTTTTTATTTATTTTTTTTTTTTTTAAAAAAAAAGGATGTTGTTTTATGCCTTTAACCATACTAAACCTTACAGCTTCTTTACGACCAGAGTCTCATAACTTGTCAAAAGTTTAACAAAGGAAGTTAAGCGAATGAGTGTTTCGGGCGTAGTAACAACAGGTACTAATACTAATTTTGTCCAAATAAACTAAGGAAACGAAGGGAAAAACGAATCAACGTCAAACTGTGTCCTAGATCTCCTAATACAACTAAATCAAATGACATCAAGTAAACAAGAATAACATAACACAGAAGATGAACCAAAATGCATACGGTGAAACATAAGCAGAAAATTATCATACCAATTTCTATATTGCATCTTCGAACATTTAAAATAGCGTTTCTTTGTCTAATACACTGAGGTTCACTAACCTGAACAAACCGAAACACATAGAGCCATGGACCAAACCTCGACAGCGACCTCAACGACCAACCTCGACGCACCGGACCTCGACGTACCGGACCTCGGCGAACCAAAGACGACCTCAACGGACTGCACGACAACAGTGAAAGAACCACGATAACATGAGCTGAAGCAGTGGTGGTCGCGTTTGGACGGTGGGGTTGCGGGCAGTGGTTGACGGGGAGGGCTACTAGGGTTTTGCTAAGTTTTTTTTTGTGAGGAAGAAGGCGACGGGGGGAGCTGGTTGCGACGAGGGGGCGACTGGGTTTTGGTCGTTGATGGTGGCTTTGGACGAATGCAGCAGCAGCTCAGTTTGGGTGGAGCTGGAGCTTGCAGCGACGGCAATGGCGGTTGGCGACGGGCCTGTTCGGTGGTCTGTTTGGTGCTGGTGTTTGGTTGGTGGTGTTCGTTGGTTGTTTGGTCGTGACTGGTGTGGTCGCAAGGTGGGTTTGGACTGGTTTGTCGACTGGTCGTCGCGGGTAGTGGTCGACGGTGGTTTTCCGGCGTTGATGGAGGTGGTGGTTTGGGCGAGGTCGACGGACTGGGCTGGAGGTTGCTAGGACTGGTCGGAGGTGGTCGGGAACGTGATGGGTTGAGGAGGGTCGTCCGTTCGTTTTTTTGTTTTTGACGATGGGGGCCTGCCGGAAGGGATGGAGGGAGCTGGTGTTTGGACGTGGGGATGGGTCCGTTTTACAGTAGGTTTTTTTTTTGTTTTTCAAAGGAGGAAGATGGAGGAACAGTCCTCCGTCCCAAAAATTTTCAAAAGTCCCCTGTTCTTTTCGTCCCATCCGTGTATTTAGCATGGGTTTTGCCCAGAAAAATGAGCCCACGCGTGGTGGGGTTCAAGGCATATGTCCCCCACGCGTGGTGGGGTTCCCCATGTGTCCCGGACACGGTTTATTATGGGCTAGGTCCGAAAATTAGGCCTAAAACCGGGTAGTTTGAACCCGAATATTATTCTTTTGCCCGGACCCGAGAAATAGGAACACGTTGTTTAACTAGTCCTATGTAAGCAAAATAACTACCAAAAATAAGACTAGTATTTAAACAAAACTATATATTTTCAAGATTTTAAAATAGCTACAAAATATTAACAAAACTATTTTTTTTGTAATTTTCGTTTTAAATATTAATATAAAATATGAGGTAATATTTTTGTATTTTTCAAAGTTAAAATGACTATAAAACCTTAATAGAACTATGTTTTATTTATATTTTTTTGTAATTTTCGAAATTATACAAAGTACTAAAATAAAGTGCAAATTTTTGTATTTTTCAAGTTTATGAGAAATACATAAACTAAAATTATATTTATATTTTTGTGATTTTTTTTTCTTTGAAATAAAGTAAAAATAGTTAAAATAGCTATTCTAGACCCAATTTCACATATTCACGCTAAAAATGTGAAAATTCTCGGGGAGGGTCAAAAATCACGTGCTTACAGCTGCCCCTCTTTGACTGGAAACACGAAGAGTTTTCCGACAAAGAACGACTAGCCGTGTTTTTGACCCGACCATTACTTGGACGGACTACACTTCAGGAAAGGGTGAGAATGTGACCGAGCCCTGGTATCTGAGCTGCCTACATATCCTTGGTTATACAGGAATCAGGCCACGTGTAGTTCGGAAATGAGAGAGAGATGGCAGAGTTGCACCGAGGTGAAGAGTCGATCGAGGTGCCGTTCCGTTGAGGTTCCGGTCTGCGGTTCTGTCATTACAACAAAAATGAAAACTGAAAAAGCCTAACTAAGCCTATCAGCTACTTGTTACAAGGATTCCTATCTCTTAAGTCTTCTGAAACTTGGTCTTGAGTCTTGAATGGTGCTTCATACAGACTTTGGATTTGAACCTTGGTACTTGCTAGTTGTAGGCGCTAGTTCTTGAGCAGATCACATTTGTTCTCCACATCCGTGCTTCGGATTCATTCATTTTTCTCCTTTTCTTTTTCTTCTTTTTTTTCTTTTTGTTTTTGTGACTAGCTTTTGTTGATTCTCTCAGACTGTTGACTCGCATTCTTGGGGCGAGCTTCTTGTTGCTTCTATCTTGGATTGAGTGCTGGGGATTTTTGTTGTAGCCTTCTGCCTTCCAATGGGTTACGGCTTGACTTTGAACGATCCCGCTGTTCTACAGGCGGACCCCTAACTTCTTCAATCTTTGACATATAACAATCTTCTGCTCTACAGGCAGGCCCCTGACAATCAAAACAAACAAAACAAACAAAATTTCCTAACCCAGTTTGTACTGGGAAGGTTTGTGAGTCGTTAGCAAAATCGTAGCCCATTGATACTACTGATGCAGTGCTGAGAGTGAACTAAACACTAGATTAGGATGTATTCCCTTGTTATACAGGTGGGCGCCTAACTTCAATGCTTGAAATGTAAGGACTGAAATGTATTCCTCTCGTTATACAGGTGGGTGCCTGGATTTAGGAAAATGACTCTTTTTTTTTCAAAATGTTTTTTTTTTAGCATCTTAGGAGAAAGATTCATCGGACTAAGATTTTGATCCTAGGAGAAGGTTCATCAGACTAGGTCATTTTTTTTTTGGTATCTCAGGAGAAAGATTCATCAGACTGAGATTTGATCCTAGGAGAAAGATTCATCAGACTAGGTCATTTTTTGTTTGTTATCTTAGGAGAAAGACTCATCGGACTAAGATTTTGATCCTAGGAGAAAGATTCATCAGACTAGGTCATTTTTTTGTTTTTGGTATCTTAGGAGAAAGATTCATCAGACTAAGATTTGGATCCTAGGAGAAGGTTCGTCAGACTAGGTCTCTATCTTAGGAGAAAAATTCGTCAGACTAAGATTTTGATCCTAGGAGAAAGTTCATCGGACTAGGTCATTTTTTGTTTTTGGTATCTCAGGAGAAAGATTCATCAGACTGAGATTTTGATCCTAGGAGAAGGTTCGTCAGACTAGGTCTCTATCTTAGGAGAAAAATTCATCGGACTAAGATTTTGATCCTAGGAGAAGGTTCGTCAGACTAGGTCATTTTTTGTTTTTGGTATCTCAGGAGAAAGATTCATCAGACTGAGATTTTGATCCTAGGAGAAGGTTCGTCAGACTAGGTCTCTATCTTAGGAGAAAAATTCATCGGACTAAGATTTTGATCCTAGGAGAAGGTTCGTCAGACTAGGTCATTTTTTGTTTTTGGTATCTCAGGAGAAAGATTCATCAGACTGAGATTTGGATCCTAGGAGAAGGTTCGTCAGACTAGGTCTCTATCTTAGGAGAAAAATTCGTCAGACTAAGATTTTGATCCTAGGAGAAGGTTCATCAGACTAGGTTTTTTTCTTTTTGGTATCTCAGGAGAAAGATTCATCAGACTGAGATTTTGATCCTAGGAGAAGGTTCATCAGACTAGGTCATTTTTTGTTTTTTGGTTATCTTAATCTTTTTTTTTTTTTAATCTTTAACAACCACTTAGGAGGAAATGCATCTCCTACGGGTGAAACTGAAAATAAAACTTAGGAGGGAATGCGTCTCCTAGGGGGTAAAACTTAAATTAGGAGGAAATGCGTCTCCTATGGGTAAAACATAAACTTAGGAGGAAATGCGTCTCCTATGGGTGAAACTAAAACAATCTTAGGAGGAAATGCATCTCCTATGGGTAAAACTCAAACTTAGGAGGAAATGCATCTCCTATGAGTGAAACTAAAATGAACTTAGGAGGAAATGCATCTCCTATGGGTAAAACTCAAACTTAGGAGGAAATGCATCTCCTATGGGTGAAACTAAAATGAACTTAGGAGGAAATGCATCTCCTATGGGTGAAACTAAAACTTAGGAGGAAATGCATCTCCTATGGGTAGAACTCTAATGTAAACTAGGAAGTGCGTCTCCTATTAATGAAACCTTCGCTTTTTTTTTTTTTTTTTAATTAATTACTTAACTGTGTTGTCCTCCCTCGAAACTGCTGGGGATTATTTAGATGGGGATGACTTTTTTACCCTTTTTTTCTTTTTTTCATTATTATCTTTTTATTCTTCTTTTTTTTTTTTTTTTTTTTTTTTTGCATAGCTTCTTCCTTCGAAGACTACCTCCCTTGAGAGTCGTTTTGCCTTTCCCCGAAAGGAACCGCTGAGGATACCGACTTTCCAACCTTGTGTTGGACTCCTCGCAACTGCTAGGGATAACATTGTTGGGGAATTATTTACTTACCTGCTAGGGATAACACTGTTGGGTAAAATGTTATCAGCTGGGGGTACATGACTTCCAGAAAATTTTCTAAATGGAAGGAAACTTTTCTGCCCCAGTTTGATAATATCCCTTGCGGCATGCGTTTCTGCATCAATGCCACCTCCTTTACCTGTTTCAAATCAAACAAAATTTTGTTAGTTTAAAACATGGTGGTTGGTTGTGATACTCCTACCCGGATGGCTTTCCCTTTCTCCTTCATTGCGCTGTGCTCCACGACTTGTTGGGGATGATATTATGTGCTGGGGATAATCCCTCCCTGCTGGGGAATATCCCTCTTCTTTTGTGGCATAGCTTGGAAACTGGCATTTCCCCGACCCTTTAGTCTAGTATGGATTTCGCCAAATCATGCTCACTGCTCTCCTTGCTTTGTTCACGGGCCTTGTCTTTGAGGTTTATAACCTTGGTTTTGGCAAGGATATCCCTCTTGACGCTCGTCAATCCTTTTGTCAATTCCCTTTTGCTGGGGATATCTTTATTGACACTGGCCTCGCGCTTGTTCCTTGCTGACTATACCATTTGGATGTACTAGTCAGATCTCATCTTGAAAAGCTGATGGCATATTTGAAGTCATTTCATACTTGTTCTGACCAGACAGACTCTATTGGGGATTTTTCTATGAAAGAAAAAAGATAAAAGGGAACAGACTAAAAAGACAAAGGAAAAAAAAAAAAAACATGACTCTTTTAACAAAAGAAACTATAAATAAAAACCCTATCAAATGCAGATGCCGACTCTAATGGCCATGACATGCATATGGGGCCTATCCTTTACCGTCAATCCTCTTTCAAGATCTTCAATTGGCGATTCCCCATCTGATTCTCACTCTTATTCGACTTGTAGTGCCCGAAGGGTTTTCACTATCAAGTCTCTCTCATTTTTGGCTTTTCTCTCAGCTTTCATCGCCTTATGGTGCCTGTGAAGGTTTTCACCGATAAGACTCTCTCATTTGTATCACTTTCCAGCTGGGGATTTGGAGTGTCGCCGGTATGACTCTTTCTGCTGGAGATTAGAGTCCTTTCTGCTGTGGAACAGAATGTTATGTTCGCCGGTAAGACTCTTCATTTGTCTGACTTGGCATCTTTTGAAGACTGATCGGAAGGTCTTTCTTTGGACCGTAATGTGGGTTTTGGATAGGGCTAGAAAGAAAGGGTATAAAAGGCTCAAAAATGCATTAATTTTGGGTTATTAATTACAACCTTCGGAATTAGATTTATTTATAACGAACGCAACCTCTACCCCAGTTTCTTGCTTGGGGGATATTTTAATTGATTTTTCCTTTTTTATTTTTCAAAACTATGACCGAGCCGTGAAGCGCCTACGTATCCTCTTTGAGGAATCAGGTCAAACGTAGTTCCCAATTCCTCTTTTTCATTTAATTTTCCCTTTTTTCTTTGCTACCAATTTTCTTTTCTTTTCTTTTCTCCCCTTTTTTTTCTCTTTTTTTTTCGTTGTTGTTTTCTTTCTTTCTCTTTTTTTCGTTGTTACTGATTCCGAACGAGGGGTATGAAAGAAAAATAAATAAGGCTCAAAGGGGTAACGAAGGATAAAAGTGTTTGGGTAGCAGAACAAAATGCCTTCGTCATTCCAGTCTTCAAAACATGCCAAGTGCAAACAACACAATTTAAATTTGTAGTCTCTTCTGATGGTGCTGGACTTGACAATTATATTCAACATTTGCTTTTTCATTGGTCATTTCTAAAACACCGTTGGGCGACACTCTAACTCTCATTATCTTGAACAACCCTCATGCCAGTTTGGCGAATCTTGCTTTTAACGGTTTTCTTTGTGCTTAACTTGCCCCAGTTCCACATGACTCGAGCTCCAAATAATCTCAAACCGTTCTTATTTCCTTTAAATGCTTTGATCACCTTCCCAGGGTTTTATGATTAACTTTTAAGACTAGGCCCAAACTGGGTGCGCATGTCATGTCCCTAGAATCGGCATTGAACAAAAATGATAAAAGGACTAAACAAAAAGATGACTGGAAATAATAAAAGACCGGATTTTGTATTAGACTACCGGTGAAATGGTTTAAATAACAAAACAAACAAAACAATCCAGAACAAAATCCTAAAACAAACTGGACAAGACAACATCCGACTTATAACCCTAATAATCCGAACAACAGAAATGACAACAAAATGAGCCACCACAAGCTTCTCTCTTGCTGACCAAGGAACGAAACGTCCTCCCACTTTATCAAAATTGGCATTTTAGCCACTGAGCTTTGCATTAGTATTGTGAAGACCATTGCCAGCTTCAATATCAGCAACCTCCGTCAACAAGTTTCCAATAGGATTCAAGTGCTTCTGTTATTAGGCCTGATCCCCGCAGACTGTATATCATGAGGTGCAAGCAAAGGATTCTGGGCGTCGTTGTCCGGATTACCACAAACCAACCACCTTAAGTTTATGCTTCAAAACAAAACAGGTGACAACATCTTTTTTTCGTTTTTTTTTTCTTTCTTTTTTTTTCTTTCTTTTTTTTCCGATTTTTCTTTCTTCTTTTTTTCATTGCTTTTTCATTTTGCTTTTTCTATTTTTTCCTTTTTCTTTTTCATTCTCTTTTTGCTTTTTTTGTTGTGGTCGAATCTTATGGAGATTGCCTACGTATCATGACCCCGCATGAATCAGACCTTGCGTAGTTCAGACTCAATAAAAGATAAACAATAATGAACATTTTTTCTTTTCACTTTTCATATTAAAACAAACTGGGTTTCAAAGGTTTAAAGATGACCTACCAATCTTGAAAATCAAACAACCCGCCTATTTTAATCAAAAGATTTATAAACTCAGAAACAAAAGGCTAACTCCCTTTCTCTGTTCGACAAATGCAACCAAATGGTTATTTTTTTTTTGTGGCCACTTCCAAATTTCACATGAATTTTGAGGCCGGGGAGGATTATTTTATGACACTTTTAACAAACTTGTCCATTCTTTTACGAAAATAACCTTTCGACAACTGAAAGATACTCTAAGGCTATTTCGGCAAGAACGGTTTAAGACGCGGCCGAAACTGGCTCGGCTTATTTTATTTTTCATATTTTTTGACTAAACATCCAAACGGCATTCACCCGACCGTTGACTCTTTGTTTTTTTCAAATTATGATAAAAACCTTGTATTGCAAACACGGCCTTTCGACGTCTCGGGGACGAAGCTTTTTAAGGCTGTGTGGGTCCATATCTCAAAATGACCCAAAGGTGGCTGTTTATGCCAAGTCAGCCTTCCGGCGTCCCTTTCGGGAACATTCGGCTATTTATGACAAAACAGCATCACCTGACTTATTTATAACTCTTTTTATCGTTTTTCAAATTAGAAAAGTCAATACTGCAAACACGGCCTTTCAACGTCTCGGGGACGAAGATTTTTAGGCCGTGGGGGTCAACTGGACCAAGTCTTAAAAATGACCCAAAAGTGGCTGTTTATGCAAAGTCAGCCTTTCGGCGTCCCTTTCGGGAACATTCGGCTATGTCTTGATAAAACAGCGGCACCCGACTTCTTTATGACAATTAAAATTTGACAGATTTGTTTTTGCTATATTTTTTGTAAAAGGGGGAAGTTACATCAGTAGACTTATTTACGACAAAATTAAAAATCTTTGACATGTTTTTTTTTTTTGTTTTTCATTATTATTTGTTTTTGGCTTTTTAGCAAAAGGTGGGGTTGGACCCGATGAGGGTTGCCTACGTATCTCACATCCGGTGAGAATCAAACCCGCGTAGTTCGGGCAAATAAACTGTTTTTGAGAGGACCTTTTTCCATTTTCTATATTTATTTTTTTTATATTTTATTATTATTTTCACAACAATCAAATAGACTATTATTCTATTATTTTCATTTATAACAAACAAACGAATTAACGAACAACATAAAACATTCCTTCTTTTTTGAGAAGGTGGGGTTGGACCCGATGAGGGTTGCCTACGTATCTCACATCCGGTGAGAATCAAACCCGCGTAGTTCGGTCAAATAAACTGTTTTAAAAGAAGAAAGGAAGCATTTTTTTTTATTTTCCTTTTTTTTTAAAAGAAACGCTTCTAAGATATATTTTTTTGAATTTTCATTTGCTCTTTTTTTTTTTTTTTATTCTAAAGAAGAAAAAGAAAATATTTTTTGAAATTTTACCTTTAATAAAAGAAATGCTTCTAAAATGTTTTTTTTTTTTAAAAATTTTGAATTTTCTTTTCAATTTTTGAAAGAGGAATCAAAATATTTTCGGATTTGTTTTTCTATTTTATCTTTTTGAATTCTGAACTTTCTTTTGAATTTTTTTTGGATTATATATATACTTATTTTGGAACAAATAATAAAATCACATTCAACGCCGGACTCTTTTTATTTTTATTTCTGGCATTTTCATAGACAAACAAAATAAAATAAAATAAAACATTTTTTTTAAAAAAAAAACAAACTCTTTTTCATTTTCATTTAATGACAAAACAAACTATTTTCTTTAATATTTTAAAAAAAAACAGACAGAACAATGATGATTTTTTTTTATTTTCCCTTTGCTTTTAATATAACAAACTAACAAGATATTTTTTCATTTTCAAAATTTCGGCAGAGTTTCGACTCTACTCGGACTTCTATGCTGTTATTTTCTCCTTTTTTTTCACGATTTTCTTATATGTGGAAAATGATGACAACATACAAAATCTTTTGAATTTTCATGCTTTGTTTTTATTTGTATTATTATTTTTTTTATATTTATTGTTATTTTCAAAATGTGGCATGGGAAACATAAGGATTTCCAAGACATCTTGGATTTCGCAAATGTTCCTCATGCGCTTTTTCCAACATATGAAGTGTGGGGGACATATGGGAATTCCAAGACTTCTTGGATTCCACAAATGTTCCCCATGTGTTTTCCCAAAAAGCAAGCGTGGGGGACATAGAGAATTCCAAGACTTCTTGGATTCCACAAATGTTCCCTAGGTGCTTTTCCCAAAAATGAAGCGTGGGGGACATAGGGAATTCCAAGGCTCCTTGGATTCCACAAATGTTCCCCATGCTTTGATTAAAATAACACCATGCTGGAAATGACCAAATGACCCATTCGCCCTTGACTAAATACAACATGTAGCACATAGGATGCCGAAAGATTGTCTATTATTTTCAGGTTGCTTGTCCTAGACGGACCCAACCCCTATGTTGAGTCCCCTAAGTCAAATGCACATGATGCAAATAAACGTTCCTACTAGGGATCCGGCATGTGGCTTTGTTATACTAGGTTCAAAAACCTGGGTCAGTGTTCTAGACAGTGTACCCGAGCGGACAACTCGAGTTGAGGAGGGGCAACTTACCGGGAACCAAAAGGCCGTCCGGCTTCGTAACTTATCCGTCCTCTTTCTTATTTCGGGTATTGACACTAACAGAATAGGGAGTCTCGACCAGCGAGCTTCTCCCCGGAGGTAAGAAGAGAAGGGTTTCGGCACAGTTTATATACAGTCCAAATAATATCAAAGCGGTAACAGCAGCATTTAGCACATTAGGCTCAAACATGTAAAAATCAGATAATAAATAAAGCCAAATAATAACAATTATTCTAAGCTCGAATTCTTAACCCTGAACCAGTGGTTCTGGGTTTTTAAATCCCCAGCAGAGTCGCCAGAGCTGTCACACCTCCTTTTTCCGCGCCCGGGGGGTGCAGGGAGTTTTTCCAATTAAAGGACAATCGAAACGGGATTTATTTATTTATTTCAGAGTCGCCACTTGGGAGATTTAGGGTGTCCCAAGTCACCAATTTTAATCCCGAATCGAGGAAAATAATGACTCTATATTATAGTCTGCGTACCAGAAATCCGGATAAGGAATTCTGTTAACCCGGGAGAAGGTGTTAGGCATTCCCGAGTTCCGTGGTTCTAGCACGGTCGCTCAATTGTTATATTCGGCTTGATTATCTGATTTTATACAAGTATGAACTTATGTGCAAATTTTAACTTTTAACCGCTTTATTATTATTGTTTTTACAAGAATGTGAACATCGCTTAAAACACGTCTTTGGACTGCGTCACATGAAATGCACCCACAATCCGGAACGCATTTTATTTGATGTTTTGAGATTTGGATTTGGGTCGCATGAAATGCACACCCGAGCTTAAGGAAGTAAATTATTAAACACGCGCCTAAAGAGACTATCGCGTTATTATTTTTGCGGAGGCCGTGAAATTCGTTAAACGACCCTCCTGAATTCTAGGTAATTTTAAAACAAGTATTTACTGAGGGCCCCGCAATTTGTATTTTTTGTTTGTCGAGGCTCGTCCCATTTATTATTTTAAAATGAATTCGCAACGTCATGAAAATGCATCTCAGACCACGTCACAGTCAATGTACCCGTGATTAGAGACACATTTCGATTTCGTTGAGATTTGGATTTGGGTCACATAAATGTGCACCCGAGTTTAGGGAGATAACATTATTAAAGGCGCGCCTAAAGCAACTAGCGCATTATTATTTTAGGTGGGGCCGTGAAATTTTCCAAACGGCCTGTCCCAGAATCTAAGTGTTTAATACATATATTTTGTGAGGACTCCGCAATCTGTACATTTTTATTTTTGGCGAAGCTGGTCTCGTTTTTTTTTTTGTTTATTTATTTATTCTTTATTTTTATTTTTTTTATTTTTTTTATTATTTATTTTTTTTTTAAAAAAAAAAGGATGTTGTTTTATGCCTTTAACCATACTAAACCTTACAGCTTCTTTACGACCAGAGTCTCATAACTTGTCAAAAGTTTAACAAAGGAAGTTAAGCGAATGAGTGTTTCGGGCGTAGTAACAACAGGTACTAATACTAATTTTGTCCAAATAAACTAAGGAAACGAAGGGAAAAACGAATCAACGTCAAACTGTGTCCTAGATCTCCTAATACAACTAAATCAAATGACATCAAGTAAACAAGAATAACATAACACAGAAGATGAACCAAAATGCATACGGTGAAACATAAGCAGAAAATTATCATACCAATTTCTATATTGCATCTTCGAACATTTAAAATAGCGTTTCTTTGTCTAATACACTGAGGTTCACTAACCTGAACAAACCGAAACACATAGAGCCATGGACCAAACCTCGACAGCGACCTCAACGACCAACCTCGACGCACCGGACCTCGACGTACCGGACCTCGGCGAACCAAAGACGACCTCAACGGACTGCACGACAACAGTGAAAGAACCACGATAACATGAGCTGAAGCAGTGGTGGTCGCGTTTGGACGGTGGGGTTGCGGGCAGTGGTTGACGGGGAGGGCTACTAGGGTTTTGCTAAGTTTTTTTTTTGTGAGGAAGAAGGCGACGGGGGGAGCTGGTTGCGACGAGGGGGCGACTGGGTTTTGGTCGTTGATGGTGGCTTTGGACGAATGCAGCAGCAGCTCAGTTTGGGTGGAGCTGGAGCTTGCAGCGACGGCAATGGCGGTTGGCGACGGGCCTGTTCGGTGGTCTGTTTGGTGCTGGTGTTTGGTTGGTGGTGTTCGTTGGTTGTTTGGTCGTGACTGGTGTGGTCGCAAGGTGGGTTTGGACTGGTTTGTCGACTGGTCGTCGCGGGTAGTGGTCGACGGTGGTTTTCCGGCGTTGATGGAGGTGGTGGTTTGGGCGAGGTCGACGGACTGGGCTGGAGGTTGCTAGGACTGGTCGGAGGTGGTCGGGAACGTGATGGGTTGAGGAGGGTCGTCCGTTCGTTTTTTTGACGATGGGGGCCTGCCGGAAGGGATGGAGGGAGCTGGTGTTTGGACGTGGGGATGGGTCCGTTTTACAGTAGGTTTTTTTTTTGTTTTTCAAAGGAGGAAGATGGAGGAACAGTCCTCCGTCCCAAAAATTTTCAAAAGTCCCCTGTTCTTTTCGTCCCATCCGTGTATTTAGCATGGGTTTTGCCCAGAAAAATGAGCCCACGCGTGGTGGGGTTCAAGGCATATGTCCCCCACGCGTGGTGGGGTTCCCCATGTGTCCCGGACACGGTTTATTATGGGCTAGGTCCGAAAATTAGGCCTAAAACCGGGTAGTTTGAACCCGAATATTATTCTTTTGCCCGGACCCGAGAAATAGGAACACGTTGTTTAACTAGTCCTATGTAAGCAAAATAACTACCAAAAATAAGACTAGTATTTAAACAAAACTATATATTTTCAAGATTTTAAAATAGCTACAAAATATTAACAAAACTATTTTTTTTGTAATTTTCGTTTTAAATATTAATATAAAATATGAGGTAATATTTTTGTATTTTTCAAAGTTAAAATGACTATAAAACCTTAATAGAACTATGTTTTATTTATATTTTTTTGTAATTTTCGAAATTATACAAAGTACTAAAATAAAGTGCAAATTTTTGTATTTTTCAAGTTTATGAGAAATACATAAACTAAAATTATATTTATATTTTTGTGATTTTTTTTTCTTTGAAATAAAGTAAAAATAGTTAAAATAGCTATTCTAGACCCAATTTCACATATTCACGCTAAAACTGTGAAAAATTCTCGGGGAGGGTCAAAAATCACGTGCTTACAACAACAACCAAAATTCCAATTGGGGCAATCAGGACAATAATCAGAACAATCAGGGTAATTGGAATAGTAATAACAACAACTAGGGTGGTAATAACAATTAGAGAGGTTGGAACAATGGCAATCCAGAAAATCGGGGGCGAGGCTTTCAAAGGCCCCCAATGTACCAACAACCGAACAATCCACCCCCATTTCCATCCCAAGGTCCTAGTTCTTCCAACAATGATATGGGGAGAATTGAAATGATGTTTGAACAGATGATGAAAAAGAATGCGAACTCTGATGCTCAGTTGTCTTCCCACAATACTTCAATTAGAAATTTGGAGGTTCAATTAGGCCAAATCTCACAGTCCTTGAATACTCGCCCTAAGGGGGCTCTACCAAGTGATACAGTAGTAAACCCGAAGGGTGGCAACAATCATGTTATTGCGGTAACTACAAGGAGTGGACAAGGCGGTGATGTGAATGCCTCCAAATAAAAGCAAATCTTGAGTGATGAAGTTGAGTTGTAAGAAGATGAAGTTCCTTTGGTGGTTGAAAATGCAATTGATGAGAATGTGAATGAAGAAGTGAGGATTGATATTCAAGATACCGAGGTGGAAACTCAAAATGACGTGAACCCATCTAGGGAACGTAATAGACATGCCAGAGCTGGTTGTGCCTAAAGCCAAGGCTCCTTTTCCAAGGCCACCTCCACCTTATCCTCAAAGGCTCGCGAAGCAGAAAACTGAGAATCAGTTTAAAAAGTTCATTGACATGATGAAGAGCTTATCCATTAATGTTCCTTTAGTGGAGGCTCTTGAACAAATGCAGGGCTATGCTAAATTCATGAAGGACTTGGTGACAAAGAAAAGATCCATGGATTGTGAAACTATCAAGATGACCCACCAAGTTAGCGCAATGGTGCATTCAATGGCCCCGAATCTTGAAGATCCCGGTGCTTTCACCATTCCTTGCACCATTGGGAGTGCGGACTTTACTAAGGCTCTACGTGATTTGGGGGAAAGTATCAACTTGATTCCCTACTCAAGTTTCAAGACTTTGGGTATTATCGAGGCCGACGTCCATGAGATTTCAAATGGCGGATAGAACTATGAAGAGACCAATGGGTATTATTGATGATGTTCTTGTCCGGGTGGACAAATTTATCTTGCCAGCTGATTTTGTGATCTTGGACTGTGAGGTAGATTATGAAGTTCCAATTATATTGGGAAGACCTTTCCTTGCCACTTGGAAGGCCTTAGTTGATGTGGAAGCAGGGGAACTCACCTTCCGAGTGGGTGATGGGAAAGTGGTCTTTCATGTGTGCAAATCAATGAAGCAACCCAATAGTTCTGAGGTGTGCTCTTTTGTGGACCTTGTCACGACAGTGATAGTTGATGATACAAGTGCAATGATCAATGTGGAGGATCCTCTAGAGGCCTTATTGTTCAATCTTGATGTAAATGATGATGAAGGCCGAGTGGAGTGCATGAATGTTTTACATGGAATGGGCTCTTACTCTTATGAGCCTAGGAAACTATTTTTGGCCTTGAGAATAGGAAGACTCCACCAACAAAACCTTCAATTGAGGAACCTCCGATTTTGGAGTTGAAGCCGTTGCCTCCACACCTCAGGTATGAGTTCTTAGGCCCTAGTTCTACTTTGCCAGTTATTCTTTCCTCTTGTCTTACTAACATGCAGGTTGATGCCATATTGGCGGTGCTTCAAAAGTGGAAAAAGGCAATTGGATGGACTTTAGTTGATATTCATGGGATAAGCCCTGTATTTTGTATGCACAAGATTATTCTGGAAGATGATGCAAAACCCTCCTTGGAACATCAAAGGAGGTTGAATGAGGCAATGCAAGAAGTTGTGAAAAAAGAGGTGATCAAATGGTTGGATGCTGGGGTTGTGTACCCCATCTCTGATAGCTCTTGGACTTCGCCGGTGCAATGTGTACCGAAGAAGGTTGGCATGATCGTGGTTTCAAATTCACAAAATGAGCTGATTCTTACTAGGACCGTCACCGGTTGGAGGGTATGTATGGACTACTGTAAGTTGAATAAAGTGAACCGCAAGGATCACTTTCCATTGCCTTTTCTTGATCAGATGTTAGATCGACTTGCTGGGCGTGCCTTCTACTGTTTCTTGGATGGGTATTCTGGGTACAACCAAATCTTGATTACTCCGAAAGATCAGGAAAAAACCACATTCACTTGTCCATATGGCACTTTTGCCTTTTATAGGATGCTTTTTGGGTTGTGCAATGCACCGACTACATTTCAGTGGTGTATGATGGCCATTTTCACCAATATGGTGGAAGATATTTTGGATGTGTTCATGGACGACTTTAGTGTTGTGGGGAATTCATTTGAGGAATGCTTGAAAAATCTTGATAGAGTGTTGGCCCGTTGTGAAGAAACCAATCTTGTTCTTAATTGGGAGAAATGCCACTTTATGGTTGAGGAGGGCATAGTTCTTGGGCATAAAATTTCAAAGCATGGTATAAAGGTGGACAAGGCAAAAATTGATGTGATTTCAAGACTCCCTCCCTCTATCTCTGTCAAGGGAGTTAGAAGTTTTCTTGGGCATGCGGGGTTCTACCGGAGATTTATCAAAGACTTTTGAAGGTAGTGAATCCCTTATGCAAGTTATTGCAAAAAGATGCCAAGTTTATGTTCGATGAGAGATATATGCAAGCCTTTGAACTTCTCAAGCAAAAGTTGACCACCACTCCTATTATTACCGCACCTAATTGGAGCTTGCCTTTTGAGCTCATGTGTGATGCGAGCGATGTTGCGGTTGGGGTGATTTTGTGTCAAAGAGTGAACAAAATATTTCATCCTGTGTACTATGCGAGAAAGACAATGAATGATGCTCAAGTGAACTACACGGTGACTGAGAAATAGATTTTGGCTATTGTGTTCGCGATGGAGAAATTTCGGCCATATCTTATGGGTGCCAAGGTCATAGTCCATACCGATCATGCAACACTCCGGTACTTAATAACGAAGAAGGATTCCAAAGCTAGACTGGTGTGATGGGTCTTATTACTTCAAGAGTTTGATTTGGAGATTGTGGATCGAAAGGGTAGTGAAAACCAAGTGGCGGACCACTTGTCCCACTTGGAGGAGGAGGGGAGGCCTCGTGATGGCCTAGAGATCAATGATTTATTTCCCGACGAATAACTCCTTTTAGTGTTGGTGAATGGTATGCCATGGTTTGCGGACGTTGCCAATTTCCTTGTGACTGGTATAATCCTGTGTGAGCTCTCTTCTAACCAAAGGAAGAAGCTCAAACGGGATAGTTTGGATTTCTATTGGGATGAGCCGTACTTGTTCAAGATTTGCATGGATGGTGTGATCTGGAGGTGTGTCCCGGAGGATGAGCAATTGAGTATCTTAGAGGCCTGCCATTTCTCTTCCTATGGTGGCCATCATGGCAGGGCGAGGATGGCTTCCAAAGTTCTTAGTTATGGGTTTTATTGGCTAACTTTATACAAAGATACAAGTGAACTTGTGAAGAGGTGTGATGAATGTCAAAGAGCGGGTGGAATTTCAAAGAAAGATGAGATGCCTCTCAATACCATTCTTGAAGTTGTTATTTTTAATGTATGGGGCATTGATTTTATGGTCCCGTTTGTTAGCTCGTGTGGGAACACATACATCCTTGTGGTGGTTGACTATGTTTCAAAATGGGTTGAAATCGTGGCTTTACCCAACAATGAGGCCCGGAGTGTTGTTGCGTTTCTCAAGAAGAGCATTTTTACAAGGTATGGCACTCCTCGTGCAATCATAAGTGATGGAGGGTCTCATTTTTGTAATAGAGCTTTTAACACTTTTCTTGCAAAGTATGGTGTCAACCACAAAGTTTCTACTCCCTATCATCCTCAAGCGAGTGGCCAAGTTAAAGTCTCAAACAGGAAAATCAAGAGTATATTTTCAAATACGGTCAATGCAAATAGGACCGATTGGTCAAAGAAGTTGGATGATGATCTATGGGCTTATAGGACTGCTTACAAGACTCTGATTGGTATGTCTCCGTATCGATTAGTGTTTGGGAAAGCTTTCCATCTACCGGTTGAGTTATAGCACAAGGCCATGTGGGCTTTGATGAAGCTAAATCTTGAATGGGATGTGGCAGCAAATCTTCGTATAGAGCAGCTTAATGAACTTGATGAATTCCGATTTCATGCATGCCTACTCCAGTTCGTCCTTGTACAAGGACAAGATGAAGTACTTTCATAATAAATATGCTCGTGGCAAGGAGTTCAAAGGGGGTGATTTGGTTCTCTTATTCAACTCTCGGTTACGTCTGTTTCCGGGAAAGCTTAAGTCAAAATGGAGTTGACCTTTTGAAGTGGTGTTTGTGACTCCTTTTGGTGCACTTGACTTGAATAATAAAAATGGTGAGGTTTTCATAGTGAATGGGCATAGGGTCAAGCACTACCTGGGCAAGTTTGATGATAGCCACGTGGTGGCACTTCTTCATCTAAAATGATTTGATGGTAACCTACGTCGTGACACGACGTTAAATCAGGCGCTTCTTGGGATGCACCCCATGTGTCTTTCTTTTGGTTCTTTGATTTTCTTTGTAGTGTAGGATTTATTTTTGAACTGACTAGTTGTGAGATGTTGTAGGATTGTGTTGATGCAGTACAGGACCAAATTGAAAAATGATCACTCTATGAAGTTTGCAATACGGACCGCACTTCATTTTGTGCGGCCGAAAAGGCTTGTTGCGGGGGCAAGAAAACAATGCGGACCACAGAGTGATTTATCAAAAGTGGAGAGTCTCTAAGGTTTTCCACTGTGGCCACATTGCATTTTGTGCGGTTCGCGGTGGACCACTGCGGCCGCACTAGATTTCTTGCGGTCCGCAGTGGCCAATTTTCTAGGGCTTCATGGTTTTGAGCACTACGAACCGCGATGCCATTATGTGCGGTCCGCGGTGGGTAGGAAACTTGGGGCCCATGACCTTTTTCTATAAATAGGACCTGAGACCCTCCATTTGAACTTTTCAATCTTTTTAATCTCAGAAACCTAAAAATCACTGTTCACTCTCTACATTGCACAAATTCAACTGCTTATTCTTGATTAATCATCAGTGCATCTCATTTATGGTAACTTTAATTCCTTTCTAGTTATTTGTTTTTCTATTTTCTTTTGAATTTCACTGTCTCTTAGTTTTTCTTCTTTTCTTCCCGTTTTTCTTTTAATATAGTAGCATAGGTTAGTTAATCTTGTTTAATTAGGAATAATTAGTTACAACACTGAGGCAACACCTAGGGAATCATCAATAGGTGAAAATTTGGACTAAAAATTGACAAAACTTGAACCCTAGGTTGGTGTTGCTGATGGGCACTCAATGCAGACCGCAATGGATTTTGTGCGGTCCACAATACTATTTTGTACGGACCGCGGTGGATTAAGTTCTGAAAGCTGACATATGAGGACCGCGGCTACAATGGATTTTGTGCGGTCCGCGGTGCCTCAATGTGGACCGCAATGCATTTTGTGTGGCTCGCGGTGCATAGATTTAGAGAATGGGTAGTTTGAACCTCATCTCTGTGTGGACCTCAATGGATTTTGTCTGGTCCGCGGTAGCCTTTTTACGGCCGCACTTCATTTTGTGCGGTCCGCATTCTGCCACATTTGATTGTCTGCAATAATTTTCCTGCAATTGTGCACTTCATTGATTCTATTGATACTAACAAAGCAAAACTGAATGTTGCTTACAGACGATGGTGAAATCACGAGGCAAAAGTGCTAAACAATCAGGAAGAGGAGAGTCCTCCTGGGGTAGGGGACAAGGAATGATAAGATTAACCCCGCAAGGTCAACAAAACATCAAAAACACTAGAAAGCTTATAAAGGCTGCTTACAGAGCCATTGACCAATCAGGGAGTGAATATGAGCCTTCCCACGAGGTATCGTCAGACTCCATGCCAGAGTATGTTCCTAACTGTCCGGAGAGAAACAAGTTGAGGAATACACCTCCAGCCTCTCCCACTACCCAAGCATCAGTGCGCGTATCTTCTGAGTCGTCTGAGGGCTCAGCTACAGGCAGTGGCAATGAATATTCCACCTCTCCTACAACTTCACTATCTGAGGAGGGGCCGTAGAAAAAGAAAGGGAAGAAGTAGAAGGGGGTGAGCCCCAAGTAGGTGGGGTAGAAAGGACCAGAAATTCGGAGGTATGGCAGGACTGGTTTGTGACTGAGGTTGCCTATCACAAGTTCAGAGAGTGGTGGCCTGAGAGGAAATTGATACGTGAGCATAAATTTATCACCCCGGACCTTTTGCCTCACAACCCCAATGTGTTGAGGCAGTTCAGAGAGAGAGCTGGATGGGACTATTTCATAGGCCATGTGGAGGACGCCAATGAGCACTTGGTGAAGGAGTTCTACACAAATGTGGCCCACATCAAAAAGGGCACCACAATGACCAAAGCGCAGAACTTGAAAGTGAAATTTGATGGCAAGACCATAAATGATTACCCAGGCTTCCCGGAGGAGGATGAGGCATTTTATTTGAAGAAGATGGCATTGGGTGATGCTGCTCGTCCTTGGCTGGCAGAATACTTGGCAATCCCAAGTACCACCCTAGAGTGGTTGACTGCCGGAGTGAAGATCTTGAGGAGAACTTTAAAATTTGAAGCTAAAGGGTGGAAAACATTTGTGTGTAGCGGGCTAGACCCCACCACCCATGACAACTCACTCCCTATTCACCGGGCTATATTGGTAGCATCAATCATGGCGGGGTACCCGATTAACATCGGGAATGTGATGTCCCAGTTAATTATCCGGGTGGTGAACGAAGGTGACAGTTCTTATACCTTCCCCAACTTCATGACCATGTACCTCGAGGACTTAGATGTGGAGAAGCGAAAATTTGATATGAAAGTGAAGGCGAAGGCACCGTTCTCATGGTACAACCTACAGGGTGATGACAACCATAAAGGTAAGCACTACAAGGGAAAAGCCACTACTTCAACTGGCCAGTCTGAAAAGCCAGTAGTGGTAGTGGCTCCTACTCAGCCTCCTTCCACCTCAGCAGACATGGCCCCAGGACCATCTACTTCTACAGCTCCAGAGATCCCATCCTCCACTGCATACCCCTTGACTGCCCATCGCCTGAGCCAAACCCTCGCCAACATCAACAACTGGATGCAGATAACTACTTCTAAGCTGTCTGTAATATCTACTATGGTGGTAGCCCAGTCAGCACCCCCTCCGCCACAGGTCCCACAGTCCGTTGAGGACACTCTGAAGGAAATTCTGGACAACCAAAAAAAGCTCATAGATGTCGTTGACTCTCATGGAAAGGCATTGAAGGAGCTTTCTAGGGAGGCGAAGAAAATGAGGAAGACTTGGGCTTCAAAAGAGTTGGTGAAGGAGCTAAGAGTCGAGGTAGAGAGGTTGAAGGTGGATCATCTACCTTTAGATTTACTATTGCATGACCCGGCACCAGCAGCCTAGCCATAGCCAGAGCATGAGTCTGAGAGGCCACCCAAGAGGAAGAGGGTGATTCCCCGTTCTGATGATGCAGTCATACAGTTGGAGGACCCGCAAGACGGTTCCTCCAGCCAGCCCCAGGACTCAGTCCAGGTCCAGGCCTAGGTCCCAACAGAGTCATAGATCACAAGGAGCCCATCACAGGTTCCCAAGCAGACAGAGGACCCAGGGACCCAAATTCAGGATCCTATGCAGACGAAGGACCCATAGGGAGTGTCTTTTTCCTCTCTTCTCTATTTTTGTGCTTATTTTGATTAGTTGGCATTGAGGACAATGTCAGCTTTCATTTGAGGTGGTAGCCCTATTTAATATTTGGATGACTGTATATATGACAGTATTTTATGCTTTCTTTCTTTTTATATTTGGTATGTATATAATTTTATCATTTCATTGCACTTTTCATACTTTTTACTTTGGGTTTGTATATAAAAGTTACGTTCTTATGTATATATTCATTCTCCCTATTGTATATTTGATTAAATCCCCTCTTGTACATATTCATTTTACTTTCCGCATTTCCTTTCTTAGTTTATTATTTTATGTTTGTAGCTTCTTGTATTGAGTTTTTGCAATAAGCCTTTGGTTTTCTTAATGCCACGGTTCTTTTCAAAGGTGGAATTTGTGTGAACCGGGTGGCTCTTCCCGATGATGGATGGCATGACAACCTTCTTAAAGGTTTGAGTCTATTTTTCTTTTTGCTTTTTAGTAGTTAGTTGGTAAGGGTGCCTCAAGAAAAGATTCACTTGGGCCTAACACATTTGCCTTTGATCCTATGGAAAAACAAATCGTTGTGTATAGGATGGTGAAAGTTGTGACCTTGAGACTCTTATGTTGGCCGATAATCGTCAAGTGGTTTTTCGGGACCATTGTGTTTCTCAAATCTTAGCTAAGGTTATTGTGGTCCCTCGACTCTCTATCTTTAGCAATCCCATAGCTTGTGTGGTGAGAATTTGAATTACAAGTCCAAGTCCCGAGCCATTGGTCTAGAACTTGTCCTGAATGTTTGTCTAGGCGAAATCCTAAGTGTAATTTGATTTGAGACGTGACTATAGGCTCTCCTTGATCCGAATGATATCTTGAACACTTCCATAACCTACCAATGATAAAATCCCTAGTCAACCCTTTTGAGCCATATACCTTTTTCTTTCAAGAACCACGATACAAGCATTTACCCATTCTAAAAATACCCTCTCTTGGCACCCGATCTTTCCTTAGCACATGGCAAAAGCATAAGTTTGGGGGGAGATTCGAGGATTGCAACAAAGTGGTAAAAAGTTACAAAATGGAGAAAAGGAAAGGCAATGAAAAAGGAAGAAAAATCAAAAAGACAAAAATAATGATCAATGTAGAAAAGAATGAAGAGATTCAATAAAAGTATAGAATAAAAGGTGTGGAAAGTTGAAAAGGGAGAAAAAGATTTGAAATGAGCAAGAAAGAGTGACAGTGTGTCTCTCTAACCCCTTAGAAAGAAGTGAAATGACTTAAAAAGTCAAGTGAATGTGTGCCAAAATGAAGCAAAAGAAGTGCTAAAGGGAAGATGGAACCTACTTAGACCAAACATTTCCTACCCTGAACCAAAAGCCTTCACTATGTCTTGACAAAGCCCTATATGATCTTGAGTTGAATGAAGCTTACATTAGTAGTGACTCACATAAGGAGCAAGCATATGATACTTAGAGCCAGACTTGTGAAATTTTCTTTGAGAGAGATGAGTATTTTTCCATTAACCTCGTTCTGAGTGCCACAATCCTAAAGGTGAGGTTTGCTTAGGGAGAGTTTAGGATGTGTGAATTTGGGTTCCACAATGACCAAATTAATAGAAAGAGTTTCTTTGATGTGTTGAGTCAACTCGTGATGCACTTGTGTCGCACTAAATCTATGGTGTTTAAAAGAGTGAATGTTGTTAATGATTCATTTGAATTGAGGGCAATTGTTAGTCCCAATTGATGCTAGATGAGGTCACATTAGGTCAGCTGAATTTATAAATTTTTGTAAATTTTTAAGGGTATTTTAGTCATTTTAACCAAAAAACAACTTATAAGCCTTTTTATACCAAATAGATCAATTGCTTATTTATCAGTTTCAGCACGTCTATCCAAACATGTAAATGCTTATTCAACAAATCAGTTTCAATAATTCAAAATGCTTTTCAGCACTTCAAGTTTATGAACCATCTACAATGAGCTAATCCAAACGGGCTCTTATAATTATGAGAAAATTTCTATTTTGTTTAAAAAAAAATATTTAAATATTTAAATTATATATCATATATTAATTTGTAATATACAAACAAAACATTCAATAAGGACTAATTCCCACATTACACCCCTTAAATTATTAAATAATGCATTACATTATTTGTCAGGAAATGGAATGATTGAATCTAGTAACTCTATCCTTCGCGCTAAAAATGATCCCAAAAATCGGCAACAGAAAATATCTAATCAGATTCTTACCATGGAAATCCAGTTTCTGGAAATATTTTGGGAGAAAAAATCAACAAAACCAGCACAGAACAAGAGGAAAAAACAGAGAACGAAAAAGCAAGACGGTGGAGTTTCGTTTTTGCTTGAAATCAAGTGACTATTCGCGCCAGGTTTTCTTAATCTGTTTTCATATTTATTTTTTCATTTAATATACTTCCAATTGTCAAGTAGTACATCGTATACAATATGTTTGTGAAATGTTCCAAGTGAAATGTTGGGATGGGAATGTATTGAGAGTTGACCATTTGAAGCAGCTGAGAGGAGTCCGGAACAAAAATGTGGTTCTTTTGGACTCAAAAAACAAAAATATACGTTTTTCACTAAGACGCTATACATATTATGTGGGCCCACACAAATAATTCTTCTGTACTTAACTGACATAATAATAATTCAACTAGGTATAGCATTTTTTAAAAAGACGCTATACCTCAAAAAATTGAACCCCTGGACTGTTTTTTGCTTATTTAAAGAGGTAGAGAGTTTTGTAAAAATATATTCGTAAACATTTTTAAGTCTTCTGAAATTTTTCTTTATTAAGTTGTTTTGCATTTTGTCGTAATCTTTGAAGAGCGAAGAATTAGGGTTTCATTATATTGAGGGGGGGTGAGGTTGTGGTGGCGAATAACTCAGTAAGATATAGTTTATCTCCACAATCTCATGTTAAGTTACCACTTACAATGGAGTACCATACATTGGTATCGTTGTTATGTAAAAAATATGAGTGTGAGAAAGTGTTCGATGAATCTTAAAATAACCGGAAGATATCCGTATTCTGTGACTCCGCAAGGGGTTGCTTGTTATGCTGAGTTTAACATCGAAGAAGATGAAACTCTGAGAGATTTTTTGAGGACTCCGAATGAATACCGAAAATTTATTATGATAAAACTGCTCGAAATGTACGTTAATGATGAAGACGTTCGCAATAATGAGGTTGCGCAAAGTAGGAAAATCCCTCAATCATCGGGTGGTTATTTTAGAGCAGTTTTAGCCGAACAGGTTCCAGATGAAAGAGTTTTGCCGGATCTAAACTTATCTCCACGGGCGAATGAGCAGCGAGGAAATAATTTTTTCCCTAGTATACCTGATCCACAAGCCGAGTGGTAAGATTCAGTTTTCCTTTGTGTTACAATGTATATTTTTGTGTATTGTATTTGTAATTAACACTCATATATTCCACAGGGGGTACCGGCCAGATATGAATTTTGCAAGCTATGAACCAACGGCCAATTGGAATATGCCTAGTTTTGGTGTGTTGGATCACGGTGGTCCATCTGGGAGTCAACATCAACAAGATAATGTGCATCATGGGATATCAACACATTATGATTTGTAAGTGAATGTATAAAGTTAAGTTTTGTTGTGTGGACCAATTTTAGTAAGTCATTATTTCTTTGGTTGTGCAGTGAAAACGAGCAACTTGATGATCTTGTCCTTACTCAATTACCAGAAGACGACATATTTACTCGGGATCTGGCAGATGCATAGAGTCGGGGAGAGAATAGTGATTATGACAACAATGCCGATGAGTCTGGAGATGACACACCCTTCCCTGACGATTTATTGACGAATTTTTTGGGATTTTTCTTTCTTAGAATTGGAAAAAAAAGATTGAAATGACTGTTCCAAATTTCACCTATACCTTTCTTTGAGATTTAAACAAAAAAAATTCTGAATTTTTATTGAATCAAATTCTAAAATCATTTCTATTTTGATCATTTCTTAGATTTTGTTAAATTTTATCGAGTCCATTTTCTATTTTAAAGAGAATAATAACCTTATCAAACTAGAAAACTTTTTATTTTTACTTTAATTTAAGGGCGATGATGAGGAGGAAGAGAATGTCCAACCTGATTTGACAAGGGAGCATGCTCCACTCCCATTAGACCAAGAGTGTACGAGTTCCACGTGTCATTTTATTCAAGGCATATTCCCTACCTTGATCATTTACCAGGTACGCCGGATGTGGATGCCCTCACAAGGAATATTATTGAAATTCAGACAATAATGTGGGATGAATCTAGACCAACAGTGCTGTCAAAAGGCATGCTTTTTCCTGAAAAGGCGCGCCTAATCAGGACGGTGAAAATGTACAGCGTAAAATAGTGTCGTGAGATGATGGTATGGGAGTCATCTCCGGATGTATACAAGGCTGTTTGCCGTAGATGGTTTACGGGTTGTAATTGGATGCTGCGTGCAAGGAAGAAGAAAACAAATATGTGGGTTGTGGGTAAATATATTGGCACTCACAATTGTGAAATGGACACATTCAATGGGAATCACTTTAACTTGGATGTCGACTTGATTTCTCTTGTCTTGATTCCACATATTGAAGCCTGATAACTAGGTATTATGATGCATTTTACAGTCCTTCTTACTTGAGTTTTGAGTAGAAATGTGTACAAAATAGTCCCAAAGACTTACATGTTGGACTTGATTGCAGGGTTTGGTTAACAAGGTGACAATTTGTCAAAACCAGCTCAAAAAGAAGTGAAACATGCACAAGTACCAAGAACAAGTCCAAGTAAATTGTAACAGGACCAATGCGGCCGCACTCCATTCTGTGCGGTCCGCAAAGAGGAAGATCAGAGAGTGCTCATTTCAGACATTCAAGCTATGCGGCCGCAAAGCATTTCATGCAGATCGCATTGGCTTCATTGCGGCCGCACTCGATTTTGTGCGGTCCGCAAAGCTGGAGTTCAAAGAGTTGCTAATTTTGGGGATGTTGCCAACGCGGTCCGCAGTACTTTTTGTGCGGACCGCAATAGAAGCCACCACGGCCGCAGTGCATTTTGTGCGGCCCACGGTGGCCAAGTTCAGAGAGCAGAAGTTTTTAGCCAAGAGCCTCAGTGCGGCCGCACTCGGTTTTGTGCGGTCCGCACTAACCCCGTAGGGGTATTTTTGTCCAGAAAATTCGGCTTAGTATAAATAGTTTCTTTTCCCCTTTTTAGGTCATCAGTCGTAATTTTAAGCAGAGCTGCGCTCGTGAATAGTGTCCCTTTACTATTTTGTGTAATTTTACAATAGTTTTATCATTGAATCTTCAAGTTTTAGTTAGTAATTAAATATTATGGGTTTTTCTTCATCTATTTCTTTGTTTTCTTCTATTATCATGAGTAGCTAAACCCATTAGCTAGGGTTGTGGCTCAACCCTAGTGTGGGTATTTGATGGGTCTTGTGTTTTAAGGCTTGAATGTCTATGGATGTTTAATATTTGGACTAATTTATGGTTTTAATGGCCTTACCCCCACTTCCAAACAAGAGGTTGTGAGTTCGAGTCACCCCAAGAGCAAGGTGGGGAGTTCTTGGTGGGAAGGATACCGAGGGTCTATTTGGAAACAACCTCTCTACCCATAGTAGGTGTAAGGTTTGCGTACACACTACCCTCTCCAGACCCCACTAGTAGGATTATACTGGGTTGTTGTTGTTGTTGTTGTAATGTTGGATTAGTGGTTGAAAACACTAATTTATGCCTATTTGACTTGGGCTTTTCTTGAGAAAGAGAGCCTAAGTCTAGGAAAATTAGTCCAACGAGGAATTGGGGCGTATTCAAGAGATTGATAGCCCCAAGTAAAGGGTTAAACCTAGAGATAGTAATAGCCGACTTGAACCTCAAATGCTTGCACAAATTATCATACCCAATTGGTCTTGAGAAAGTCAATTAGGGAAAAATCACTCAAACTACCGAGAGGTATAGAGTGAGAAGTATCATGCAATGATTATATCGTAATCCCCAAATATGACAACCTAGCCTTAGACTCGAGAACCCGTCAAGTATCCACCTAGGAGAAAGTCACTTCCCTAGTGTCTTTTAACTATTTAGACAACCTTCAATAGTTTACTATTAGCTTAATTTAGCATCCTACTAGTATAAATTTAGAAGTAATATCAAAACCAACTATGTTTAGAAGTGCAATTAGGAACAATTACGCAACTCCAATTTATATAGAAACTCAATTCCTATTTCTAGCTCCCTGTGAAAAACGATCCCGACCTTCTCGGGTAAAAGCTGCTTTGACCACTCTCACTACTTTGTAGTGATGTAGGGTTGGCCTCGATCAAAGCCTCTATAAGGTACAAGATCAAAAGGCGTATTACATCTATCCACCAGAAATATGGGTGTACCATTACCAAATGAAAGGCATTTCTCAGGCGCAAACGTGCGTTTGAAATTGTTTATGGTGACTGGGATAAGTCATTTGCATCTCTACCCAGGTACATGGACGCATTGCAACACTTTAACCTCGGGACTGTTGTTGAACGGAAGCTTGAGCGGAGTGCGGGAATACCAAAATATATATTCAAATACGTGTTCTAGGCATTCAAACTAGCAATTGATGGTTTTGTATATTACCAGCCGGTAATATCCATAGACGACACTCATATCTATGGAAAGTATGCTATTAAGCTGTTGATCGTCGTTGCAGTAGATGGTAATGTATAAATATCTCCCCTAGCTTTTACTATTTGTGCCAATGAAAGCCAAGAGAAGTAGATGCTATTTTTGAACCACTTGAAGGAGCACGTTGTCAAACAACATTCAGGTATTTGTCTAATATCTGAATGACATGGTGGTATTTTAAGTTTTGTACAGCATTTGCCTGAATGAAAGGAACTGTATGCATACCACCATTACTTTGTGAGGCACATAAAGACCAATTTTCAGAAGGCACATCCCAACAAGGACTTGCATGATTTAATGTGGATGACTACAACTGATCACCAAGAGTGCAAATTCAGGAGGCACATGGAATCGATCAGGCAGGAAGACGAAAGAGCCTATGATTGGTTGATGCGATATGAGCTTGACAAGTGGACATTGCATGTGGATGGTGGCAGGCGATAGGGAACCCTGACTATAAATGTGTCAGATTCTTTCAACGGGTTATTGAAGTCTGCACGTGGATTGCCTGTCACTGCCATGGTGCGGATGTCATTCAAACAAATGGCGCAGAGGTTTGCTGAAAGGCATAGAGGTGCATCGGAATTGATGGAGAGGGGTGTTGAATTTATGCTAATACCAATAAAAAGACTTGAGAAATACAGGAGGCAAGCACATTGGCATTCATTTTTACTGTATTGCAACAAGCAAAATATTTTTGAAGTTTGAACTGCTATTATCACGATCCAAAATCCACTAAGGGTCGTGATGGCGCCGGACACCACTGTCAAGCAAGCATACAAAAAATACTTAAATAAATTCTCGTTTTAATGATTTTGAAAGCTATGATTTTCCTTCAATTTTACTAGTAAAAGATAACCATTTCAAATTAAATATAATTGCTAAGAAGTTAATGCAAAATACTTCATATCATCCCAGAACCCGGTGTCACAAGTGCATGTGCAAATTTCTAGGAAATGACATAAAATACAGTAACTGTATGGAATAAAAATTGGACAAAAATGAAAATACGGTACAATACTCTGAAGGAGACTCTGCTGGCTGCAGGTCATCTCGGTAAATACAACTCACTTAAGTCTCTGTATCAACCATGCCGTTGCGCCAAACTAGGCCACTAGACACACACAGACCTGTGCGACAAAAATGCACAACAAATGTAGTATGAGTACAAAAATAACGTGTACCCAGTGAGTATCACGTCTAATATCGAAGAAGTAGAGACGAGAGGTCGAATTCAACACTTACTAATGATCCAATAGTAATATAATATTAATGCAAATGATCGTGGATTTATTAAAAACGGTAGTAAATTCAAATAAGTCACAAAACAAGTAAACATTCTTTTTTATATTAAAAAGTCTCCAAATTCATAATTTGTTAATTATCAATTTATCTCAGACCAGGGAGGCAATATCAGTTTATAAATCTCAAGTAAGCATTACAAGCATGCGCAAAACATGTCGAGGTCGTACGACCCGATCCAATAGGTATTTAAACTGTGCATTATCAGAGGGTCGAATGGTGCGAACCATAGATGCATCTATTTAATCTACCGAGGCGTTCGACCCGTTCAAAAATTAAACACACACAGACAGTCAATCAAGAAGTCATCAGGGAATAATAATCCAAAGAAAAGCCAATTCTCTTTTAACAATTCAAGAAAGTGAAGTTTAATCCTTTTAGAAATTCATTTACTAATTCGATGTGATTTAAGCAATCCAAACTATCAATAAGATCAGAAATATTCTAAGTATAGCATGTTTTTGGGTCTTAGACTACCTAGAATTACACATAATAGTAGCTACGCACGGACTCTCGTCACCTCGTGCGTACGTAGCCCCCAAAAATAGAAGCACAAATCCAATTAATTCACCTATGGGGACATTTCCCTCTTACAAGGTTAGAAAGGAGACTCACCTCACTCCGAAGTTCCATAACCGACATTCCACGCCCTTCAGAGGACTCAAATTGATGCACAACGCTCCAAAACTCATGTTTGATGATGAAATCCCCCTCTTCAAAGGCTCCAAAATCGCCCAACCAAGAAGAAAAAATGGAGGATATTGGGCAAAATCCCGATTTTTAAAGAACTCACTGACTCTAGCACTTCCGCACCTGCGGTCACTTGACCGCTTTTGCGGTTCCGCAAGTGCAGCACATGGCCCGCTTCTGCAATCTTCCTCCAGCCCTCTCCACTCCGCATCTGCGCCTTCTTCACTGCAGGTGCGGTCCCGCTTCTGCGTCGGGGCAACCACATCTGTGGTCCCAGCACTCCCAGCCAAAGTCACATCTGCGACCCTCATGGTCGCTTCTGTGGATCCACACATGCGGCCAAAACCTCACAGGTGCGGTTATACCAAATACCAGCTGCTTCAGCCCTTCATCAAACCAATTTTTAATACGTTAACCATCTGAAATCCATCCGAGGCCCCCGGGTCCCCATGCAATCACACCAACCAGTCCCAAAAAACATTACGGACTTGCTCGAGGCCTCAAATCATATCAAACAACGCTAAAATCATGAATCGACCTCAAATCCAAGCTTAATGAACTTTAGAATTTCAAACTTCTACATTCGATGCCGAAATCTATCAAATCTCGTCCGATTGACCTCAAATATTGCACACAAGTCATATTTGACATTACGGACCTACTCCAACTTTCGGATTCGGAATCCAACCCCGATATCGAAAAGTCCACTTCCGGTCAAACTTCCCTAAAACCTTCAAATTTCTAACTTTGGCCAAATGACTCCAAAATGGCCAACGGACCCCCAAATCCACTTATGATCACGCTCCCACTACTAGAATCACCATACAGAGCTATTTCTAGACTCGGAATCCCAAACAGACATCTATAACACTGAAATGTGCTTCAACCCAAACTTATGAAATTCTTTCAAAAATGCTAACTCCCACAATAGGTGCCGAAACGCTCCCGGGCCTTCCAAAACCCAATTTGGACATACACCCAAGTCCGAAATTATCATACGAACCTGCTGGAACCTTCGAATCCTGATTCTGAGGTCGTTTACTCAAAAATCCAATCTTAGTCAATTCTTTCAACTTAAAGCTTCCGAAATGAGAATTCTCTTTCCGAATCAACTCCGAACTTCCTAGAGTTCAGTTCTGACCATGCGTACAAGTCATAATACCTGAAGTGAATCTACTCAGGGCCTCAAACCGCTGAACAACGTGCTAGAGCTCAAAATGACCGGTCGGGTCATTACATTCTCTCCCACTTAAACATACGTTCGTCCTCGAACATGCTGAGAACTGCGCTGGAGTTGTCCGAAATCAATGTTTAACACCTTGTGAACCTACCCGTGCTATCACAACTCAGTCAGGCACATTAGATTGATCAAATCTAAAGATATCCTCTTTCATTTAGGCAAATAAGCCTTAAAGCCCGGTTCCAACTTCCGAAATTCTCTGTCAGGACTGTTTCCAACATAGGAACACCGTATCAATCACCACACGATGTACCAGAACCTGACTGCACACCTCTTTTGAATTCACACTATGTGATGCATAACTCATATGACCATAATAACATCCTCTGATATATTTCCATGATTTTGATGCTCCCATTGCACCTCATGACATACATATGTCTTGCTCTAACTCTTACAGTATCACCATGATGGAAGATGTGCGTAGAAGTTCATAGCCACTGCCGAATCAACAATCATCAGATCTATACTCCTGACAAGAACCATCACCTCACTCTGAACCAAATAATGGTATTTTTTCTTCAATACACTTCATATAATTCGATTGTACTAATCCTAAATCCCATAATCTCGTCTCACCCAGTACAAACTGCTCAGGCAACAAGCCACCCCGGTCATGACCAAAAGTCTCATATGCTGCCACAATGTGCCAATAGGCTACCAATTCAAACATGATACATAAGGAAAACGAACTCTCGAAGGGACTACTCAACTCAGACAACTAATATGAGCTTTTCTTAGAAAAATGGGAAACAAAATACATAAAAAACAGATATAGGGAACTGTACTCAATATCAAACTATTGCGGCGTGCAACCTGATCCACACAACATACCCGTGGCAGCATGCCACCCGATCCACACATGAAATTCACATAAGAAGATACATACCGAGCTAAATTGCTCATTACTACAAAATATTGAATAGCGGCCACAAGCACGCTAAGTGCATAATACCATCCCTGGGGAGACATATAGCACCATAAGCTACAAAACCCAAGCACAACTAAAGTGCGATATATGATTTAAATCTCAAGGGCCATCCTGCTCACATAACACCATCGCTATGTGGATACTCAACACATAAGGGATTTATCGAGCCATCTCGCAACTCACACGGCACAATATAACATAATATGAAACAGCCGACAACAAAATAACATCCAACGTCTGAATACTCCTCCATAAGGAGTGCATTGCTGAATGAACATAGCTGGCCTGATATAGAGCCCACATTCATATTTAAATCTATCCACATATCTCAAGTCAATTCTGATCGTACCGAACTAGGCCAATAATCTTTCCTAGGTCCATAATAACCCCTTTTTTCCCATAACACACAAGAACAACCATCACAACTGGAGCAATCCTCCACAGTCTATAACCCAATAAACCGAGTGCCCTAAATTTTCAAATTAACGATATTACCACAATCTTCATACTTGGTTTAATTCTTTAATCAATCAAGTGACTACATGCCACAACCTTCACGTGGGTACGCTCCCACGATCTTCTATAACAGATAACAGGTCTGTACATCCAAACCACCGGCCGCAATAACGCTGAAAAGCGATCAAGAATCCTTAACCAGGATGCAAAGCCTTTTTCACAAAACACCAATCTCAGGTGACGTTGAAGACAATGACAGCTTACTCTAAACATTCAAATCCCTTTCATGTTCATCCGAGCTCGCGACATCCTAGTCAACACTGAACCACAACCTTGATCCTCACTTTCAAATTCCATACCACTCACTGCATCTAACACGCCAATACGCGATTGCACAAGAATTCCATCATAGTCCCTGGACCACTAATATGGCAAACACTTCATCTTATAGAAACTTTTCACTTAACTCATTTCATGAGAATCATAGCGACACGCGAGAGAATCCTCATAACTGTAGAACATGCAAATCTTCAAGTAGCGGCTAGGCCACCATAATCCTTCTGGGATTCTCCTACACATAACTGGCCATAATATTTGAATACTTCCAAATAAAATTGATTAAGGTGGCCGTCAAACCTCACACGCACTGCTCGAATCACATGCATAACTTAATCATGCTGAAAAAATTGATCACTACTACCAATATGCCAATTCAACTATGGATAACCAATCTAACTTCTTCCAGTTTATCCTTGATTGCCTTAGAAATAATAATAACTCCATTCCACACATAACACACAAGATCCGCACTCGTCCTGAGTGACCTTGTAACACGAGACCATGCTGTTTCAAATCCCACGAACCATTTCATACCTCCCTTGTGCGTATATTCACATCCTCGACTGGTACGCCCATTTTGATAATCCCTCTCCATCTCCGAAGTCATTTTCTCTCATTCCTCCAAATGCTACCCTGCAAGCCAAAAATATCCTAGAACATTCTGAGCCTCTTATGACAATCTGCTACCAAAGCTTGGTTCTTAACCATATCACGGACTTGAAATCCTTAGGCACCGCATTTTAACCTTTGAATTCACTAAGACCGTTGTTGAGATTCACCCACTCTGGCTTAGTCCCGAATATAATCAACTCCAAGGCTCCGCTGGCATATGAACACCCATCTCCACAAAGCACCCGAATGAATCACTTCCCTTGTAAATCACCTCTGTATGAAGCATAAATCCCGAATCTTCCCAAAGCCCGAACATCAGCCAATAAGGCCAACCATAGCACACCTTTAACAATTCCTTCACTCAAATTACTACTTATGTTCTTTCCCTTAGCTAAAATAACTCACCAATATGATGGTAACCCGAAACCTTACAAATAGATGACCATGCAATCCAACCATAGGCGGTGGGACTCTCCCATTTAGCTTGAAGCCACTATTACACAACTCTGGAACCCACCAAGATTCTTTCTTCCCGCTGGGCTGATCTTGCACCACCAACTCGCCAAATTCCTTGAAATCTTTCCGTTAATATTTCATGAACACTCTGAACCTCTAGCAACATTCACATATTCGACCTCTTACCGGATAGCTAGTAAACTCGCAAAAGCTTCGCCAACCATGCGACCACTGATCTGCTCACAGGAGATAACCCCTTGTAGAAATTACATGTCGTCATCGCCCAACAACGCTGCAATACACCATTACTACAAAATCAGTAACCCGTCCTGAGCAGCTCATTCACTAGCTAAATGAATCCATTCATTCCTCATGGACATCCACTAAAATACACGACAATATCTCCCCATTTCAAAGTTATGTTGTATCGTTCTTCATATCATGCAGCTCCTTTCCGTCATATCAAATCTCCCACTGTATGCTAGCCAATATTTCAAATTACGCTCATAGACCCAATCACCGTCCGCTAAAATTCCCAAACCACTCTAACCTTTCCTCAAGGTGTGCAGTTATCCTGCCACTTAACCTATATGCTACTATGCCACTCTCCAACTTTGGCAAAACCCCTCTTCTTTAACCAACTACTTGACTCCCGCTTCTTACACCTGGCCATCTAGAAATTTAACCACCGCATGATACTTCCCACATGTATTTCCTCATCCTTTGCTGCTCAGTTGTTGTCCTAATACAATCTCTATCTCCGAAACATTTGAACCAACAGATTGTCACTAACTTTAACTTTTTGAAGATCGTCTTTCTCGAGACGTCAAAATTAGAAATACCGATTTAATCTTGTACCGCCACACCCTGCAATCTCTGACAGTCGTTTCTCCAATACCATTTCACAATACCCTGCCCCAAGGGCGAATTGAAGAGAACCATAACACCGGCGATATTAATGTATTCAATCGAGGACGACGATACCACGTCGCAGATGAAAATCCTATCACACTTGAAAACACCTAGTCTTGTTACTCCATCACTCCAAATCTAGACATTCATAGGCCAATTGCTTTTCCTCCGTCGGAAATGAAATATCATATCTCTAAATCGTGCACTGAGTAGACTTCATTTCAAATCATTCACTGCCCCAACACATAGGCAAGTATCCTACACCATCATGTCAATATTGTGCGATAACCAAATCATGAGCAATCATAGCAAACTGCGCATAGCCTCAAAGCTCTCAAGAGTGCAGCTACCGAGCTAAAATAACATAATATCCTTCCGCCAGGTGACGACAATAGCCCAATTACTATGCAAGGAGTATCATCCTGCACCACATCTATAGTATCATTACAATTCCTCAGTTCCCAATTGATAACAAGCGTTTATCGTCGCGTAAAATTGAATAGGAAGGAAACAAGGGCATAAGCCTCAAAGGAATCAAAGAGCACGATGAGGAATCAAGAAGGGAAGTACTCCTAACAGCCATGTAGCCTCTCGAAGATAAGTATAGACGTCTCTGTACCAATCCGCAAGACTCTACAGACTTGCTCATGACTCGTGAGACCTAAGGGAACCTTAGTGCTCTGATACCATGTTGTCACGACCCAAAATCCACTAAGGGTCGTGATGGCGTCGGACACCGCAGTCAGGCAAGCCAACCAAAAATACTTAAATAAATTCTTGTTTTAATGATTTTGAAAGCTATAATTTTCCTTCAATTTTACTAGTAAAAGATAACCATTTTAAATTAAATATAATTGCTAAGAAGTTAATGCAAAATACTCCATATCATCCCAGAACCCGGTGTCACAAGTGCATGAGCAAATTTCTATGAAATGACATAAAATACAGTAACTATTAGGAATACAAATTGGACAGAAATGAAAATACGGTACAATACTCTGAAGGAGACTCTACTGGCTGCGGGTCATCTCGGTAAATGAAGCTCACCTAAGTTTCCGTATCAACCATGTCGCTGCGCCAAACTAGGCCACTAGACACACATGAACTTGTGCGACAAAAATGCACAGCAAGTGTAGTATGAGTAGAAAAACAACGTGTACCCAGTGAGTATCCTTTCTAATATCAAAAAAGTAGATATGAGAGGTCGACTTCACCACTTACCAGTGGTCCAATAGTAATATATTATTAATGCGAATAATCATGGATTTATTAAAAATGACAGTAAATTCAAATAAGTCATGAAGCAAGTAAACATTCCTTTTTATATTAAAAAGTCTCCAAATTCATAATCTATTAATTATCAATTTATCTCAGACCAGTGAGGCAATATCAGTTTATAAATCTCAAGTAAGCATTACAAGCATGCGCAAAACATGTCGAGGTCGTATGGCCTGATCCAACAGGTATTTAAATTGTGCACTGCCAGAGGATTGAATGGCGCGAACCATAGATGCATCTATTTAATCTACCGAGTCATTCTGCCTGATCCAAAATTAAAAACACACAGAAAGTCAATCAAGAAGTAATCAGGGAACAATAATCCAAAGAAAAGCCAATTCTCTTTTAACAATTCAAGAAAATAAAGTTTAATCTTTTTAGAAATTCATACTAATTCGATGTGATTTAAGCAATTCAAACTATCAATAAGATCACAAATATTCCAAGTATAGCATGATTTTGGGTCCTAGAATACCTGGACTTACACATAATAGTAGCTACGAATAGACTATCGTCACCTCGTGCATACGTAGCCCCCACAAATAGAAGCACAAATCCAATTAATTCACGTACGGGGACATTTTCCTCTTACAAGGTTAGAAAGGAGACTCACCTCGCTCCGAAGTTCCAAAACCGGCATTCCACGCCCTTCCGAGGACTCAAATTGATGCACAACACTCCAAAACTCATGTTTGATGATGAAATCCCCCTCTTCAAAGGCTCTAAAATCGCCCAACCAAAAAGAAAAAATGGAGGATAATGGGCCAAATCCCAACTTTTAAAGAATTCACTGACTCCAGCACTTCCACACCTGTAGTCACTTGACCGCTTCTGTGGTTCCGCAGGTGCGGCATATGGCGCGCTTCTACGATCTTCCTCCAGCCCTCTCCACTTCGCATCTACGCCTTCTTCACTGCAGGTGCGGTCCCGCTTCTGCGGCGGGGCGACCGCATCTGCGGTTCTAGCAATCCCAGCCAAAGTCACATCTGCGACCCTCATGGCGGCTTCTGCGGCTCCGCACCTACGGCCAAAACCTCGCAGGTGCGGTTACACCAGATACCAGCTGCTTCAATTCTTCATCAAATTTCCAATTGCTAATCTGTTAACCATCCGAAATCCAACCGGGGCCCCCGGGACCCGTCTAATCACACCAACCAGCCCCAAAACACATTACAGACTTGCTCGAGGCCTCAAATCATATCAAACAATGCTAAAATCATGAATCTACCTCAAATCCAAGATTAATAAACTTTAGAATTTCAAACTTCTATATTCGATGCCGAAACCTATCAAATCTTGTCTGATTGACCTCAAATTTTGCACATAAGTCATATTTGACATTATGGACCTACTCCAATTTTCGGATTTGGAATCCAACCATGATATCAAAAAGTCTGTCACACCTCCTTTTTCCGCGCCCGGGGGGGCGCATGAGAGTTTTTTTCAATTAAAGGACAATCGAAACGAGATTGGTTTAATTATTTCAGAGTCGCCACTTGGGAGATTTAGGGTGTCCCAAGTCACCAATTTTAATCCCGAATCGAGGAAAAGAATGACTCTATATTACAGTCTGCGTACCAAAAATCCGGATAAGGAATTCTGTTAACCCGGGAGAAGGTGTTAGGCATTCCCGAGTTCCGTGGTTCTAGCACGGTCGCTCAACTGTTATATTTGGCTTGATTATCTGATTTTATACATGTTAAACCTATGTGCAAGTTTTAAACTCTTGACCGCTATTATTATTATTTTTACGAGAATTGCAACGTCGTGAAAATATACCTCGAACCACGTTACATCAATGCACCCGTGGTTATTGATATATCTCGACTCGGTTGAGATTTGGATTTGGGTCACATAAATGTGCACCCGAATTAAGAAAAATAGATTATTTAAGACGCGCCTAAAGCAACTAACGTATGGTTGTTTTGGGGAAGGCCGTAAAATTTGCTAAACGGCATGTCCCGAATTCTAAGTATTTTTAATATATATGCATTTAGAGGGCCCCGCAGCTTCTACATTTTTGTTTGTCGAGGCTCGTCTCATTTATTATTAAAAGGAATTTACAACGTCATGGAAATGCATCTCGGGCCACGCCACAATCAATGCGCCCGTAACTAAAGACATATTTCGACTCCGTTGAGATTTGGATTTGGGTCACATAAATGTGCACCCGAGTTTAGGGAGATAACATTATTAAAGGCGCGCCTAAAGCAACTAGCGCATTATTATTTTGGGGTAGGGCCGTGAAATTTACTAAACGGCCCGTCCCGGAATCTAAGTATTTAATACATATATTTTGCGAGGGCTCCGCAATTTGTACATTTTTATATTTTTGGCGAAGCTTGTCCCGTTTTTTATATTTTTTTTGCGAGGCTCGTCTCATTTTTACTATTTAAGGGCAAATTTAAAACAACTACGATTTCCTACTAGTGAAGCCATCCGAGATTAAACAAAAAAAACGATTCTAACAGGTAACAATATCCATGGTAAAAATGAAAAATAGGATAACCTCGTTCATATGCTCACATTTACTTTAAACATGCAGTAACTAAACATAACATAAACATTTTTAACACAACAACAAAAATTGCATTGTTGACATTCATATATATCGAATATTCTCATTTATTGCCTTGAACCATAATATGCAAAAAATGAATGAAACGAAACAAAGGACGAAGAACACCAACCTTCGAACCTCGACAATCCTAGAACGACAAACACGATTCCGACGGAACTCAAGCCGGACCTCTCTGAACGAAGAATAACGACGGAACCTCGGACAGCACCTCGACGTACCGTACCTCGACGAAAAACAGAAAACTCGGCAAGGCGGGGTCGCAGCGACCCACAACTGCTCGCGAAACGCAGTTACGACTGCTTGGAGGTTGATGACCTTGGACTGAAAATGGCGGACTGAAAATGGCGGACTTGACGACGGGGGAAAACTGTTGGTCGTGGTGTTGGGTTGTGGTGAGGAGCTGGTGGGTCGACGGACTGGAGCTGGACGGGGGTCTGTTTGGCTCTGTTTTGACGTGGGGGAAGTTGGGTTTTCTGGTTTTCAAGAAGGAGGAAGAAGATGGGGTGGCTTTCGTCGATGGTTGGTTGACGATGGCGGAGGGCCAGTGATGGTGTCGATGGAGGAAGCTGGTCGTGGGGGGTGGCGATGCAGCGAGCAGCAACTCGACGGAGCTGGTACGTGGGGGGTTTACCGGTGGTTTTGGACGATGGTTTTAGGTTTTCTGCTTCTTCTTCTTTAGGAAGAAGAAGCTCGAACAGTGGAGGGGTCTGCTGGTAGGAGTTGGGAGGAGACGGGGTGGAGGTCGGACTGGTTGTTTGGTCGCTGGGGGAGGTCGTCCTGGGTTTTTCATGCTATGGCTTCTTCTTCTTGTTGTTGAAGAAGAAGACGATGAACAGTAGTCGTTCCCCCCAATTTTCAAAAATCCCCCCTGTTCCTTTTGTTTTACCCGTGTATTTAGCATGGGTTTTGCCCAGAAAAATGAGCCCACGCGTGGTGGGGTTCAAGGCATATGTCCCCCACACGTGGTGGGGTTCCCCACGTGTCCTGGACACGGTTTATTATGGGCTAGGTCCGAAAATTAGGCCTAGAACCGGGTAGTTTGAACCCGAATATTATTCTTTTGCCCGGACCCGAGAAATAGGAACACGTTGTTTAACTAGTCCTATGTAAGCAAAATAACTACCAAAAATAAGACTAGTATTTAAACAAAATTACATATTTTTAAATATTTTCAAGATTTTAAAATAGCTACAAAAATATTAATAAAACTATTTTTTGTAATTTTTCGTAAATATTAAGATAAAATATGAAGTAATATTTTTTGTATTTTTCAAATTTAAAATAACTATAAAATATTAATAAAACAATTTTTTGTAATTTTCGTTTTTTTTAATAAACACAAAAATATGAAACAATATTTTTTGTATTAAAATGACTTCAAAACATTAATAGAATTATATATATATTTTTTGTTAATTTTCGAATTTATATAAAGTACCAAAATAAAATACAATTTTTGTATTTTTCAAGTTTATGAGAGATACATAAACTAAAATTTATATATATATATTTTTGAAATTTTTCTTTTTTGCAACGAAATAAAGTAAAAATAGTTAAAATAGCTATACTAGACCCAATTTCACATATTCACGCTAAAAATGTGAAAATTCTCGGGGAGGGTCAAAAATCACGTGCTTACAGCTGCCCCTCTTTGACTGGAAACACGAAGAGTTTTCCGACAAAGAACGACTAGACGTGTTTTTGACCCGACCATTACTTGGACGGACTACACTTAAGGAAAGGGAGGGAATGTGACCGAGCCCTGGTATCTGAGCTGCCTACATATCCTTGGTTATACAGGAATCAGGCCACGTGTAGTTCGGGAATGAGAGAGATAGTGAAGTGTACCGAGGTGAAGAGCCGATCGAGGTGCCGTTCCGTTGAGGTTCCGGTCCGCGGTCCTGCCATTACAACAAAATGAAAACTGAAAAAGACTAACTAAACCTATCAGCTACTAGTTACAAGGATTCCTATCTTCAAGTCTTCTGAAACTTGGTCTTGAGTCTTGAATGGTGCTTCATACAAACTTTTGGACTTGAACCTTGATACTTGCTAGTTGTAGGCGCTAGTTCTTGAGCAGATCACATTTGTTCTCCACATCCGTGCTTCGGATTCATTCATTTTTCTCTTTTTTCTTTTTCTTCTTTTTTTTCTTTTTGTTTTTTGTGACTAGCTTTTGTTGACCCTCTCAGACTGTTGACTCGCATTCTTGGGGCGAGATTCTTGTTGCTTCTATCTTGGATTGAGTGCTGGGGATTTTTGTTGTAATCCTTCTGCTCTCCAGTGGGTCACTGCTTGATTTTGAAAAATGTTTTCTCCGTTCTACAGGCGGGTCCCTGACAATCAAAACAAACAAAACAAACAAAATTTCCTAACCCAGTTTGTACTGGGAAGGTTTGTGAGTCATTAGCAAAATTGTAACTCACTTACACTACTGATGCAATGATGAGAGTGAACTCAAGGCTAGGATGTGCATCTCCTATGAGTAAAACCAAAACTCTTGCTAGCAAATTTGTCTGCTAAAGTAAAACCTCAATGACTCAAACTAGAAAGTGTGTCTTCTATGGTTGAATCGGAATGAGCTAAACTAGGAAGTGCGTCTCCTAAGGGTGAAAACTTCAGTGACTAGAACTAGGAAGTGCGTCTCCTATGAATAAAATCTCGACTAGGAAGTGCGTCTCCTACGGGTAAACTTCAAAAACTGGACTAGGAATTGTGTCTCCTATGGTCGAACTTAAAATGAATCAAATTAGGAAGTGCGTCTCCTATTGGTGAAGCTTGCCTAGGAAGTGCGTCTCCTATTGGTGAAACTTACTTAGGAAGTGCGTCTCCTATTGGTGAAACTGAACCTAGGAAGTGCGTCTCCTATTGGTGAAATAAACTTAGGAAGTGCGTCTCCTATTGGTGAAACTGAAACTTAGGAAGTGCGTCTCCTATTGGTGAAATAAACTTAGGAAGTGCGTCTCCTATCGGTGAAATTAACTTAGGAAGTGCGTCTCCTATTGGTGAAACTTGCTTAGGAAGTGCGTCTCCTATGGTGAAACTGGACTTTATGAAGTGCGTCTCCTATGGTGAAACATATCTTAGGAAGTGCGTCTCCTATTGGTGAAACTGAAACTTAGGAAGTGCGTCTCCTGTTGGTGAAATAAACTTAGGAAGTGCGTCTCCTATTGATGAAACTTGCTTTAGGAAGTGCGTCTCCTATGGTGAAACTGAACTCTAGGAAGTGCGTCTCCTATGGTGAAACTGACATAGGAAGTGCGTCTCCTATTGGTGAAACTTGCTTTAGGAAGTGCGTCTCCTATTGATGAAACTTGCTTTAGGAAGTGCGTCTCCTATTGGTGAAACTTTTTAGGAAGTGCGTCTCCTATTGATGAAACTTTCTTTAGGAAGTGCGTCTCCTATTGGTAAAACTTTTTAGGAAGTGCGTCTCCTATGGTAAAACTGAACTTAGGAAGTACGTCTCCTATCGGTGAAATATTTTTAGGAAGTGCGTCTCCTATTGGTGAAACTGAGCTTAGGAAGTGCGTCTCCTACTGGTGAAACTTGCTTAGGAAGTGCGTCTCCTACTGGTGAAACTAACTTAGGAAGTGCGTCTCCTCTTGGTGAATCTTATCTTAGGAAGTGCGTCTCCTATTGTAAAAACTGAACTTAGGAAGTGCGTCTCCTATGGGTAGAACTGAAACTTAGGAAGTGCGTCTCCTGTTGGTGAAATAAACTTAGGAAGTGTGTCTCCTATTGATGAAACTTGCTTTAGGAAGTGCGTCTCCTATGGATGAAACTAAAACAAACTTAGGAGGAAATACATCTCCTATGGGTAAAGACGTGGAATGTATTCCCTTATTATACAGGTGGGCGCCTAATGGTAAAGACACAAAATGTATTCCCTTGTTATACAGGTGGGCGCCTAAAATATGAAATGCAAACACTGAAATGTATTCCTCTCGTTATTCAGGTGGGCGCCTGGTTTCAAAATCTAGAGCTAGAAGTATTCCCGCATTATACTGGTGGGCGACCTAGAACTTAAATGTATTCCCGCATTATACTGGTGGGTGACCTAGAACTTAAAAGTATTCCCGCATTATACTGGTGGGCGACCTAGAACTTAAATGTATTCCCGCATTATACTGGTGGGCGACCTAGAACTTAAAAGTATTCCCGCATTATACTGGTGGGCGACCTAAGAACTTAAATGTATTCCCGCATTATACTGGTGGGCGACCTAGAACTTAAATGTATTCCCGCATTATACTGGTGGGCGACCTAGAACTTAAAAGTATTCCCGCATTATACTGGTGGGCGACCTAGAACTTAAATGTATTCCTGCATTATACTGGTGGGCGACCTAGAACTTAAATGTATTCCCGCATTATACTGGTGGGCGACCTAGAACTTAAAAGTATTCCCGCATTATACTGGTGGGCGACCTAGAACTTAAATGTATTCCCGCATTATACTGGTGGGCGACCTAGAACTTAAATGTATTCCCGCATTATACTGGTGGGCGACCTAGAACTTAAAAGTATTCCCGCATTATACTGGTGGACGACCTAGAACTTAAATGTATTCCCGCATTATACTGGTGGGCGACCTAGAACTTAAATGTATTCCCGCATTATACTGGTGGGCGACCTAGAACTTAAAAATATTCCCGCATTATACTGGTGGGCGACCTAGAACTTAAATGTATTCCCGCATTATACTGGTGGGCGACCTAGAACTTAAAAATATTCCCGCATTATACTGGTGGGCGACCTAGAACTTAAATGTATTCCCGCGTTATACTGGTGGGCGACCTAGAACTTAAATGTATTCCCGCATTATACTGGTGGGCGACCTAGAACTTAAATGTATTCCCGCATTATACTGGTGGGCGACCTAGAACTTAAATGTATTCCCGCATTATACTGGTGGGCGACCTAGAACTTAAAAATATTCCCGCATTATACTGGTGGGCGACCTAGAACTTAAATGTATTCCCGCATTATACTGGTGGGCGACCTAGAACTTAAATGTATTCCCGCATTATACTGGTTGGCGACCTAGAACTTAAAATGTATTCCCGCATTATACTGGTGGGCGACCTAGAACTTAAATGTATTCCCGCATTATACTGGTGGGCGACCTAGAACTTAAAAATATTCCCGCATTATACTGGTGGGCGACCTAGAACTTAAATGTATTCCCGCATTATACTGGTGGGCGACCTAGAACTTAAATGTATTCCCGCATTATACTGGTGGGCGACCTAGAACTTAAAAGTATTCCCGCATTATACTGGTGGGCGACCTAGAACTTAAATGTATTCCCGCATTATACTGGTGGGCGACCTAGAACTTAAATGTATTCCCGCATTATACTGGTGGGCGACCTAGAACTTAAATGTATTCC